>NC_086317.1:15835316-16435316 GCF_036172605.1 Pelobates fuscus | reverse complement strand
TATTTACCATCTGCCAGGAGTCCTCCTTCTATTTCCATGGGCTATCCGTGGGAACGTTCTGTTCTTTTCTAAAGAGTAAAAGTTTTGCTGAAATGGACACATGCTGCCTGCTGTAGGACAGACTGTGTAAGAATATCGGAAAACCAATGTATGCTCTATTTAACTAATGATCATTTCTAAAATTATGTCTTTTCTAAATGTAATTGTTTAGTGTAGGAGGGTGTAGGGTTCTGGGAGTGCAGACTGTTGTCTGGTAATATTATTTCTGAATATACATTTTGTTTAAACAGACACTATAAGCACTGTAACTACTTCAGCTCATTGAAGTGGTTATAGTGTAGGGAGTCCCATGATGATGTCCTTCCATTCACTATTAAACACATTTTAATGTTTTTATTGCTAAACAAGACTCTCCAGTGACCCATCCCCTCTGTGCTGCTTGGGTTAATGAGAAAGCATTAGTCTGAGCAGCAATAGGTGGCTGTGATTGGCTGAGAGTGTCAGTTGACTGCTTTCAGCCTATCACAGCATTGTTTGCATGTATGAATTAGTACAGCGGAAGGAAGTGTGTAATCTCTGCTTTAGCCACACCTCCAGTGGGGTCTAAACTATGGGAAGCCGAGGATCCTCATTCAGTGTTAAGCTGCTCGAAAATTATTTTAAAGTAAATGGAGGTCAGCACCAGGAGACTCCAGGCACTATAACCACTTAAATGAGATTAAATAGTTATAGTGCCTACAGCGTCCCTTTAAGCACTGCAGCATTCAAACCCAAAGGAAAGTTGCCATGAGCAGTGGACATATTATCTGATTTATTCACTCCTTATATAATATAAAAACTCTTGTTTGAGCTAATGAACGGGTTTGATGAAACTGAGCCTTGTGCGTGCAAGTTTGTTGCTGATAATAATTGGCATAACTTTTACTCGAAAACTTTTAGTTCATATAAACAGCTTAAAAAAGCAGAGAGCCCTTACTAATCACCATGAAACATTCTATGCTGCAAAGAACATCTGTAGAAATTATCCAAAAATGCTTTCATTTCGATAGACAGGTCACGGCAACCAAAACATCAAGCAATGGCTAAATGGAAATTACCGGCTTACAAAGGGGAAGGATGTCAAGAAGACACATTATCAGACAATTCTGTACAAATCAGTGACTTTACCATCACAGGGCAAAGGAATTAGAGAAAGCACTCTCACCTCTTCAACGCGTCCTGCAGTCTGCTTAACATGTCATCAGCTGTACAGAACAAAATTTACTCCGTGAAACAAATAAGTTTAGCAAAATGTATCAGGAGACATAGGAATTGTTAGGGAGGAAGTGCCCTAGTACGGTAAGAGGTACCTCCTCCTCATTGCCTACAGTGTAACTATTTAATGTCATGTGACCACTAAGGAGCCCTTCACGCTATATCTGTTAAACATTGTAAGGTTAAAGAGACACTAGGCACCAGAACCTCTACAACTTAATGTCCCTGTCCTTGCAGTCCAAGCAATGCAAACACTACCTTTTCTGCTAAATGGTAATGATATTGCTGCCCAACACCATCTTTAGTGGCTGTCACTCAGACAGCTACTAGAGGGACTTCCTGTATGTGGTCCTGCAAAGCTTGCAGGATCGACCATTTGCATCTCCACACACTCCAAGAGATGCATGTGCACTGACCACTCAATGCTTCCAAATGAGAAAGGATTGGATTGGCTGAGATCATCAAGACTGTTAATTCCTTAACAATGGGGGAATGTAAGTAAATTGCTTTATTTTGTTTAATTAAGGAGGGATCAATAATCTTAACAGCTAGTATAACACTTTAGCACCATGAACAAATGTTTTTTTTTATTCCGCTAGAGAATTTCTAAGATAAATATATTATATAAGACGTGAATTGTGACAGATTAATGAGTCGACTGAGTATCATAATGCTGACTGTTGGATGGCTATCCCTGGGGAGTGTTCTCTCTAACAAAATCAGGATGAAACTGGATATCGGAGTCCACAATTAAAGAGCAGGCAGCCAAAATCTAAAAAATGTATATAAACGCCATGGTCTAATCTTAAAGGGGAGCTGATGGCGTGAGGTTCCACCTCTTAAACATCCAAATGTACAGATTGGTCAGACCCCACATGGGAAATGTTAAACACAGCATTAATCTCCAAGATAAATACAATTGTAGTACCTTTATTTCTTCATTTTAAACCTACATAAGCTGATGATCATGGGAGGGGGCACCATATCGAGACTCAACGACCACTGTCTTACACGGTCCATGTATTTAGCACTTCATCTCTCCAACCCCATTTTTCAGTTTGGCTCTGTACTTGAAATTATAACAATAAAATCTTAATTATTAGAGAGAGGGCTGTAAAGATAGAGAATTCACTGCCTAGAAAGGTTATGCCAATTGCAGCATCACTGTTAGAATCGGCATATAGATTAGAATGGCATTTTCACGTTTATTGGCCAGAAAATCAAAACCTACTTAATTTTCTGTATTGTAACGTGTAATATTATTCGGGTATGGAGAAAACCCCTTACAGTGGTCATGGCACCTCTTAAGAATGGGAGAAATAGAACAGATGACAAGTCGGGCTGAAAGTGATCAATGCACGTTAAGTGTAGATAATTGTAGGGATACCAATAAAGTGACTGACAAATAACTCTTAGAGTTAATGAGTTTTCAGTAACAGAATATCTGATTGTATAAAACCACAACAGAGTTTGCAGTGGATATAATAACTGTATATGTCAATCAATTTACACAACAAACATGCATATGCAACTGTCCACCCATACAAAGCTTGCTCACTTAAAAGAAATGCAGAGTTTTGTTAAAGAAAAACAAACAAACTCTTATCGGGCATGACCTTTATCACGTTTTTGCCAATATTGTAGGTATCCATTGCAATGTTTAGACATATACGATGTGTGATTGCTTCAAATAAAGAGATGAAAAGGCATTCAGATCTCTCAATAATCAATCATTATTTGGTGCTCAAGTGTCACATAAGGGGCCTCTTGGAAACCCACATATATTGCAACGTACATATTATTTATTTTTATTATTATTATTATTATTATTTACTTTTATATAGCGCCAACAGATTCTGTAGCGCTTTACAATATTATGAGAGGGGGGGATGTAACTATAAATAGGACAATTACAAGAAAACTTACAGGAACGATAGGTTGAAAAGGACCCTGCTCAAACGAGCTTACAATCTATAGGAGGTGGGGTATAAAACACATTAGGACAGGAATATCAATCAAATAGGGTGGGAGTGATGCAGAGCTGGAGGAGAGAGTAGAGTGCCTCCCTTTAGGAGAGAGCAAGAGACAGGTGTGTAAGGTAGAGGTTACTCTGGGAGGGCATAAGCTTTCCTAAAGAGATGGGTTTTAAGGCACTTTTTAAAGGATTGAAGACTAGGGGAGAGTCTGATGGTGTATGGCAAGCTAATCCATAGGAAGGGAGCCGCCCACGAGAAGTCCTGCAAGCACGAGTTGGCCGTACGGGTGCGAGCTGCAGTCAGGAGGTGGTCACAGGCAGAATAGAGGGAACGAGGAGGGGCATACCTTTGGATCTGTGAAGAGATATAAGAGGGGCTAGAATTGTTCAGTGCTTTATATGTTCACTGCACCTTGAATTCACTCCTATAGCATACAGGAAGCCAATGTAAGGACTGACAGAGGGGTGAGGTGTGAGAGGACCGACTAGAGAGGAAAATCAGTCTGGCAGCAGCATTCATTACAGATTGTAGCGGGGCGATATGGCTTTTGGGAAGACCAATCAGGAGAGGGTTACAATAATCCATGCTGGAAATTACTAGAGCATGGACAAGCTCCTTGGTAGCATCTTTTGAAAGGGGCGGATGCGGGCAATGTTTTTAAGTTGGAATCTACAGGATTTGACAACAAACTGGATGTGAGGCTCAAACGTGAGGCCAGAGTCAAGTATGATGCCAAGACTTGCAAGGATGGACTTATGTAGATACCACTGATTTGAAGGGAGAGCGAGAGAGGAGGATCAGTATTAGGAGGAGGAAAGACAAGGAGTTCAGTTTTTTAGAGACTGAGTTTCAGAAAGCGGGAGGACCTCCAGTCAGAGATGGAAGAAAGGCAGGTAGTGACACGCTGAAGGACGGCAGGGGAGAGGTCTGGGGAAGAGAGATATATTTGGGTGTCATCAGCGTACAGGTGGTAGTGGAATCCAAAAGAGGTAATAAGTTTGCCAAGAGAGGCAGTATAAAGTGAAAATAGAAGGGGACCTTCCCAGAGTCAAGATGAGGGGAGGAGGTATCCTTGGAAAAAGAGACACTGAATGAGCGTTTGGAGAGATAAGAAGAAAATTATGAGAGGACAGAGTCACAGATTAAGAGTTTGAAGGAGGAGCGATTGAAGAGTTTGAAGGAGGAGAGCATGATCAACGGTTTGATTCCTCTGAGTAACCAGTAGTTAGTATGTTCCACTTCAGCATTATCGTTCAAATGTATCAATGTCTAAGCCACTCATCACTAACATTATTCACAGCCTGTATATTTCGGTTTGAAAACATAAGACGTTAAAGGACACTCTAGCATTGAAAATAAAGATATGCATGTTTTAATTCAGTATATATTTACATTTAAATTAAGGCACTCCCCACCCCACCCGTTTTTTTGTTCAAATAAAAAAACCTATAAAACTTACTTTTAATTCAAGGCCAGGACAGTCTTAATTCTGCAGTCCAATCTGCATCCAATTAAGTTATCAACTATGATGACTTTTTTTTCCAATCCAATGCTTTTCATAGGAAAGGTCACATAAATAGGTCACATATACAGCAGTCAATGATATCCATCAATCTGAAGCTTATCATACAGAAGTATTAAGTCCATTGCTTCTGTCATCATATTGTTAGAGGTGTGTTCTCAGACAGGTGTAAACAGCTGGCTTTAGTTTTAATTCAGCTTTGTCAGGGACCCATTCCCACTATGCATGTTAGCATATTAATCATACTTTGGTCCATTAACAATTTATGGGCAAAACATTTCATTCCTAAACCAGACTTTTTCATCCCAAAAATAATTCTGAAATTCTAAGCTTGCTTTTTGCAAAAAAAAGTAAAAAAAAAAACAAAAAAACTTTGCTTTGATCAAAATGAAACTTTCATCGTTGTGCTAAAATATTAAGAAAGATTTTATCTTGCGTACTGAGGAGTTGTCAGCACTCAGAGAAATGAATGACTACATTAATCCCTTTAGAACCAGGCAAAAAAAAAAAAAAACAACTGTCAGCATAACCTTAATAAACTGTCCATCTTCCAGAAGAACAAATGAATAATCGAGCCAAATTCTACATTTTGCGAAGATTGTTCGGGGTGCTACCTATTTGTTTTCATATCACTAAAATTAGTTTTCATTTCATTCTAGAGTCGAAAAGCTATATGTCAAGATAAAAGACCCATCATATACATGTAATTGTATAGGTCAATTTGTAATAGACTGGAGTGATTGCTTAATAGTTTTTGTTCATATTAGTCATTCTTTCATTAATGCAAACACCGTTCTATCTGCAAATGGTTCTAGCAATATCTAGACACACACTCTTGAAAATTACTTTGGTGAAGAAACTGACCTGTAAGTGACACTGAGTGGCTGAGGGGTGCAGGAGAAGGTGAGTTTCACATATCTGAACCTGTCCCTCGTAGACGCTGCCATCTTAGTTCTCATGGCCCTTCTTTAGTTCCTGGCACTTGAGCTGCCAGGAGCCCACATCAGCATGTGCTCTCACACATACCCGAGAATACAACATTGAGGTCTATGGAGGATCCAGCAAGATGTTCCATATACAGAGCCCTTTTCCTCTAAGCCACCTCTAGAGACTGGTGGGGCGTGATGAGGCTAGACAGAAGGTAGTTTGCCTTTTTGTTTAGTTTAGGAATAACACACGTTTTGTCAAGCGTAGACAAAGTAGTGCATACTTCATCTTAGCATATCTTTTGATTGATTGGCAGGGTCCATGTGATTATTTTAGGAAGAATTTTTTTCTTTATAAAATACTCACCTTGGACGGGGGGCAACAGTGCTGCTTTAATGCTACTTTAGTGCTTACAATGTAAAAAGTGCAAAGGATTCATTGCATCCAGATATCCATCCAGATATGGACAAAGCTTATATCACTAGTAGTGATGTCCCGAACAGTTCGCCGAGAACCGTTCGCCGGCGAACATAGCGTGTTCGCGGTCGCGAACACGCGCGATGTTCGGTCCGCCCCCTATTAGTCATCATTGAGTAAACTTTGACCCTGTACCTCCCAGTCAGCAGACACATTCCAGCCAATCAGCAGCAGACCCTCCCTCCCAGACCCTCCCACCTCCATGATGAATAGGGGGCGGACCGAACATTGCGCGTGTTCGCGACCGCGAACACTCTATGTTCGCCAGCGAACGGTTCTCGGCGAACTGTTCGGAACATCACTAATCACTAGTATATTCAGCAGAGGCCGTGCCACATGGACTTCCGAACCCCCTTAACATGTAAAATGGTCAAACAATAAAAACAATAAAAAAAACAGGTGGAGGGCTCCAATATAACCTCCTCACCACAAAACATTTGCAGGTATATTTTAAATTATAAGTATTATGCTATAATATTATAACACTACAATTCACTTCTATAGAGTGCAGATAATAAATATACGTATTAACAAAAATGACTCATTTCAAGTGCATAAATATATTTTCCGACAATTGTATAAACTGGAAGCTGTTAAATTCTGTTTTGATTGGGTTGGAAGATGTTTTTTTAAATTACATTTTTAAATGGACCAAGGGAAACACCTTAAATTTATAGATGTGACCAATGGCGGGGATGTTCTGGGTGTTAGTGGGGGTGTAGCCAGGGGAGTGGCTGTTCTGGTTATGAGTGGGGTTGTGGTCAGACTTAGGGCTGTTTGGAGATATTTTAGGTGATTTACTAATAACAATTTAAAGAACTAAAATGTAATTTAGAACAAGAACAATGTATCTTATTTACACAGACTGATTTACTGGTAGTATTATTGCTTTGGAACTCTGTTATACACAGACACACCAACAATATGGAGCTCCTAGAAAGGAGGGACATTAGCAGAGAAAAGAGGGACAGAAGGATTTCGATAAATAGGGATACGTGGGAGGTATGATTATTTTTTTAACATTGTGTAGTGCTTATGGTACTTACATGTAATGGCAGAGTCTCAGGCTTAATAAGCAGATTGCCACACTGAATTGACAGATTCTTATTATCTCGGTTGGAATGGTCACAGATTTAATTGGACGACTCCCAGGATCACAGGGTGAATGGTCTGACTTACAGGATGATAAGTGAATGAGTCAGAGGCTGAATGGGCAGATTCTAAAGATAAACGTTTTTGTATCTTTGACCATCGAGTGGGTACATGCCTTTCAACTGCTGGCTTGAGAAATGAAGACGAGGGGTATGTTAAACATCAACTTACAGCATTTCTCCTAGAATGTGGTAAATGGTAAAATGATAAAATAAAGCACTTTAGTTAGCTCAATAGAATTCTAAACTGATCTGGGAACTGAGAATGAATACACTCAGTTTTAGCACCATCAGTAGCCAAAATTCAATATTAGCGAGTAACAAGCATTTATGCTATTGATTGATTGTAGTTCCTAAAATAAAACCGATCATTGAAAGTTAACATTATGAACTTATCCAGCCTCTCTGTGTCTTCTCCACCTCATTCCCCCGGGAATCCGTTAATGGTAAAACCATGTAACATGAGACAAAATCTCTTTTTCAGTTTTTTTTTCCTCTCACTTACATTACAGACAAATTAATATCTCCGTCTGCAGATTAAACTTGATTTCTCTTCTCGCTTAGAAGATGTTTCATCTTCAACAAATGGCCATCAGCATTTTAATCAATTCATATTTTTGATCCCTTTCTCTCCAAGACAACGATTTAAATTGTGTCTTATTGATATAACTTGAGGAATCAGAGATGAGTCCCAGACGGGTGCGGTACAAAAATTAAAACCCATTATAATACTAAGGGTAGAGACTTTTTTTTATATTTATCCAAGTGATTTACAATTGTAAAACTCGATCACACAATTTTGCAATATAAATGCAATGTGTTATCTGTGCACTGATATCAATGGGTTTAAAGCTTTTTATCAAATTTGAATTATGCCTTTTCATCCTATTTTATCTAACGAATGTTAAACATCTTACCCCAGGCTATACATGCAATGAAATGACAAGAGTAAATAAACACAAGGGAATAGTGGACGTTACATTATTCTGATAAAAATCTTCAATGGTTATGATTGGGTAACAAATGTAGACAAATATTACAGCAGTTTGCAGGGCAACAAATTGAAAGCCACACCAGGCACCATAACCACTACAGCCCTCTGAGTGCTTTTAGCCAATGATTGCAGTCCTTCGTTGTTTCAGGAGGAAGTATGAATGCAGCAGAAGTAGAAGTGCTGCCCGGTGGGACCCGAGGAAGTTGTCAAATTGTTGTAAAATGGCTTGACCTCTTACTGTGGAATGGCCGCAGGACTTTAGTGGTTATGGTGCTCGGAGCGTTAATTAAATATTGCTTGCAATGAGTGTATGATTATGCTATATGTATCACAGACATGTCATCAAATAGGGAGCGGGCATTTATCTTGATATTAGTGACAGTGAGGTCCAACTCAATGAATGTGTATATAATCCTCATATATGTTTAGAGAATGGGAAGAGGGGATAGAAAAATACATGTTGGTAGGAAAGAGAAGGGGGAAATATGACACGTGGGAGAGTGAGGAAGGGAAAGTACATAGCAATAGCATAGAGTGAGGAATAAGATCTAGATTAAAATAGGGAGGGGGGAAAAGATGATGTGTGAAGGAGAAGGGTTTAAAACTGATGGGGTAGGGGATATGACAGCATTAGACATACTTTGGTCTAGGAAGATTAACCCCATTCAATACCAAGCACGTATTATTTAAAAAAAATATTATCATAATAGGTTCACCTGTTCTAAAGAAGGATATTATGGCACTAGAAAAAGTGCAGAGGCGGACTGCAAATTGAATGGAACATACCAGTTATGAAGAAAGTTTAACAAATCTAAATTTGTTTAGTATAGAAAAAGGATTTATACAGATATATTTAAGGCCAATACAATCCATTGTCTGAAAATCTATTCGTAAACAGCACTATACATAGGAAACAAGGCCACACGTTTAGACTGGAAGAAAGAAAATTTAGTATAAGTCAAAAGTGTTATTTTACAGTAAGAACAATAAGGGTGGGTAATTCACTGCCTGAAGAGGTGTTTTTTTTTTTTTTATCAAAGTCTGTACAGATATTTAAACAGCAACTGCATGAAAACATAGTATTCAGGGATATAATTATTAATTTGTGGGGTTATAGCTTCTTCATCCAAGGAGAGATCTGACTGCCATTCTGAAGTCAAGAAAGACATTTCTCCTAGCTTGTTGGTTTTGTCATGTATAAATAGGGGCATAAATTCTCGGGATGAAAATATAATTTTGCCTCTTTATAAATCGCTGGTAAGACCACACCTTGAATATGCTGTGCAATTTTGGGTGCCTATTCTAAAGAAAGATATCATGGCACTAGAAAAAGTCCAGAGACGAGCTACAAAATTGATAAAAGGAATGGAGCATTTTAGTTATGAAGAAAGGTTAAAAAATTTAATCTGTTTAGTTTGGAAAAACGGCGCCTGAGAGGGCATATGATAACATTATACAAATATATTCGGGGTCAGTACAAACCATTATCTGGAAATCTATTCATAAGCAGGGCTATACATAGGACACGAGGTCACACATTTAGGCTTGAAGAAAGGAGATTTCATCTAAGGCAAAGAAAAGGTTTTTTTTTACAGTGAGAGCAATAAGGATATGGAATTCTCTGCCTGAAGAAGTGTTTTTTTCAGAGTCACTACAGAGGTTTAAACTGTAATTGGATAAATACTTACAAAAACACAACGTACAGGGATATAATTTCTAATTAGTGGGGTAATAGCTGCTTGATCCAAGGAGACATCTGACTGCTATTTTGGGGTCAAGAAGGAATTTTTTCCTAGTTTGTGGCAAAATTGGAAGCGCTTCAGACTAGGTTTTTTGCCTTCTTCAGGATCAACAGCAACAACATATGTGAGGAAGGCTGAACTTGATGGACGCAAGTCTCTTTTCAGCTATGTAACTATGTAACTATGTAACTATGTAACATGTTGCCTTCTTTTGGATAAACAGCAAAACCAAATGTGAGAGAGGCTGAATTTGATGTTTCCTTTCAGCTATGTAACTAGTTTATTTATTTGAAACTAGGAATGCATAGCCAGCTCATAATAAAGCAATATTTTTGAATACAGACTGCTTTTCAGATAAACTTGAAAATTAAAATATTTCAAATAAATTATGTATTAATGAATTATTCATAGATATATTGGGGGAAGTAAAAGCTTTAGATAAGTGCACAATAATCATGCAATATTTCACACCGGGTCTCATGTTAGTTTTAATAAAAATAATAACATTTTAACAAAAATAAATAAATACAAATGGACAAATACCCAGAGTATAGATATTTTCATGGACACCAAAGGCATTACTTGCAGCACAAATTACTAAAAATGGCAACTGAACATAAAAAGTCTGTATTTTAGAATAAGCCAATTTACAGTAAATAGTTTATACATCATACATACAATACATTTCTACAATAAAGGTATTTAGAACTGTTATAGCAATCTTTAGCAATCTCTGAAATGCTGATATAGCATTACTTCTTTAATTTATTTCCACCTCCATGACTGTAGGAATGATATAACCCATTCAGACATTCTTTACTGCTTAGAAGGATAGTGTATCTGTTTTCTTCAGCATACTTGCAGATATTAAATGAGTGGACAGCTTGTGGCAGGAACATTTGTTTCTCTACAGACTGATAACCATTCCTGGAGTATAAATGTGGAAATTTAAGTTTGCAAATTGTATGAAAATAAAAATGTATATACAATATTATGGTAGTGGAGAGATTAAACTTGGGGGTATCTGCCTCCAGATGCTATGGAATATAATTCCCATTATACCAGACAGGTGAATACTTTTCATACATTACTCTAAACCTAAAATCTTGTATCTGTTGTATTTTGAACCCTAAAGGTGGGCTACTATGTTTTAAAATACCAATCCGGCACTAATTGTTCCAACAGAATTGTGGTCAACAGACAGATTAAGAATTGACACATTATTGCCAACATCACATTACCTAGCATTGTGGATATGTACCGACAGATAAACAGACTTAGAGATAACGAGAAGGATATACATTAATTGTATTTCATATAAAGTGCTGCAATATCGTTGCATGAAAGGTGCACTTTAATAAATACTTAATTGGTAATACGCTTGTGAAATAGGGTAAGAAATATTCAGTAGTCTTTATTAATTCTAAGATTGAAAAAAAATCGCACAAGTCTAGTCTTTTTTTAATGTTATTAATAAATATTTTTCAATGTTTACAGTCAAAAACCATAGCTCCAGCCTAAACAGTGCAAGCACGGGTACGTAGACTCGCTCATCTACAAGTCATCGCTTTGCCAGATAAATCATTTATGCAGAACAGCTTGCCCAACGAAAACACACTCATTTGTAAATCCGGCATCACTGCACATGTTCTGAAGCTCAGCCGGATACTACTCTGCAGCACAGACTGATAAAAATTCTATCTGTGACAAACACATTTCACAATTCGGAAAAGCTCTTTTTTTTTTGTCTCTGAAGGAAAAAAGAAATACCAGAGGCCTAACTTTTAAGTAGCTGTATTAGCTAAATTTCTAATATTTTTCAACCCCCTTGTGTACAAACAGACTGTGGTTTTTGAAGTCTATGTTTTTCACATTACACAAGCTTTTTTCCCATTAAAATTATTGATTTGTTGTTATTGATCTAAAAAAAAGGAAACCTTTATTGGGTCATTTATCAAAGTCTTCGCGCTGTAAAATTGGTAGAATTCTGGCTAGTGAGATAGTGTTGGATTTAGAAAATTAAACATATAAATAAATGTATAAACATACAAGAAAAAAATGTAATTGAATTCCCACGTAGCTCCTTATAAATATTTATTGTTCAAATTTTGATTTGTTAACTCTGTGTTTTCCCAACAGACTTTGTACTTTATTTTTAACATTTCTAATTTTATTATTTAAAATGACTCATGCTGACGCGTTTTACATTGTTAGATATTTTTACATTACACAGCCAAACATATCTATAAATTACAGATATATTTTATGCAGCATGTATCTTGTATTTCATAGGATATATTTTGCTGACTCTGGCTATATAAATGATCTGAGTATACTTTGGCTTTATCGCAAACAAAAATATCAGTATACAGACAAATTGACATATACACATCTGGTTATTTATAGGTAATAACTCACAAAAATCTATAAAAGTCATCACTAAATGAAGACACAGCATACAAAATAGATTATTTACTGTTAATTAAGTGTTCTTGCATAGCAAGACCACTTAATATTATCTCACAAATATGTTATTATTCTTATTATAGCCAAATTTACCACCCTGACTCCTCCCACAGTGTTTACACTACATGGACAGTAATATACCGAAACGTACGGATTGTTCCCGATTGGATTGCTATTACTTTGTGGAACGTTTCGCCGAATGGTTCACAAAATATTGTCGTTTTTGTGGCGAAATTGGTCCCATAGGAATGAATGGCAAAATGTTCAAAACTTGAATGGGAGTTGGCAAAAGCTGAAAAATCAGGACATAATTTCTAAACTGCCACCACTCCCTCATTTTCAAGCCCACCTACACAAATCTTATATCAAAACGTTCAACTATCCCTGCTGCCACTAAACATGTCCACGGCTAAGCCATAATCCTGATCGTTTCCACAATATGACCATTTGTTTGCAACTCATGCCGTCCATTGACATTCATTGAAACTCCACTCTAGCCAGCTCAAACTTGAAGGGCAATTTCTAAACTGTGACTGTGCCTTTATTTATAATATTTCAGAGACATACTATGCATCAAAATGTAGGTCTGGGTCTTTTGATTCTCACAATATAAAGCTCTTCGCTGTATTTATAGTTTTTAAAATATGACCGTTTGAAGATGGCAGCCGTCAGTGAAGTGAGCAATTTGGAGCATTTTTTTTCTAACCGCTGTTCTCTGCCCTATTTGGAATCTATTAGTTCCTGTTGGCAGTTGGTGGAATGTTCGAGGGATTTGAAAGATTTGAAAGCTCTTCTCTGCCCTATTTGGAATCTATTAGTTCCTGTTGGCAGTTGGTGGAATGATCCAGGGATTTGAAAGATTTGAAAGCTCTTCTCTGCCCTATTTGGAATCTATTAGTTCCTGTTGGCAGTTGGTGGAATGTTCGAGGGATTTGAAAGATTTGAAAGCTCTTCTCTGCCCTATTTGAAATCAATTAGTTCCTGTTGGCAGTTGGTGGAATGTTCGAGGGATTTGAAAGTTCTTCTCTGCCCTTGCTGTAGAGTGAGTGAACCAAACTCCAACCTTTCCACAGTTACTCCAGCCACTCCAACCACGCAACAGTTACTCCAGCCACTCCACCCAGTTGTAGACTACTGGTGGAGGCAAGAACACTTCACACAATTTCCCCAGAAATTGTAGCTTTTCTAGTTAGTATTGTTTTTGCAAAGCAATACAAAATTATACTTACACCATAAAGCTCCTTAACTTTTATATTTAAATTTCATTTTGCAGAAAAAAAAACTTCCAGTTTTCCATTTCTGCCAAAAGGAGATCCTTAACTACAGCAAACTTTGTAGGACATGGTTAAAGGGACAGCTATAAAAAAAAAATACCATTAGGTTACCCATACGCCATAAATAGGGCATGATCTCTAAAACCTGAAAACTTGTGAAAAGGCAAAAAAAAAAAAAAAATAGAAAGAAATTTAAAAAATATTTTTACATGTCACTGAGCTGCAGTCTGTACAAAAAAATAAAATAGTTTTATCTTGCTGGCTTATGGGCTAGTTGTGCGTGAATTGGTGGTGAAGGTGTTAACGAGGAACTTTTTAATCTTTAAATAAATGTTCTGTTTTGAAAATTAGTGAGGTTTTGGCTCCTTAAGCCCTTCTAGTAGAATCCCTGAGGGCTGCTTAGTGTGATGGATTATTTAAGTATTTAATAGATCCCCTTTTCCACCATCATTGCTCCGGCCTCTATATATTAGCTCATCTAGCATTCCGTTCTAAAGCAGTCCTTTAATGTGTCCATTTTTGAAAACTCAAGAGTAAAATATTCTTCGAACAACATTTATCAACAGGCGAATGTTACCATTGAATGATGTAATCAGTGACATGTGATCACAGAGGCTGATCGATAGCAATTTGTTAAATAAATGATACACAATGGGCACGTTAGCTGTTCTCTGTGAGAAAACCAGTTTAATCAATAACAGATAGACACATCGATCAAGCAATGGAACATTAATGAGAACAAAGAGACCCACCAATGTTTGTGAATCCATACTCCTTTTAGCATGCAAAATGAAAAGCAGTTTTACAAGGGTTTCTGCGGGAATATATTTCTCCTGGAAATATTGTAACCAGCCAATATGACTAGTTCTTGCTGTGGAGATTCTGAGATATAAAACACTCAGCCAGGGCCACCCAATATTTATACTAATAAAAGTATATTTATATTTTAAAGCTTCAGCTTTTTTCCTGTAGTATGTCATTACCCATAATGGTAGAGGAAGACCATCTTAATTCAGTTGCCCAGGGCCATCCTTTTATTTTTTGTAGTGTTCCCCATTCAAATCTGAGCCAATGCTACCTAATTCAGGATACAGAGGTAGGTAGATGTACAATGAGTTACAAAGTGTCACGGAGCGCGAGGAGCGCCGGCTTAACGTGTATTCCAGTGACGTGTGTCTTTCTGGCATAATTTCCAAGCCGAACACTCTTGTAGTAATCTTTACACAGTTCCACTTGTTCTCCTGTATGATGCCGCACGCGTACTGTTTGGTGTTGCGGGAATGATGCTAGCCAATCACACAATCTGTAGGTCTAATTTAACCCATCCTGCACTATTGACTGTGCCCTGTCATGATTTTCCAAATGGTGATCCGATTACTTATTTATTCGGACTAAATTTTGGCTTATTTGACCATGACTTATTTGACCACGGTTTTTGTTACCTTTCTCGGTAGGCACCTCAGATCATATCAACTTCCTTCTCAGTAAATAATGAATGAATATAATTGTCTTATGATGCGTTGATGAAGAAAATATCAGTTGGATTTGTCACTATTTTCACAGATATCACAACTGCAATCTGTGATGAAGGCACAACCAGTGAACATTTTGCTCTTTGACACTAAAGAACTGAAACTGGCTATACTGGTCAAATAAGTCATGGTCAAATAAGCCAAAAATGTTGTGACTTTTGGTTTGGTTTGGTTACTTGTTTATGTTCCTTTCTATGCTTCTAGATTTCAGTTTGTTCGGAGACTATTCTCCCACCTACATGATCTTTGGCTGAGTTACTTGATTACATTCCTTTCTGTGTTCCAAGATCTAATTTTGTTCTCAAACTTTTCTCTCACCTGTTATTCTATTTTGTGTTAAATCCAGCCAACCCTAAGTACCAGTAATACACCTCTGTCCTTCTCTATATTCCTACGTTAGTCAAGAGTGTCCTAAGTTCTGCGTACTCAGTTCTGAACCTTGACCCACCGAAGGACAACAAAAACACAGTGCCACCTGCAGGGGACCAGATATTATTGCAGATATCGCTTTAACAAGCCAATATGTACTTTTTTTCTAAATTGTAAGTCACATCATTTAAACAGTTACAAAGTTGGGCATTAGGTAGGTGTGCAGCTCAACTAAAACACATGTTAATGGAGGGACATTAACGACAAATCCTACATAAACTTTTACAAAACACACAGGAAATCTACAGAACCCCCAAAAAAGCCCTGCCAAAGTAAAAATATAGGTTAAACCAGCAGATCTTCATCATACAATGAATAATAACTGTAAGCAGATAGACATTTTCTTCAATCTCCTGATCAATTTATGAAAATCCTTTTTTTATTGGAGTACTGTATTAATCATTCTGACAGATTAGTTTGCCAATGATTTACAGATCTGTAGAATAAATGCTTTTGATTTTCATGATGAATGTATGTGAATCTCCAAGATCGTTTTCATTTAAATTTTTGGAAAGATGAAAGCTTTTGATTTTTGCTAAGATAAAAGCATTTATATGCCTAATACTGTTTGCAAAATGATTTTGAGGCTTCTTCTACTCGTTTGTAATATTCAGTGTAGTTTATATAAAGGACAAGGAAAAGGTATATATTAAGCATAACTAATACTAGTCTTTCAGAGCTCCAAAAACATACAGTAGATAAAGTCGACCTGTTTTCAACCCTCTGGGATTACCCCTCATGATATTGAGAGTTAACATGTACTGGATCGAGATGATAGTGACTCAACGTTTTTGGAGGGTGGGTGGGCAGTATAGCCTGTTTCAGTTCTTTAGTGTCGAAGAGATGTTATCAAGTCAAAGACCAAAATGTTCTATGGTTGTGCCTTCATCACAGCTTGCAGTTGTGCGTTCTGTGAAAATAGTGAAAAATCCAACAGATATTTTCTTCATCAACGCATCATAAGACAATTATATTCATTCATTATTTACTTAGAAGGAAGTTGATATCATCTAAGGTGCCTACCGAGAATAGACAAGAGATACCAAGACTGAGATCAAGAGTGACACAGAAAGTTATATAATGGAATGGTCCGGGCTCTTGTACGCAATCTTCTTTGTCACATATTAATATCAAGACAATATCAACGCAACATATGGGAGTGAGAGAAAAGAAAGGGGAAACAAAAAAAAAGTGATCCACTGTTAGTGAGCCAATGCATATAGAGGAGTGTGGATGTATATATACATCATTTATATAAAATATATACCTAGGTACTGAAAAGATTGTGAAGAGACCATACATGATAAAATGCTCCACAGTGCAAATACAAAAATTGGACAATCCAAGAGTTCCAAGCTTGCCAAGCAAATGAGCACAGACAGACAATGTGTTTCCCAAATTTTGACCACATTTCTGCAGACAACCTTATCAATGGACACAGATTTTTTAACCCAAAGTACAGGCTAGAATTATATATATATATGTAACTCATTTCTTACCTGAATTTGGAATAAAGCGAGCATTGGAAGTGGCTACATTGAACTTTGATGCTAACAGGGAGTCTGGGTTCCACTAAAATCTGGAGATTGGGATGTCTTGCTGTAATAAGTGCCTTCACTCAGTGATTCTGAATACAGAGAAACCCACCCCACTGAGTAGACAGGGATCCTACTCTAAATAACCGCTTGCAAATAGAGAGAGTGAATGAAATTCACAAGTGCAGATAAAATATTGAATTGCTATAAACAGACAAATGTAAATAAACATAAACAGTATAAAACAATAGCTAACATGATAAACTCTGCTGCTGTGATGTCTCAGTCCTGTGTAGATTCTGCAGCACCACAACCATAGTGTATACATGCTCAGCATACAATTCCCATCAATGGTGAAACTAAAGTAGAGAGAGCCCTGATAGGAAAACATTTTGGGACCCCCCTACCGCAAGGATGAGAAAAAGAGATCATCATCTGTTGTACAATAACCACCGTGTTTTTGTCAGTTGGGGATCTACCATTTGACCATTGTTGCAGGGGTTTTAGTATTGAGCAGTGTTTGCATGTAAGCATATTTTTGTATGGAGTATGTCTGAGTGAATGTAGGGTTGTATTTTTGTGTAGCATTGTGTTGTTATATATGGTTGCCATTTGAAAGCAATGGTTTACTTGTGTGTAGTGTTTGGCTTTGAATGTAGAGGTGTGTCTGTATGCAGTGTAATAATAACAACACCGTATGGAGAGATTATAAGCTGTAATATATATAACTAGGTGCCAATACTCCACAGCACTCCCTCAAATGCCCATATAATAAGAAGGAGATTTCCCTTAGGAGCAATCTAGTGTGCAATCTCCTACTTATTATATCTGTATGCAGTGTTAACATTTGAATTGGTGTGTAGTGTCGTAGTTTGAATGCTGAGATGTATGCACATATACACTGCCACATACACACGTACATGTACACAAATTCAAACACACAGATACACACACATGCAGATACACTGACACACATGTAAAAAACTGACAAACTTACAGATACACTGACACACAGACACATTTGCACACAGACACACAGATAGATAAACAGACACACATTCAAACACACAGATAGGTAAAATGACACACATACAGGCACACACACACACACACAAAGACACACATACAAACATACAGACCTATACACAGACAAATAGATATACTGACACACATACAGACACATATATACACAAACACAGGTACACAGATATACTGACAGACATACAAGCATGCAGACAGATACACTGACACACATATAGACAAATACGCATACAGACAGATACACAGATGGGCAAAATGTACACATTTTAAGCCACCCTCCTGTTCCGTACGGTAGTTGGGAGTCAGAGGATATCCCACTCTGCTCCCCTTCTCTCTGTTTTCTCCCTTGCAGCTATGTGTTAGCTTGGAAGAAGTAACTTTTGCCATTGGCAAATTGTGGCCCTTAGTGCATTAGCCACCCAAAGGGCTGTAGTTCTGTTCACTGACGACTACCCACCAATGGCTTTGGTAAATCATACCTTGTGTCCCATAAATTGATTGATATACAAAGGACCCCTGGAATAGGCACCGCTACCCTAATGTATTTTATGTTGCTGATAGCAATAAAACTTACTCAGACTCTGCAATAAGCTTTAAATCCAGGTAAATAATTTAAATTGTTTTCCTTTAGTCTGGTCACTCAGTAAAGATGAGATTACACACATTACTTAAGATAACACTTGCTTACCAGATTTCTGGATCTTCAATGAACACTCCAAACAGTAAACTAACGTGTGTGGGAGCCTGCAGTGTTACTTTAATAATATGAACCCACCCAGTATAACTAACTGTAACCTAACCTGCACAGTGCACCTAACCTGTGTGGGAGCCTGGAGTGTCCCTTTAATAATATAAACCCACCCACTATAACTAACTGTAACCTAACCTACACAGTGCACCTAACGTGTGTGGGAGCCTGGAGTGTCCCTTTAATATTATAAACCCACCCACTATAACTAACTGTAACCTAACCTACACAGTGCACCTAACGTGTGTGGGAGCCTGGAGTGTCCCTTTAATAATATAAACCCACCCACTATAACTAACTGTAACCTAACCTACACAGTGCATGTAACGTGTGTGGGAGCCTGGAGTGTCCCTTTAATAATATAAACCCACCCAGTATAACTAACTGTAACCTAACCTACACAGTGCATCTAACGTGTGTGGGAGCCTGGAGTGTCCTTTTAATAATATAAGCCCACCCAGTATAACTAACTATAACCTAACCTACACAGTGCACCTAACGTGTGTGGGAGCCTGGAGTGTCCCTTTATTAATATAAACCCACCCAGTATAACTAACTGTAAACTAACCTACACAGTGCATCTAACGTAGGTGGGAGCCTGGAGTGTCCCTTTAATAATATAAACCCACCCAGTATAACTAACTGTAACCTAACCTACACAGTGCACCTAACGTGTGTGGGAGGCTGGAGTGTCCCTTTATTAATATAAACCCACCCGTTATAACTAACTGTAAACTAACCTACACAGTGCATCTAACGTGTGTGGGAGCCTGGAGTGTCCCTTTAATAATATAAACCCACCCAGTATAACTAACTGTAACCTAACCTACACAGTGCATCTAACGTGTGTGGGAGCCTGGAGTGTCCCTTTAATAATATAAACCAACCCAGTATAACTATAACCTAACCTACACAGTGCATCTAACGTGTGTGGGAGCCTGGAGTGTCCCTTTAATAATATAAACCAATCCAGTATAACCAACTGTAACCTAACCTGCACAGTGCACCTAACGTGTGTGGGAGCCTGCAGTGTCCCTTTAATAATATAACACAACCCAGTATAACTGTAACCTAACATACACAGTGCACCTAACGTGTGTGTGAGCCTGGAGTGTCCCTTTAATAATATAAACCCACCCAGTATAACTGTAACCTAACCTACACAGTGCACCTAACGTGTGTGGGAGCCTGGAGTGTCCCTTTAATAATATAAACCCACCCAGTATAACTAACTGTAACCTAACCTGCACAGTGCACCTAACCTGTGTGGGAGCCTGGAGTGTCCCTTTAATAATATAAACCCACCCAGTATAACTAACTGTAACCTAACCTGCACAGTGCACCTAACCTGTGTGGGAGCCTGGAGTGTCCCTTTAATAATATAAACCCACCCACTATTACTAACTTTAACCTAACCTACACAGTGCACCTAACGTGTGTGGGAGCCTGGAGTGTCCCTTTAATAATATAAACCAACCCAGTATAACCAACTGTAACCTAACCTGCACAGTGCACCTAACGTGTGTGGGAGCCTGCAGTGTCCCTTTAATAATATAACACAACCCAGTATAACTGTAACCTAACATACACAGTGCACCTAACGTGTGTGTGAGCCTGGAGTGTCCCTTTAATAATATAAACCCACCCAGTATAACTGTAACCTAACCTACACAGTGCACCTAACGTGTGTGGGAGCCTGGAGTGTCCCTTTAACAATCTAAACCTACCCACTATTACTAACTGTAACCTAACCTACACAGTGCACCTAACGTGTGTGGGAGCCTGAAGTGTCCCTTTAATAATATAAACCCACCCAGTATAACTAACTGTAACCTAACCTACACAGTGCATCTAACGTGTGTGGGAGCCTGGAGTGTCCCTTTAATAATATAAGCCCACCCAGTATAACTAACTATAACCTAACCTACACAGTGCACCTAACGTGTGTGGGAGCCTGGAGTGTCCTTTTATTAATATAAACCTGCCCGTTATAACTAACTGTAACCTAACCTACACAGTGCATCTAACGTGTGTGGGAGCCTGGAGTGTCCCTTTAATAATATAAGCCAACTCAGTATAACTAACTGTAACCTAACCTACACAGTGCACCTAACTTGTGTGGGAGCCTGAGTGTCCCTTTAATAATATAAACTCACCCTGTATAACTAACTGTGTAACCTAACCTACACAGTGCATCTAACGTGTGTGGGAGCCTGGAGTGCCCCTTTAATAATATAAGCCAACCCAGTATAACTAACTGTAACCTAACCTACACAGTGCATCTAACGTGTGTGGGAGCCTGGAGTGTCCCTTTAATAATATAAACCCACCCAGTATAACTATCTGTAACCTGACCTACACAGTGCATCTAACGTGTGTGGGAGCCTGGAGTGTCCCTTTCAGTCTGTTTCTTGTATAATATTTTTTTGTTGATAATAAAGAGTGCTTATTTAATTTTGTACAAAAAACACAACAGAATCTGTTCAGCATGGAAATGTCTGTTGCTGGAAGAGTGCTATGAGTCTGCCTGTCTGTGTGTGTTGGCCCAATATGGATCGTAGATCCCCTGCATTGGAACCCATGAATAAAGCATTCTGTGATACAGACAGGAGAAGAGCCGTAAAACTGACAGTCCCAAAATATTGGCAGAAAGACGGAGCAACTGTTGTTTTTAAATGTTTAATGAGCAATATGTTACTTATTGCTGTGATCGTTCTGTGTTAGACTAACCTTTTCTCAGCCCGCAGTCTCTCCTGCGCTGGGTTTGGCAGACCTCCAATAAAGGTTAAAAATGGGGGATGGGAAAAACTTAATTAAAATCGTTCTCCGGATGATTGTAAGTCTCTTGGTTTCTTGTTTAAGTAATAATAACTGGAAATGCTTGGTTTTGGAGAACCTGGTCTGGTCGGTGTGTAAAGGATATATGCGTAGGCGCAAGTACGGATTAAGGCGCGTAGTGTGCTTTTTCGGCATCGGATGTTGACTCTGGGATATTATTGAATTCTCCAAGTGAATGGACTGGGTTATTAGATCAGAGCTGTTTGTTTTTCAAGAACATATGTTGGTCTTACTCAGTCCATTTCTGAACCTGGAACGAAAGCTTAAAGGTTTAGCTGCTTACAGAACATTACCTAACTCGGAATCCCCAGAAGTATGTATTCAAGGTGAACCTTGTAAATAAACAAGAGATGTAGGAAGGAAGAATGTATTATATTAAACAATGCTGCTTATTGATGTATTGGAAGTGTTTTAACTGAAGCAATATATTGAGATGTCCTCTTTTGCGCAGAGATGGTTAGACACTTAACCAACAAAATCCAACAAAATCTAATTATCAGGTCATACATTTAAACATACACAAATAAATAGTTAAGATGTAGAGTGTAAATCTATTTTTATAGACATCATTTGGTTCCCCGATATGCTGTTGTGCCACCTTTGACTGATTTGATATATGTTTTACAAACTTGTTTTTCAATTAAATTAGCAAAATTCTAAGTATTGGCCAGGGAGAATATATTTGGCTAGATTGAAATTTGACCTAGATACTTAGATCCAACGTAATTGCATGTTATGCTAATGACGTCAGTAAGATAAATCTTTAACCTTCAAATTCATTTATTTATCAAATATTTTACCAGGAAAGATACATTGAGATTTCTCTTGTTTTCAAGTATGTCCTCCATCCCCAAAAATTGTGCATGTACCAGAAAAAAATCCAATGGGCGGTTGGAGCACTAGCCACTGAGCTATTTTTCCAAACTGTATCTGCTTTCAATGTGAACCCTACCTATTCCCTATCCATTGATCACAATCTGTAAATTATCAATGTTCCATTTATTAGGCTTGACATTTAACCTCGGCCTGTGTTTACAGCTCTATCCTAACCCCAATATCTCTCAAAGCCTAAATCTACTCACAACATTGAATATCTACAAAGACTACGCTAGAAAGCATGATACCAGCCACATTCTGCTCCATAAAAATGTCCACAATTCTAATCCCAGCACACAAATGAACTCACTCCCTCTAGACATGGTGGAATAGGAGCTGGCAAAAGGCTCGATTTGCATTGGATTTTCTGCACTATAAACTGGTGCCACTTCCCAAGAGCTCAGCCCTTTCCACCACACAAACTATTTGAATTCCTCTTAACTACCTTCCCACAAGTTCTTTCTACTTGCCGTCCATACCATTTCATCTGGTTGCAACTGCCCCTTCGACAGCCGTCTCCACTTCAAACTTCACTACTTAACCGCCAAAAATGACTGATACAATACCATGTTACTTTTGCACCACCTCCATCTTCAGGAGGAAACCTAGACTTGTTTTCTGTCCTCTTGCCCCATCGTCTCTCTTCCTAATCCTATTCCTTTCCATCTCGCTCTCTGTCCAATGGTCTTCTATGTTCAATTTATGTCTGTCTGTCTCTCCTGGCATATTCCTGGCTCCCTTTAAGCATGTAATATTATCATCTTTAAAAAAGCCCAACATTGACTAGAGCTCCCCATTCAGCTAGCACCGAGCGTCTTGGGTCTCCTGCGTACAGCAAGGCTGATCATTGCTCTTGAATCCAATAGTCTAAAGAAAGTGGCTTAGTGACTTAATTGCTACAATGGTCACTAAATGGATAACTGCTCATTTATTACATTCAGTTTCTCCAAAACAGACCTCCTTGACTCGTCCTTTTTTTAAGTGCTGCTTCTCTCATGATGTGACATCCAGATCAATATCGCTCACATCTAATGCACTTTTTAAATAAAATAATGATAATCAATTTAGTTGGAAAGTCCCAACCTTTCCACCCTGTCCTCCTATTCTGCAGTGATACATTTTTTGATATTTATATATTTAAATAAACAGACTGTTCTACATGATGGCATGACTTTAACTGCAATCCCAGAAAACCTCGCTGTGCCCATAATGCCCTGTTTATGGGATAAGTTCAGAAAGTTATCAGTAACATGATTGGCTGCATTATATCCTGGTCTGATGAGAGCTCTTTCAATAAACTTCACGCCGTGAGGATGTGCAGGAAATTCAGGAATTTTAAATGTGAAAAACATTTTTTTATCCTTAAATGTTAATATTTTTGTATACATTTTAATGCATTACCGATATTATTCAATCAGGAAAAAAATGTATCAGCTATAGTTTGGAGTGTTCCTTTCAATAAGCCTTTTTAAAATATGTTATTTTTATTTTATTTTTTATTTTTTTTTATAGAATACAGACTGCCTCTTTAATTTGGTTCAACCTCCCTCCCCAAATCTGTTTATCAAAAAAGTTTTTAAAATGTCAGTTGCTTGGGGGCTCTTTGCTTTGTCTTAGTTTTTAACTCCACATCTCCCTCGTACCTCACATCTAGATATTCTCCATATTGTGTTGAGTTCCTCTCAAAAACATAGTTCCGTTCCCAGCACTCTGTGCAACTGAAGTAATTATCTGCATTGAGTATCTACCTTCTTAACTACTGCCACCCAACTTCATAGATTGGCTAAAGGCTCCCATCTGTCTGCTGGTTCTGTACCACTAGGTTGCAATGTTTTTATTGAATTATCTTACCTATCCCATCAGACGTTCACCCAGCCTCCATGCCTCGTACAAATCCTTTAAAACACAAATTAACCCAAATGAAATCACCAGCTAACAGCTTTTCTGGTGAATTTTGTGACTCCTCAATATCCCTCTCTCTCTTCTGTATGTTATAAAATGTTTACAGATTTTATATTGTGAATACCCCTTGTAATCAGCTTTCCTATAGATCTAATACACCTATCTGTGCTATAATTAAATCTCCCTTTTCTTTAGATTGTAAGCTCATGTGTGCAGGCCCGTTGCTACACTTTGTTCCTTAATTTCAACTATGCCGTATTGCAGCTATTTGTATATTTGTCCAATAACTGTACAGTGCTACAGAAAATGTTGGTACCTGTTAAAGAATAATAATCGTATTACTAGACAAACCTGTTACAATTCGCTTTTAAATAAATAATCCCATTAGTGTTCAGTATTCAGCGATTTCTACAACAAACTAATTGGATGACACCGTGTGGCAGGAAGACTTATTGCCACAAATCTATCAGTATCGGTTCAACAGGGCTGACGAACAAAAACATTGCTTCTGCAAGCCCGCATTTATATATCTTGCATCCCAAATGACCAGTTAGAGACACAACAAGATCCATTAGTAGCTGTGAAACTCTAACTCCTAAACACCAGCCCTCTAATGTTATCCAGGACTTCCTACAGATAATCATGTCGTACTACAATATTACATTATAACAACACAATTAACAAGTCCTTGTTTGTTTACCTTGTCTCTTTTGCTTACCACCTTCTCTATCTGGCGCTGATGGCAATCTCTAGGTACTGTCTCTTTTCTCTTCATACTATGATTACTACTTTTAAAAGGTTTCTATAAATACCATAGCAACTCTGCGTTTTTGCAAAGTTTGTTTGTTTTTTCAGAGAAGACCCTGCAACCACTCTTACTGCGGCATAGCGTGATGATTTTAACTGCAGCCGGGGGAGAAACTACTTATACCAATACCCCCTGCTGAACGCGAGTTAATACAACCCATAGACTGAATGATTGGTTGAGTCTCTTCCTGATAAGGAAGTGGTAGATCTGCTACTTACACTTGTTGGTTTATTAGAAATGCAATGCTTTTTTTCAAACAAATACTCTTCTGACACTAGGAAGAGTCTAATGAAGGTCAGAGATCCTTCTGACACTAGAAAGAGTCTAATGAAGGTCAAGGATCCTTCTTACACTAGGAAGAGTCTAATGAAGGTCAGAGATCCTTCTGACACTAGAAAGAGTCTAATGAAGGTCAGAGATCCTTCTTACACTAGGAAGAGTCTAATGAAGGTCAGAGATCCTTCTGACACTAGAAAGAGTCTAATGAAGGTCAGGGATCCTTCTTACACTAGGAAAAGTCTAATGAAGGTCAGAGATCCTTCTGACACTAGAAAGAGTCTAATGAAGGTCAGGGATCCTTCTTACACTAGGAAGAGTCTAATGAAGGTCAGAGATCCTTCTGACACTAGAAAGAGTCTAATGAAAGTCAGAGATCTTTCTTACACTAGGAAGAGTCTGATGAAGGTCAGAGATCCTTCTTACACTAATGAAGTTCAGAGATCCTTCTTACACTAGGAAGAGTCTAATGAAAGTCAGAGATCCTTCTTACACTAGGAAGAGTCTAATGAAGGTCAGAGATTCTTCTTACACTAGGAAGAGTCTAATGAAGGTCAGAGATCCTTCTTACACTAGGAAGAGTCTAATGAAGGTCAAAGATCCTTCTCACACAAGGAAGAGTCTAATGAAGGTCAGAGATCCTTCTTACACTAGGAAGAGTCTAATAAAGGTCAGAGATCCTTCTCACACTAGGAAGAGTCTGATGAAGATAAGAGACCCTTCTTACAATAGGAAGAGTCTACTAAAGGTGTTTTGCAGAATGTGTGTTGGTACGTAAAATGAAAGCCATGCAGAAAAATTTACTTAGTCAAAATCAATGTGTCCGAATAATTTTTTTGTTCAGTAGCACTGAATTACGTTCATGTAGCATTTTGGTTTGGACTCAATTGGCCCATGCAATCATTTTGGGCTAACTAAGATGGCACGAATATGTGCTTATTAGTGTACTAAAATAAAAAATATCAGCTTTTTTTCTTTCCCCTTTATCTGACGCCACAGACGGAACTCCGAATTATGAAACAGATAGAAATTGCTGTTTTGTTGGCAGTCATGTTTCTTTCATGATTCGTCCATATGGCAATGCAGAGTTGCAAAATATAGATGCAAATTCAATCAAATTGCAATTCTCTTCAAACTCTCAAAAACGTCTTTCAAATATTAGAGTTAAGGAATGGGCTTATGCAGGATTGAAGAATGGGTCACAAAAACATTATTTGGGTTTCTGTCAAAACCTTTGTAAGAGCTCAGACTGTACCAAGAAACCATTTTTGTCATGCTTGTTACTTCCAATGCGTCAGGAAGCAGATGCACCCCTGAAAATGATTTGCTAAAGCTTGACAGCAAGGTTGCTCAATTAAAGATATGTCCTCTGCTGCCGTCTAGCACAGAAATGCGGTGGACATGCTGTGGTGTCAAAGAGTGTTTTGTTGATCAGACAGTAATGCCTCCAGAAATAGACAAATGATGAATGTGGAAATATATTTAGACTCTCTGTGATGTATCTACTGACTGATCATTAATTGCAATGACTGGGTCTGCTCCTATCAAACCGTAAGCTAGAGCAAGCAGAAATCACAGCTGCATTGGTACAATTCAGAAGCTTTGGCATTTTTAGAGTCTACATGCCCTGTCCATATTTGACACAGAGACAGTAATACGAGAAGCCCGATGAATATAGAAAATGTATGGTACCGCATAAAGGTGCCGACGGGTGGAAAAAGAAAAAGGAATCTTTCTTACAATCCTGTAGGAAATGTGTTAGTGGAGACAATCTTTTCGGTTTACCTTGCTTTATTTATAGAGCCACATAAATGGAAGCGGCATGATACAGTGAATAAATATGGGGGTTTACTTAGCTGGACACATGAGGCATGATTTGAGGGCCACTTTATTAATTTCTCTAAAGGGAACAATGTAGTGGTTAAGGTGTAAGACGCGTCCAGGTACTCTCTCAGCGTATGTAGCAAAACCCGCAACTGAGCACTCTCCTCCAATAAGCTAAGCTTTACACCCCGGGCTTAGCTCAGTGCAGAGAACGTACACACCAGACGTGATCCGCACATGGTGGGTTCCAGGTAAGTTTTCGAGCCATTAGCAGCCAGTCTGACTACGTTTGGGCATTCGTAGCATCATAACCCCTGCTGCTTGGTTATAGTGCATGTCATGTTCCTTTAGAAGTTAAAGCTGTGAGATACCCATTTTTGTGATTCCCAAAATCTGCTTTGCATTTATTTCTTGCGCAGTTTCACATTTTCAGTTTTTGAATATCTGTATTTACTATTTTTAATGTTAACCTCTTCACTGCCGAGGCGCAAGCAGAGCAGTTCCATGTTGAAGAGGAATACATTCCTCTGCCCTCTGGCAAGTAACGAGTTAATACAATGTCACACAGACGATGGCAATTTGCTGAGAGTATGCTGCAATATTGAGTCCTTAATTACTGGGCTGTCCAAAGAGCTCCTCTAGGGCCAAATACCTGCCAGCTTTGTCGAATTTCACTAATTAACTCTATAGTAGCAATTACCTTTGTGGGTCACTGAACAATATACAAAAACATTAACTTGAAACCTCAGAGAATCTATGGACCTCGGATTGGTCTTGTCTCAAATGTGGGATCCAGGCTAGCATGGCCGTTTCCCATCACACACAATGTGTAGAGCTGGAATGATTTTATCAACTTACTCAGTATGTTAGTAAGTGACTGCTGTCTGCCGTCTGATACTCAGCTTATTCTAAATAGACTAAGGATACTCAATTTGTGATTCCCAAAATCTGCTTTGCATTTATTTCTTGCGCAGTTTCACATTTTCAGTTTTTGAATATCTGTATTTACTATTTTTAATGTTAACCTCTTCACTGCCGAGGCGCAAGCAGAGCAGTTCCATGTTGAAGAGGAATACATTCCTCTGCCCTCTGGCAAGTAACGAGCTAAGGATACTCATGGGCTCGCTGATCCCTAGAACCGCCAGAGCCCACTGTAGTGGATATAGATATGTTGTGACCATGCCACTGGCTCTGTCACCAATTGTGTTAAATGCGGATGTTTCCCTTCCATGCATTCACTGCTATTTAACAAATTGCAAATTGTCAGGAAATCACCAAGGAAACCGTAAATTGACATCCAAAATACTGTACCTGAGTGGAGAAGCTAGAACTTCTTCCAATATAATTATTTTGCACTGAAATTTGAAATTCTTGGCCAGTGTTCATGGTTTTGTGCAGGATTCTCCAAACTCTGGCCCTCCAGGTGGTGCTGAACTACAACTCCCATGAGTCTCTGGCTATCTGTTTCATTCAAAAGAATCATGGGACGTTGCAGTTCAGCAACATCTGGAGGGACAGAGTTTGGAGAACCCTGGTTTAGTGGATATACCTTTATGTGTTCCTTCCAAATGCTGTGGGTATGTGCATGAAATGGGTTCCCTATTAGCATGGGCATCTGCAGGAATATTTCCAGTGGGGGGGGTTGGGGGGGGTCATAATTGTAATGACATCCATGCTTGGCACCTTTTTTACAGTGTCATGAAGGGGTGACCAGATTATCACATAAAGCCAGGGTGACCAGATTTTGGAAATAAAAAAACTGGGACACCTATTAGGCAAGGAGGCGAGGTGTAAGCCTGGAAATAAGGTGAGGGGGCAAGACACGTAAATAGCATTTTCACAACTATGGTGTCAGGAATACATATAGTGTTTCTTTAAGCAAATTAAAAGAAGGTTCTGGTCACCATAACAACTTCACCTAAATGAAAATGCTATGATGCCAGGAGGCCCTTGGGCGCTCTCTTTTCGTTAAGGGGTTAAACTTTTCTCAAATGGTTTAACCCCAAAGGCTTCCTCCAGCTCCAGATCTCCAGGTCGCTCAGTGGTATTCGGCTTCTGAAACAGAGTGTCAGGAAGTGCAGATTGACGTCAGGCATGGGTGCCGCTGATTGGCTAGAGTGTCCAGCTGACGCTCTAAGCCAATCGCTAGTTCCCGGTTCATAAAAATGTTTACTTTTTTATGAATGGGGAGCTACTGATGGGCTTAGAGTTTGTGTAGGACAATGTCTATATGTCACTGTATGACTGAATCTGTATGTCACTCTATGGCTGTATGTCTGTGTAAGACATTGTAACCCTATGTATGTATGTCTTTTTATGACAGTGTCTGTCTCTCTATGTCTGTGTGTCTTTGTATAACAATGTATGTGTGTCTCTGTATGGCAGTGTTTGTGTGTCTCTGTATGACCGTATGTCTGTGTCTGTATGACAGTGTACCTGTATGTGTAGATTGTATGACTATGTGCCTGTATGTTTTGTGCATGTATGTCTTGTTGCCTGTATATCTATGTCTGTATGGCTGGGGAGGCAAGAGACACCCAAAGGAGCTAAGGGGGAGAGAATGTGACACACAACGGGGCTGGGGAGAGTAAGATACATACACAGGGGCTGGTGGGAAAGTAAGAGACACTAAAAGGATCTAGGGGAAGTAAGAGACACAAAAAGAGGTTGGGGTTGTAAGAGATACACAAGGGGATTGTAGGAAATACACAAGGGGGATTGTAAGAGACACATAAGGGGGATTGTAAGACAGGGGTTAAGACATTCAAAAGATGGGATAATAAATACAAAACTGGCTAAAGAAGATAAGAGATTTAAAGAGGGTGTTACGAGACTTATAGGTAAAGACACATTTTTTTTTTTTGGGGGGGGGGGGGGTGCGACAAAATGCATCTTAGCCTGTGTTGCCAAAAATCCTTACACCCACAATCAGACAAGGTATACACATAATGGCACACTGCCACAGACACACACAGCATACACTGTCTGATATGGTATACACACAATACTACACCCACACTCTAACACAGTTTACACACTTACACTTACTGCTACACATACACAATGCAACACACAGTCAGACATAGTACACACTGTAAATAGTATTTTAGCAATTTAGGGAAAAAACTATGCGAAAGCCAGCGTTGACATATTGTGTGTTCCAAAAGTGCACTCGCCTTAGTACAGAGTCTCAGTGAGTGGCAGCTCTCGGCAGGTTTGCTCGTCTTCAGCCGTACATTGAAATTACCTAGGATATTTGAAGTTATGGCTTGCGCATTATCACTCTGCTATGATGTATGTTTTATCCTAGAACGACCTTCACTTTCAGATGCCCATTCTCTGAGCAATCGCCCACTGAGATTCTCTAATTTCCGTTTTTGTTTTTTTTCCTCAAGACGGCTCAGATATATAATACTTTTTCTATCCTCCTCTCCTTTTGTATAGATATCTTGTGGTAAAATTGCATCTGAGCCATTTACTTGATGTTGTGATTATTAACCCTCTCGGTGTAAGACAGGCATGTTTGTCACTGGTGCCAAGTAAAATAGAGGCTGCATTCTCTCCTGTCTTTGCGTCGTTGTTTGACGCTGTCTAATACTGCAGGACGAATGGTTCTGGGGCAAAGTTCTAAATGTGGGGCAGTCTCCATGGAAACCAGTAGAATGTTGCTGTTACTTTTATCTGTTGACAATTTTACCCAAAGAGTGATAGGATGTGAGGCTGGAGAACAAGACTCTAGAGTGCTTCACACTAACTGACCACTGAAGAGTTCAGTTACTAAAAATCTGTGGCTCGCTTTGTCAGCATTCCTCTGCTCTATGGGGTTTCTCTATTAGGGACATCCATACACCTTGCACAGCCTCTTTATGGGAGCAAGTCTTGTTTTTAAAAAATACCATACATATATATACACATATATATCATTCATTTAATAATCCCAGTAATGTGTAATGTGTAATGTGAGTATATAACATAGCACCACGGCAATGATACTCCCAGTAATCTATGAGTGTATAACAGAGCTCCACAGCAATAATACTCCCAGTAATGTGAGTGAATAACAGAGCTCCACAGCAATAACACTCCCAGTAATGTATCTAAGTGTATAACAGATCTCCCCAGCAATAATACTCCCAGTAATGTGTCTGAGTGAATAACAGAGCTCCACAGCAATAACACTCCCAGTAATGTATATAAGTGTATAACAGATCTCCCCAGCAATAATACTCCCAGTAATGTGTCTGAGTGTATAACAGAGCTCCACAGCAATAATACTCCCAGTAATGTGAGTGAATAACAGAGCTCCACAGCAATAATACTCCCAGTAATGTATCTAAGTGTATAACAGAGCTCCATAGCAATAATACTCCCAGTAATGTGTCTGAGTGTATAACAGAGCTCCATAGCAATAACACTCCCAGTAATGTGAGTGAATAACAGAGCTCCACAGCAATAATACTCCCAGTAATGTATCTAAGTATATAACAGAGCTCCATAGCAATAATACTCCCAGTAATGTGTCTGAGTGTATAACAGAGCTCCACAGCAACAATACTCCCAGTAATGTGTCTGAGTGTATAACAGAGCCCCACAGCAATAATACTCCCAGTAATGTGTCTGAGTGTATAACAGAGCTCCACAGCTATAATACTCACAGTAATGTGTCTGAGTGTATCACAGAGCTCCACAGTAATAATACTCACAGTAATGTGTCTGAGTGTATAACAGAGCTCCACAGCAATACTACTCCCAGTAACGTGTCTGAGTGTATAACAGAGCTCCACAGAAATAATACTCCCAGTATTGTGTCTGAGTGTGTAACAGAGCTCCACAGCAATAACACTCCCAGTAATGTGTCTGAGTGTATCACAGAGCTCCACAGCAATAATACTCCCAGTAATGTGTCTGAGTGTATAACAGAGCACCACAGTAATAATACTCCCAGTAATGTGTCTGAGTGTATAACAGAGCACCACAGCAATAACACTCCCAATAATGTGCCTGAGTGTATAACAGAGCACAACAGCAATAATGATCCCAGTAATGTATGAGTGTATAACAGAGCTCAACAGCAATAATACTCCCAGTAATGTGAATGTATAACAGAGCTCCATAGTAATAATACTCCCAGTAATGTGTCTGAGTGTATAACAGAGCACCACAGTAATAATATTCCCAGTAACGTGTCTGATTGTATAACAGAGCTCCACAGCAATAATACTCCCAGTAATGTGTCTGAGTGTATAACAGAGCACCACAGCAATAATACTCCCAGTAATGTATGAGTGTATAACAGAGCTCCGCAGCAATAATACTCCCAGCAATGTGTCTGAGTGTATAACAGAGCTCCCCAGCAATAATACTCCCAGTAATGTGTCTGAGTGTATAACAGAGCTTCACAGCGCTACTACTCCCAGTAATGAGTCTGAGTGTATAACAGAGCTCCACAGCGATAATACTCCCAGTAATGTGTCTGAGAGTATAACAGAGCTCCACAGCAATAATACTCCCAGCAATGTGTCTTTAAACTGTTCAAGTGTTTAGAGATCAGTCTGTGTAAATACAATACATTGTTCTTGTTTAACCCTTTCCTGGCGTTAGAGCGTGCTATGCTGTCCTACAGAGCGATTGGGCGCTCCTTGTGGCACACATATTCACCCTCTTTTCCAGATCCAATTATGGGGACTGCCTGATGATTTAATTATGTAAAAATAAAATATAAATATACACTTAAAATTAAACATAACATATGCACCCCCACTCACAACCCCTACAATTAAGTGTCCTTCTTTGTTCATGTGAAATGTTGGGAGGTTTGTGCTCACTGATTCTCACTGTGAAAGTAATAGGACGTTTTAGTTCGGCTGAAGGATCTTGCTCACTTCTTGATTTCATTTTGAAAGACAGGAAGCAGAACAGTGCCAAAGAGGGACATTCATTTTAATTTTTAATTTCTTTTACTTTGTACGTGATTATATTTATGTACTGTCTGTACGCTGCCTAAAGAGACATAGTAAATCCATTCTGGTGTTTTCATTTAACGTGATCTTGACGAGCTCTGCTTTATTATTTTCAGCAAATGGCCCGAATCACTCAATGTACGTTTCACAGTGCACCCGCCGTAGCAGTAGTTTAGCAAAACTCAACCTTAATATTACCAATCCACCACTATCAAAGGGCTATATTGATTAAAACTCTTGAAAGATTAGCAATTAGTGGGGAAATTATCAGGTTCTGTAATTAGTTAACATTTCACCTCTGTCTGAGTGAAGGAAAACGGGCTGCACAGAATGGATATTTTGTTGCTGTATAATTAAGCAGCATGATATTTTAGGCTGGAGCTCGTATCTGTTATCTTGTAATTATTTACCCGTATGAGAGGCAGCGACGGCTTACAGTCGTACAGCATCCTTCAATAATCTCGTCATTGTTCCAAGGTCCTGTAATTACTTATGATTTAAAAGATTACATCAGGCTACACTTGTGTGTGCACCCTCATTACATGCAGGCATTTCGTTTTGTTACATTGCTGCATTGAGGTGCACAACGCCATGCCCTGGCAGATTCTGGCACATTAGCACTGCAAGCGATTGTTGTTTGTAAGCCAGCTCCCATAATCCTTCACTGCGACGCAAGACTATGGAGAGTCTAGATTAATTCACGCATAGTATTGAAGGATGGAACAATTCATAAATGTATCTAAAAGATTATTAAGCATTTCTTTTCAAACTCTAAAAAAATACTGAAACAAAATTGCTATTCTGTGTGTCTTAAAGGGACACTGCTGAGTGAATTTACCTTCCTATTTCCAATAGTCTGCCTTATGGGAATATCAGCTGTGGACCACTACATGTGTGTTTTTTTTTGCCTCTAATGCCGTTAGAGACAGACAATTGCTATTTGCATATCAGACAGTCGAGAGTTAAAATGAGAGCTAAATATAATAATAAGAGAGAAAGCAGCTATGGACATGTTTTGGCCTAATGTATGCTTCATCAGTAAAGTAGGCCAGATGTAGTCTAGGGACCATGAGCAAGCAGTCCAAGCCTGTAAGGGTATTTTAATTGTCAAAGAATATCTAATCAGAACTATCGGTAGCAAGATGGTGAGGTGTTCTCATGTGGTAAAAATTCAGATTTAGGGAATGCAGACTTAAGGGGTGCACTATGAAGGAATTAACCCCAGAATCCATACATTCCAGAGGAATAAAGGAAATCATTGTATACAGAGTATAAAAAGCACAGGTTGGAATAATGCTTAGCAGGGAGTATACTGACTGCATTCCTGCCGTTTCTTTGTAGGTTTGCTCTGTCGGCAGGAGAATCTGTGTCTGTGACTCCATGCGAAGATCTCCCGTGTTTGTTTTGCCAGACCGTCGTTAGCTTGTTAACATGAAATGTTACCGCTCGTTTCTATTTACACAAGTGCAAGTCTGCAGTTACAAAAAATAATGTAGTTACCATGGAATATAAATGAGTTATTTTAATGTGTGCTCTTTGTAAGTTACAGCTCAGCCTCTGGAATTGCAAACATGGTCGTGTCTTCAATAAAAAACATAAAGTCCCTGTAAATATTGAGACAGACTGAAGAATTAATGCATAAGCAGGTAGACAGGCAGACAGAGAGAGCAGACGGACAAACAGACATAAAGAGAGATAAAGTAAGAAACTGACAGACAGGCAGAGAGATAGAGAGACAGACAAAGTACAAAGAGACAGATAGACAGACAGGCAGGCAGGTAGATAGATAGACACAGACAGACAGACACAGACAGACAGACAGACAGACAGACAGACAGACAGACAGACAGACAGACAGACAGATAGATAGATAGATAGATAGATAGAGAGATAGACAGACAGATAGACAGATAGAAAACAAAACACTAAACCCTCAATGAATCCTATCCTACCAACCTACTTTCCTACCTTACCCTTACCTTTTGTGTCACTATACCCCACTCCCTCTAGCATGTAAGCTCATTGAGCAGGGCCCTCAATCCCTCTGTTACTGTGTGTCCAACTTGTCTGGCTACAAATATGTGTCTGTTAGTCCACCCATTGTACAGAACTGCAGAACTTGTTGGCGCTTTATAAATAATAATAATAATAATAGCTATCACCTTTTGAATACCATATAAAAAATATGTGCTGATACTTCCCTACCCCCCACAAACAACTTAAATGAAGCTGGTCATGAGAGAAATCTCCCAAAATGTTTTTCCATTATATACAGATTATCATTTTACACGGTTATACACACTGTAAGCCTATACTGTATACTATGACTATCACAGAATATGCCTTATATTGCTGTCTCTGCAACCTTCACCGGACACTCCGGGATATAATGCTTTTGTCTGTTTGGCCTGGAATCAGATTAACAGATGCGCTTTCGTGCCCGCGGCCTCTTCCCCTCTCCTCTTCTCGCCCACGTTTATAGATGGGTCAGGCATGCTGCCCTTGAGGATTACAACTGGGCCCATGCTGTCTCCTTAAACGGAACACGCAGACAGCACATGCACGGTACACACTGCGTCCATGACTCGTACTTCACCATCTGAGGTCACTGGGCGCCAAGGCTGCTCTGGATTTCTGCTTAGGATGAACATCTTCTTGGTAACAGTTGCTAGGCGCAGACTACGGACGGCTGAGTCTGGGTCAGCTTTAGAAGCAGGAGAAACACTTGGGCAGATTAGATGTTTAGCAAAGCGACCTTTCCTCCCTGTCGAAAAATCCCCCCTCTGCTATCCCTCCACCCTATCAGTAAACCCGGCTGAATAAATAAAAAGCATATAAACTCCCAGCAGGACCTTGCTATTATTCCATTTTATTTCATTAACAGTTTCTTCTCTTCTCCTCTTCCATTAACCATTTCCTGCGGATCTAATTATGTCCCTCCAACCTAAAAACTCGCCATTAAAATTGTATTAGTTCCTGCCGATATTGCTTTTTAGAACCTAACAGGAGCTTTAACTGAATTCAATAAATTTTTAATTTTATTTTTTTGTTTGTTTGTTTTTAGCTTCAGTCTCAGATTGGGGTTTAGTATTCATGCTTTGATTTTAATTTGCTACGTAAAAAAATCTGGGGTCCATCTCGTTTGCCTTTTTACTTGTTTTGTATGAAAATTCCATATTTTTTAGCTTTGTACGCTGCGAGAAATTATGGTTCTCCCAAATCATTTCTTTTTTTATGAATATATAAGAATTTTCGGGATACCCAAAATTCGGTTGGATGCCTCTTTGATTCGGCCAAACGTCAATGAGTCGAATGTGAAGAGCAAGTCAAAAAGGTGTGAAAATTGCCCAATCAGCGTGCTGCAAAATACTAACATAATAGTATATTATTTTGCGGTGCACTGAAAGGAGCATTTTCCGGCCATTTGGTTCACAGATCAAGTCTCAAAGATATGAAATATATAATATAAAAATATGAAAATGTATCAATGTAGATTTATTTTACTGCTCCTCCTGTTTCTCTCTCTTTTGCTTACTGTTCACTCTATATATGAATAAAATAAGCATTTACTGATTGTCCCCTAGCTATCAGTCATCTTTTTTTAAGAATTTAGATGCATGCTTTAGTTAGAACGTAATTCGGGTATATTTCGTCTTGGAATTCTGGAATCCTGCTGACCACCCTCTCCATCCCCATACAATGCATGGTTCAGTTAAAATGTAAAATTCGGTTATATTTCGGCTTGGAATTCTGGAATCCTGCTGACCACCCTCTCCGTCCTCATACAATGCATTGTTCAGTTAGAACATAATTCGGGTATATTTCGGCTTGGAATTCTGGAATCCTGCTGACCACCCTCTCCGTCCTCATACAATGCATGGTTCAGTTAGAACATAATTCGGGTATATTTCGGCTTGGAATTCTGGAATCCTGCTGACCACCCTCTCTGTCCTCATACAATGCATGGTTCAGTTAGAACATAATTCGGGTATATTTTGGCTTGGAATTCTGGAATCCTGCTGACCACCTGATTGGTCCAAATTCAACCAAATTGCAGTTCAGTCTGAAACAAATCTCCAAGTGTAATATTTATTTACTCTTTAGCACATTTTGTTTATATTATAATGATTCTGGAAGTGGTTAACTGGGTTATGCCTCAGCCTATCTGCTTTGAGTTTGTACCAGGTAGCCAGGTTCCTTTTAGGGAAAATACATTTTTGTAATCCATGCCTCGAGTTTTAAATCTTGTTCAAAAACACAGTTGTCCTAACGTGTCTCACTCACCTTATCGGCAAAACTTATTTATATCCCAGGTATTTCCAGAGATGTACAGAAAAAAGGAGTAATAGGCGCTCATTATAATATTAAACAGTGGATGTACAGCAGGCAGCAGTAAACAGTACAAGGATTCCCAGACCTTGTTGGTACACCCAGAGATGTACCCAGGGTATTTTCCCCCTGGAATGGACACACTTGTTAGGATGTAAAAGTTTTGCCTCTTCACTTCTTGTGTCTATCTGCATTCCCTTAATTTCCCTTTGTGTTTCTCCTTATCACCTTCAATATCTTCCCAAACCCTAATTACCCCTTCTGTATCTCTCTGTTCCCTATCAGCCCATTTTGTGTCCCCTTACCCTTCACCCTCTTGTCTGTTTCCCCTTGTGTCCCTCCGTCCCAGAAGTGAATAAAGAGAGGGATGGGTATAAGTCTCAGTCCAACTACCTCTCTTCATTTATGGAGTCACTTGAACCCTGGAGGAACTCTGACAGGATGGGCAGAGGAACATAAAGCATCCCAGCCATAATCCTCCCCTCCACACTACAAAGAGTAACAATGAGACCTGTCTTCTCCCTCCCACCTGCTACCCAGAGCGTATCACCTTCAGCCTTGTTTGTACGCCACTGCCTTAACTATTTACCCCCTGTAGGCCATTCTGCATACATACAATCACCTATTTCATTTAAATATATTTGCAAATTTACCCTTGCTCACTCTGTAGGTTTTATTCACTAAACTGAAAATTATAGAGTATTTTAGACCAATTCAATCGAGCTCGAAAAGTAAGTGTGAAAATGTTTCTAGTTCTGAAATGTGTCTCTCTTGTCAATGCTCCACAATTCTCATTATGGTGAATAAAGGCCTCTGCTGTTTTAATAATGATATTTTCTTTTTTTCCTTTTTTTTTCGGAAGCATATAGCTGTACGGATCGAAGCAGTCTTTAGATATATTCTGGGAGGGTCACTGCTTTTAGCATCTCCCAGGCTTCAATAAATTCTTGCTGAGATAAATGAGCTTTTTATTGCTTCATTAAGGCACAGTACAGTCCCCCAAATCACACCGAGTTAGAGTCTCTGAGGTTAGTATTTTATTCACTGCTATCTGCTTTATACCCTTCTACTTCCATACAGAAAGCAGATATTGTAGGCCCATTTTTTCTCGCTTTCAAATTGTTTCTAATCTCACCTTGAAGGAACACTCTAAGCACCAGAGCCCCTACAGCCTATTGTCCCTGCAGTTGGACAATTGTGTACATAAAGCCACCTGTAGTGGTTGTCACTAGAGGACCGTCCTGGTGAGATCTTTCCAAGACCAACATTCAGCGTCTTCACAGTCTGCATGAAGCTACCAAATGCTCCCCAAAGAGATGCATTTATCTAATGTATCTCGATGAAGGGAAGCAGATTGGCGCAGAATGGAAATTGCAGCACATACGCACGAACCCCCCAAGTGCTTCCTGATGGGAAAGCCACAGAATCGCTGAGATAATCAGTAATGATGGTCTCTGTCACGAGAGAAGTGGCGGTCGCAGCAAGACCAGCATGTCAGGGGAAAATATTCAGTTTATTTGTCAGGAGCGGCCTTGAAATGTAAATGTGACATGTTTTCGTCATGTTAGAGCATTCCTGTAATTAAACAGCATTCTTACCTTAAATAAAAGGATGTTCACTTGATAAACCCACCTTAAATAAACAGCAACATAATTTCTTACAAATCCCCCATTATATAAATGGCTGCACACGTTTTAATCTCACTTCGAATAAACAGCTGCTTGTTGTCTAATTTCACCTTAAAAAGTAGCTGCATGCTTTCTAATCTCACTTTATATAAGTGGCAGTGCCAGTTCTAATCTCACTTTATATAAGTGGCAGTGCCCGTTCTAATCTCACTTTATATAAGTGGCAGTGTGCTTTCTAATCCCACCTAAATAAGTGGCAGTGCCTGTTCTAATCTCACCTTAAATAAGTGGTAGTGCCCATTCTAATCCCACCTAAATAAGTGGCAGTGCCTGTTCTAATCTCACCTTAAATAAGTGGTAGTGCCCATTCTAATCCCACCTAAATAAGTGGCAGTGCCCATTCTAATCCCACCTAAATAAGTGGCATTGTACTTTCTAATCTCACTTTAAATTAGTGACATTGTACTTTCAAATCTCAGCTAAAAAGGTGGTGGTGTACTTTCTAATCTCCACTAAATAAGTGGCAGTGTGCTTTCTAATCTCACCTTAAATTAGTATCAGTGTACTTTCTAATCTCAGCTAAATAAGTAGCATTGTGCTTTCTAATCCCACTTTAAATAAGTGGCACTGTACTTTCTAATCTCAGCTAAATAAGTGGCAGTTTGCTTTCTAATCTTATTTTAAATAAGTGTCAGTGTGCTTTCTAATCTCAGCTAAATAAGTAGCATTGTGCTTTCTAATCTCACCTAAAAAGGTGGCATTGCACTTTCTAATCTTGGTTAAATAAATGGCATTGTGCTTTCTGATCCCACGTTGAATAAGTGGCATTGTACTTTCTAATCTCAGCTAAATAAGTGGCAGTGTGCTTTCTAATCTCATTTTACATAAGTGGCAGTGTGCTTTCTAATCTCATTTTAAATCAGTGGCAGTGTGCATTCTAATCTCACTTTAAATAAGTGGCAGTGTGCTTTCTGAACTCACTTTAAATTAGTATCAGTGTACTTTCTAATCTCAGCTAAATAAATAGCATTGCGCTTTCTAATCCCACTTTAAATAAGTGGCACTGTACTTTCTAATCTCAGCTAAATAAGTGGCAGTGTGCTTTCTAAACTTACCTTATATGAACAGCAACATGCTTAACCATCTCACCCTAAATATATGGCTACTTGCTTTCTAATCACGTTTGAATAATTGGCTGCACTCTTTCTAATCTCATTTTAAATAAACAGCTACCACAACTGCAACATTGTAAAAAAAACGCATTCCACTCTCACGTTACACGAATGGCGAAGGGGGTGCTCTTCCTTTGTGGTCTAGGAAAGACCAGGGGTGTAAGCACCAGGTGGCACACACCTTTATAGCTTGCTGATCATTGGGATAGTATGTCATGTTCTGATGTCCTGTCCATTACAATGGGAGCGCTCTATGCCGTGCTATGCAGGATTAAAAAAATAAGACTTTTCCAACAACATCTTATTAGCTTGGTGAAGGGAAGGTTTGAAGTGAGCACACACACAGACCTACACAGTTTACAATGGCCAGAGCAGTGTCTAGTCAAATAGACCCACTAGACAAAAATTTAACCTTCATGCTAAAGCTGATAATCTATAATCAGTTTATACATACAGGCACTAATTGGATGGATAGATAGGACGGATGGATTGGGTGGAAGGATTGATGATGGATAGATGGACGATTGATGGAGAGAGAGAGAGAGAGAGAGAGAGATTTATGGATTGACGATGGATAGATAGATTTATGGATTGACGATGGATAGACAATTGATGATTGGGTAAATAGATAGATGGAAGCGGATTAGCAATACACAGTTGACTATGAATTGTTGGGAATTCACAATGAAACTTCACATCTTAGACTAAAACTGCACATTAGGACACATTCTCCAAATCAGTTGTTAAATTCTGGTGAATGTCTGACAATTCAGAGCCAATAATCCTGCAAACTTCTTACCGTAAAATACCTGTGAAAATTGCTCATGTTTCCTCATTTATGCTCCTGGTGCCAGCATAGTTCATTCATAAACCTGTCGGCAGATGCGGCAGCATTGAAATGGGCGAGGGCTTCTCCATGGCAAAGAGAGTGCCTCGGGCCTTTTATGCTTTTAGTGAGAGATGCAAGTTTTACAGCATTCCTCTAATTCTGCGTTGCTCTGATTTTCTCCTGGGGTTCTCCTGTCGCCTTCACAATGCTAAGTGGAGACGTTGTATAGTGTTTCACTCTGATCTCAAAACGTATGAACTTAAACAACCTGTGAAAATGTCTACCCTGGGATCATGCCACCGATATCTTTTACAAGAAACTCATAGGGCCTTGTCCATTAAACAGCGAACTGACTTCTGACTGGCTAAACGTAGGACAATATTTTCAAAAAGTCTTCTACTTGTCCAGCACAGTTATGCTCACATTCATTTTTATCTTCCGCAGTTCTCATAAAATACATAAAGTATTGAAATATTTATTCACATAATTAATGATCACAGCATGTAAAGGTTGTATTCCTATGCAGGGTTTCTTTTGTTTTTTGTTTTTTTCATTTATATCTCCTTATGATTATTTAATACTGATGATGATTAATGATTATTTATATGTCCTTATGATTATTTAATACTGATGATGATTAATGATTATTTATATGTCCTTATGATTATTTAAATAACTCTACCATCCACAAATCAAGTAGATACATTTTCAATTCATACATTGCATTGGGAAAATTGCCAATAATTGTAGAGATTAAACAACATCCCTATCTGAAGTTCAATACCTCCACACACAGCATGGATTCCTCAAGTACATGGAGTGACAGTACACATAGACCCCATACCTCATATTAGATTATGCATGGTAGAAAAAAAAGCCCCAACGTAGCTTGTGCTACTTCATCCTTGTCAAGGACAAGGCACGTTGCCAAGTAGAACCAAGTAGAACAGGTTAGCAATGACACCATAAATTCCCAAGATGGGAAAGTTCCTGAGGTGTGTGGACAAGACTATCTCATGAGGTCTTTGAGCAACACATTGTTTATATAGCTTGGGAGAGCATATATACCTGCTGGTACAAAATAGGTCTTCTCTCAGCACTCTGTACTTGTCAAGATAATTCCTGAGCGCAGTTCTTATTTGGGCAAACTGTCCCACCACCCCTAGTGTTTTGTCTGATGTCACCAAAGTCCAAAGAAATGGGCTGGGTGATCACATGTTAAGTACTTTTGTTAAATGTAATTTCAGTTTGGTTAAGAATGTCTCCACAAATACATTTCCACATAAAGGTTGGAGAGGTTTCCTCTTTATTGATAGTTGTTACGTTATCTTACGATGTCAGAGAATAACAACAGTTGGCTACAAGTTTTATTATCTAATTATTGGGTTATTGTGAATTGACAACAATTGCAAAAATTAGGTAAAGTAGAGTTTAATGAAATAAATATATACAATATGGGTCTGAAATTTGCTTGTCAACTCATCACAATTCATGGTTTAGTTAATTTAGCCATTTTTTTTTACAAAATCATTAATTATATTGAATTGGCAAGGGAATTGCTAATTATTTTCTGGAATGAGATGAGTTTGGACATTTTATAATATCTTCATTGGTTAAAAACATTTTATAGTAAAACCCAAAATGATATCTATTGGGTAATTTGTCACATCATTTTAGTTTTGACAAATATGAAAACTAAACCCAGGATGAAAATAAGATGCAATTAATGATTTCAGTGAGGGACGTACAAAAATTGTTAATATCAGATTTTACATCAAGGATCCTGCATCAAAGACTGATCCATCATTCTCACAGCTAGCAGTTTATGAAAAATCCAGGTGAGTTTCAGGAGGCATACGAGAGCCCAGATTTGACCTAGGTGACTTTGTCAGGCCAGTTGGTGGTAAATGTCCAATTCACAAGTCATTCCAAAAAAAGCCATTATCGTTAGCACAATATTTATCAAATTAATTGCAACTGAACAGAAAATGAAGGGACATTTTTAGTAGAACACTAAAACGATGCATCCTGGGGAGAAAGTTATCGTTACCACAAGGGCATTTGGAATTATTTTACACTTTGAATTTATTTTACAGTGTAAGAGATGTCCATATTTCTATGAAATGTTAAAAGTACCATTTCCTCGATATCAAGCTATTTTTTCTATTTTCTATTGTATTCTCTAGAATTAAGTTATCTAGAACCAGCCTAGGTTGTTTGTTTTTTTGTTAGGGTTTTTTTGCATTTTGTTTTCTATCAGATTTTGAGAATCCATTTGAAATACCGCAAATAACTCAAAATCTGTTAATTATTTTCTAAAATACACCACTGTTACAAAAATACAAAGAATTAAAAATGGTCAATAACATATCTGATCTTCTTAGATTCTAAAGATTTTTTTCAAATATCGCAAAAAGTTAATGAAATAACCAAGAAGAAGGCCAACACAAGAAAGAATCTTCTGCTAGAAGAAATATTGGCTACAGGAAAGATTAATTCTCTTGAAGACTTCCATTAAAGGGTTACCACAAGCATCATAACCATTGCTGCCCACTGTAGTGTTCATAATGCCAGGAGTACCTTGGCCCTGTTTCTCAGTAAGGATCCTGAGTCCCCAACAAATGCCAAGAGTCCTCCTGTGGCCAGTGACAACAGTGCAGACCTCCAGAAGCCAAAAGTCAATCCCAACAACCATTCATTGGCTGAGAGGAATATGCACAACTGACATTAGCCAACCCAGAACTCTTGTTCCAGGCTGGCCAATAATGTTCCAATGACACTGCCTGACTTGGAGTTAAACCGATGGCAGCAAAGGAGTTAAACTCCACATGTGCATTTCAAAGCAAAACACTACACATTCAGTCTCAAGGCACCATTACCACTACACATCACTGAAGTAGTGATGCTTGGAGTAATCCTTTAATGCTCAAATGCTATCAGGCATATTGGCTGACCATAGAGAAGTCAACCACTTTGGGAAAAAAAATGTTACTAGGATTTTCTGAGCCAGAGCAAAGCTCTGTTTATAGCTATCCACAGAGAAAGGGAAACTAGTTTATAAAACCATGATTTATAATTGTGCTCTTTATAAAGACCTGTAGATTTGGATGTAAATTGTTCCATCATAGGACCAAGAATTTAGTTCTTTAAAAGCTACAGTAATACACGAGAGGTGGTGGATGCATGCTTATCACTTAGTCCCGAAAATCTGATTCTATGCAACATAATCAAGGCAGCAATAAATATTCAGAAAGCACATTTTGTGCCCATGGCCTTTGTAGTCTCATGGATCTATTGTTTGAAAGGCACCCATGAAAGAATATTGTACAGGTGCCAACATAATACTTGCAAATTTGTAGCCTTTCACTACACAGGAAATGCTTCTGTTCCATATATAATGTGCATTAGAGTTCCGTGACTGAATCTGGTTTTAAGATCTTTAGTAAACGGAATAGCAGTGTAATCATGTGTATTTTTCTTGTACATTGTTCTCTGAGTCCACTGAAAAGAACTGAATTTGTTTTCGTGAGATGAAAATTTACAAAATACAGATTTGAAATAAATAGAGATGCGCATTGCCAACACAAGAGATTGGTGGGAAGACATTTAAGGGCACGGTGCTTCAAACCATTGTTATAAATTTAAATTACGGTCAGGTTATTGAAATTAATTACAGAAAAAAAAAAGGTAAAATAAAAACATTTTTACAATTATTGGAGTGTTAGTTTGTAAAACTTTCTCTAAGCAATATCACGTCATCCTGTGTACCTGTTCTTGTGCCTCCTCTGGTGTAGTAACCGGTGCTAAAATTCTGTGACATCATTCTTAAAGTGTCTCTTTCACCTCAAATGCACTTTTCTCCTATCGAGTCCTGTTTCATAATCTATTCTTCTTTCCTTCATTTTTAAAACATAAGAAAAACTGTGTTTGCTATACCTGACACATATTTACTAATCCATGTTGCCTTAAACTCATATTTATCAAGTTTGCCAAGTGTAGGGGCAATGCATGACAAGGTAGTCCCTACTTTATCTTATATTTTAGAGAGAATTAGATCAGAAATAAAGAAAAGAAGAACAGATTCTGAGAGAAGAATAGAAGAGTAAACAATTATGGATTTAAAGACGTAGAGACTGGGATATGTAGTGGGAAATATTAAGGCAGACATATCAGGGTTTTATTGACCAATCCAAGAGTTGTGAAGTTGTGACAAGACAGCTGTAATTTTAGGTAAAAATAGCAGAACCGGAATCGTTCTCTATGTTTCCAGCTCAGCTAATTTAGTCTTCGTTGCAATTCTCAAGTCAGTTCTCGAAAAATTCCAAATTCAGGAGATAACCTTCTTTGTATTTTATGGATGAGTTAACCTAGATCAAAAATAATGTGTGAGACTTACATGAAGCTCTCATGGTTAACTTTTTTAAATATTCTCTCAATATATTTCTTTCACTGAATAATTTTTAAATACTTATTGGAATTGGTTGATGCAATATTTTTACTGAGCGTTGGCCTGTTTGGATTGTAATATAGGTCCCAAAGACTGTCATAGAAGGATACAGAGTTTCATTTACGCTGTATTTAATGCTGCTACAAATATTGAGGATATAAGCAGTTGAAGGTGAGCAAGGAGTCTCCAATGTTTGCTCAGTGCTCTGTGAATGAGTTTGTGTGTTAAGATTTTGTAGCATGGAGACACAGGTTTACTGGTACATCAGCCATTGGCCTCCTGCCACCTCATGACAACCTAACAATGCTTTCATGTCAGGAGAATACTCAGCTGCCGGGAAAGATTAGAGAGGGGAACTGAACTGCAAACGATGCAACAACAGAGGACTTGTTCAGTGTCGCGCTAACCTTTATCAACCTGACGTCTCTGGAGCCTGAACACCCTTCCCTAGGTCTTCTACATGCAGTGCCATGGTCTTCTTCAGCAGTGCCATCGTCTAACGGCTACATAGCTTGATTGACACCAAATTACTGTCCCTGTCCATAGTGCTGAACGGGTGGAAATGTATCATTTGAACGCATTGCAATATATCGGCATACATGTCTGCATGGACTTCCTTCATGAGATATGACTGAATGGGTTTAATGCATGCAAGAGAAAAACTAAATAGCATATGTAATGAACATTATATATTAATAAGCTGTTCAAAATGGCCAGATTAGGCACCCCATTTGCCTTATTTTCTTTTTTAACTTGATTATTATTGATCACACACTTGTCTATATCCGAGGCTGGTTTGTAAATCTTTTACTGTGTTTACCTTTACCACATCTGTTGCATGCATAAACTACCACCCTTTCTGAGAAAATGTAATAGAATTACCTCTTGCTCTCAGTTTGTAATATGGCTTCTAGCTGTAATCATTTCCTGGTGTCTAAGAGCAAGGCAGAGGTTAATTCTGGAAAATTAACACAGAGCTACGCATATTGATTTTTTCTTATAATTATTTCATGTGTAGAAATGCCCTGAAGTGACATGTGGATGGAATCTGTTTCTTCAAAAGCAGCTCCACAGATTGTGCATATAATATAGAATGATGGTCCTGATGGGTGTAACCAGTAGGGGGCACTAACTCTCTGTGCATGGTTTTGTTTATCCACCTGGTGTTTTCCTGTAAATTGGACTCCTTCTGCCCCAGCCTCTCCAGATCTCAGAAGTTATATTGGGAAGGAGTCACTTAGGTCAGGGTTTGGTTGGAAAAGGGTGCTGACACAGTGTATCGCCAAAGAAAGTTGTCAGGAAAATGAAGACACAAGATGATGAGGCAATGGCAGACAACTACAGTTAGAGAATACATTAAATGGCACATGTGCGTAACAAACAAAACAGAGTTAAAATCTGGATACGGGGCCGGCCTCTGGACTCAGGCCTTCAGGATACTGGAAACACCGATGGTGGGAAAATCAAACAAAGGACCAATCCTTAATTTTATAGCAAGACCCGAAGGCTCATATTGCATCTCTGAAACCCCGGGTGCAGCAGCTTGCAACAGCACCACCATAAGTTAGTAGCAGTGTGAGGTACGGCACAGAGTGAGTGAACATGGATCCCTGATACAGATGTCCGGAACAGTTCGCCGGCGAACATAGCTTGTTCGCGGTCGCCACGGCGGACGAACATATGCGATGTTCGGTCCGCCCCCTATTCGTCATGGAGGTGGGAGGATCTGGGAGGGAGGGTCTGCTGCTGATTGGCTGGAATGTGTCTGCTGACTGTGAGGTACAGGGTCAAAGTTTACTCAATGATGACGAATAGGGGGCGGACCGAACATCGCATATATTCGCCCGCCGCGGCGACCGCAAACAAGCTATGTTCGCCGGCGAACAGTTCCTGGCGAACTGTTCGGGACATCTCTAATCCCTGACACTTAATAGTGAACATGGTGCACAGGTGTGTGAGATTAAAGTTATTCTCATAATAAACATATTAAATAAAAAGTCTAATAGTTATAAATCACTTTTCTTAAACCACATTTAACTAAACTGCCAGCTCAGGCTTGTTCTGAAATGCAAAAAAAATAAAATACTATTTCCTCTAGAATCACGTATATATAGCGTACATAGCCTGTGTAAATGGTTAAATGGTTAAGGACTGCACATGTAAAACACCAATATATTGTCATTTTCATGTTAGGAGTTTTGTTTACTTCTCTATGCCTTTGGCACAGAATTATAAACTACAAAATATGGCAGCCTCCTTGTGCTCCCAGGATGCCTAGCTGACATCCCAGAACACATTGAGTATTCGCTGCTTGGTGGGGGAGTCATTATGAATTCACAGTTGTGACTTAGATTTAACTTGGTAAGCATAACATTTAATGTAATTTTAGCCATGAATTTTACAAGTTACTTATAGCGTTCTTTTGTCTTTTCCCTAAGTAAAAGGTAGTATTATTTATTAAGAATGCAGCATGCAGGTTATAGAGTGTCTTGTTTGTTAGTCATTTTTCAAACTTTGAGAATGCATACTGTGTGACTCTTTCTTCCCCTCTCTCTCCTTGATAGTGGGCCGATGCTTATATCATAGTGCAACCAATGGCTGCTGGCTATAAATGCACACATTAACACTAGTTACCTTTAATTTGTATGTTGATAACTTGCGACAGCATTACAAATAATGTTTTCGTTTATTCTGAATAAATATCACAGCTTCCAGCATAATGAAAAAAGGTGCAAAATGCCCTGTTTGTAAGTTTTGTTAATATCACAGAATACGGTAAGACAAATTAACAGCATATTTTAATATGTGTGGCTGGAGTCGATGGCATCCTTTAATGAGTTCTAGTAAGGCACATGGGACGATAAACTCCGAAAGACTGACTATTCATGCATTATACAAATAGAAACACTAGCCCTAAAGAAATTACTAAATGCAATAACAGACTAATTACTTAGAAACAATATCTTTGGCTATTATTAAGATGGCTTTATTGTCCTATATTTCATGATTAGTTACATTTTTAACTTAGTGGTGAATAAGTTTTGGCAGACTTTATACTGTAAATATACTGTGCAGTTAAGTCCTCAGACAGAGTCACAAAGATGTGATTGAAAACTTTCACTATACCCGTCACTCGAGGGATTCCTGATTTTTTTTTCTTTTTGTTAAGACCTTCTCAGGAAGCTTGCCCACCTGATGGTTAATGGTGCACCTACCTGCAGTTATTTGTCCCACTGCTCACCCATCATTTTTTACCTTCCGGCTTGCAAGGAGAAATTAAACTTTGAGTTCTTTCATGTGCAAAAACAATAATAATGGACCTGAGTCTATAGAAGATTTGTCAGACCTCTATGTAATCCATAGATATTATCGTTCATTCACAAAGTGATCCCCTGATCATAATTCTGTATTTCTTCTTCCGATGCAGCGTGCCTTGGCTGTGCCAGGATTGTACTGGTTTTATGTTTGTGAGGTCTAAAATATATAGCTTAACGTTAAATTCTACACTAATCTGTTCTGAAATGAAGGGCCTCTATATGGGTTCCCTGTCGATCATTGTTAGAAGCGCAGCCTTTACACCCGTTAGTCAGCATAGAGAATATACATTGTCTGAACTGGATTGGGATGTCTATTGCTAAATCATGAATAGGATTTAAAAAGAAGATGGATCATTACAAACAAAAGGTTAACACAAGGTATAGGTGATTTAAATGTAACAAGACTCAATGTGAAGCCTCCGCAATTAGTAGCGCACGTTAAGCAGCTGTTTTCAAACCCTTCCCAGAGTCACTGGCAGGTAAATTGCCACTGTACATACATGCTATCACTCACTGTCACTCACGACCCACTGAGGGGCTGTTAAACAACAAATTCCGCTTCACCCACTTAATTTGCTGCATATTAATTGCCTAGTTTAAAAGCAGCTCATTAAATTAGTGTATGTAAAAACTCAAGGTTAAATTCCCAAATAGAGAGCGGTTCGGCATCTCACACCCGTTTCTGGGAACAGATGGACCCAAACTCATTTATTAATGTCTTTCCTCGCACACTATATCACCAGGTCTCAAACCCAGAACACGTTGTTTAAAAATTAATTCAGTCTGCACCAGAGTACGATTTGGGGGCAAAAGGATACATTGTGTTAATGTAATTCTTATAATACCTGAGAAAACAGAGAAAAATGCAAAAATTACATTTTGTTTGCAAATCACAATTTCAATATCGGCCAAATTATAAATGGCATTTTAGGATTAACAATTCCCCCCCACCACCACTTTACGACATCCCAAACCAATCACAATGTAACTCCTCTGGAAGATTCCGTGACTCGTTGGAACAAGTTATACAGTTACAGTATGAAGATTCTGAAACTGATAGTGAGGTCAGGACAGACTTGTATGCTTTTTATAAGAAGCATAAAAGGACCAGACTAGGCAATTATCTGGTGTTCTAAAAATCTAAATAAGCCCTTCTTAAGACTGAAAAAGAAGCCATAGTTCAGGTCATGTGGAGCTCAATGCTCAGGAGGCATTCAGTTACTAGGATGTTTTTGTTTTGTGTTTTCTAATACTGGATCTTAGTGTCTTCTTTGAATCTGTATAATGGAAATTGTAATTTATTAACCCCTTAACACCGCAGCCAAATGTACAAGTTGTGAACGAAACAAAATGTAAACAAAACCTGGCATTTGCGCTATATGTCTGTCAAACCGTAATTCACCTCTTTCATATTAAATGCACCCCCCCCTTATTATATATCATTTTATTCAGGGGAAACAGGGCTTTCATTTAATATCAAATATTTAGCTATGAAACATAATTTAATATGAAAAAAATGGGAGAAAATAAGATTTTTTTTTATTTTTTTCGTTCTACATGACATTTTAACTGTCAATGTCATAATACTGTTTGATTTTACTGCAATAAAATACACATATTTGTATTCAGCAAAGTCTCACGTGTAAAACAGTACCCCCTATGTACAGGTTTTATGGTGTTTTGGGAAGTTACAGGGTCAAATATAGCATGTTACATTTGAAATTGAAATTCGCCAGATTGGTTACATTGCCTTTGAGACTGTATAGTAGCCCAGGAAATAAATTTACACCCATAATGGCATGCCATTTGCAATAGTAGACGACCCAAGGTATTGCAAATAAGCGATGTCCAGTCTTTTTTAGTAGCCATTTGGTCACAAACACTGGCCAAAGTTAGCGTTCGTATTTGTTTGTGTGTGAAAAATGCAAAAAACGCCAATTTTGGCCAGTGTTTGTGACTAAGTGGCTACTAAAAAAGACTGGACATACCCCATTTGCAATACCTTTGGTTGTCTACTATTGCAAATGGTATGCCATCATAGGGGTAATTTTCATTCTTGGGCTACCATAGGGTCATAAAGGCAACGTAAGCAATCTGGCGAATTTTAATGTGAAAAAAATTAAACACAAGCCTTATATTTGACGCTGTAATTTTTGAAAACACCATAAAACCTGTACATGAGGGGTACTGTTGTACTCAGGAGACTTCGCTGAACACAAATATTTGTGTTTCAAAACAGTAAAAAGTATTGCAGCAATAATATTGTCCCTGTAAGTGCTGTTTGTGCGTGAAAAATGCAAAAAACTTCACTTTTACTGGCGATATCATGGTTGTAATACATTTTACTGTTTTGAAACACTAATATTTGTGTTCAGCGAAGTCTCCCGAGTAAAACAGTACCCCCCATGTACAGGTTTTATGGTGTCTTGGAAAGTTATAGGGTTAAATATAGTGCTAGCAAATTAAATTCCCTATACTTTCGGCATGGGTGGTCAGGCAGGTCCCGCTAATTGTAATTAATTAGGATACCTAATTATGTAAAATTATTACATAAATATATGTGTAGAATTAATATATGTATATATATACATATGTGTATATATACGTATATATATATATATATATTTTTTTTTTATATTTTTATTTATATATAGGTATATATATAGTGATATATACGTATATATTTATGTATATAGATATATATATTATTTCGTTCTACGTGTATTTTGATATAAATATATATATATTAATATCACAATACAGTTAGAACGAAATAAAACACATCTATATATTTTTTAATATTTTATTTTTAATTATTTTTTTTATTTTATTTTTTTACGTATTTACATATTTATTTTTTTATATTATTTATAAATATATATATAACAATAATTATATATATATTTAATCAGTATCAGTCTACGTGTAATTTGATATTAATATATATATATAATTATATATATATTAATATTAAAATACACCTAGACGGTGTATGTGTGTGTATGTATATGTGTATATATATACTTAGATCATATATATAATATATATATATATGATCTAAGTATAAAAAAATTTTTTTACACTTATTTAACATTATTTTATTTTCAGCCAGCAGGGGGACCAACTGTCATTACAGTTGGTCCCCCTGCTGGCAATACAGAAGCCAGCTATACCGGCCATGTGATTGTGAGGTCCTCGCAAGGACCTCACTCTCACATGACCGGGAGGGACCGGAGGAGGCAGATCTGCCTCGGGGGGGCTCCCTGGGAGTCCCCCCAACCGCGATCGCCGGCGTGGGACCACCGGAGACCGGGTAAGTTAAAAAAAAACGTCAGAATAAAATGTAGACAAGGTTAAGAATAGATTGTAAGCTCTTTGGGCAAGGCCCCTTTCACCTATGGTTCTCATATGCCATGTGTGTTTTGTCAGAATAAAATGTATGTCTTGTTTACCTATTGTACAGCACTGCAGAATATGTTGGCGCTATATTAATAATTGTAAGTTAAAATAGAGGCAGGCATGGCATGAAGGGGCATGTAACATGATTCCAATTCTTGTATCTGGCATATGTTCTTTTATAACCTTTATCAGCTTTGACGTTAATTTAGAGTGCAGTTTTTTATATAGTGGATCTGGATGGATGGCTCAATCGATAGATGGATGGATGGGTAGACGGATCGATCAATCGATAGATGGATGGATGGATGGGTAGACGGATCGATCAATCGATAGATGGATGGTTGGGTAGATGGATGGATGGATGGTTGGGTAGATGGATGGATGGTTGGGTAGATGGATGGATGGTTGGGTAGATGGATGGATGGTTGGGTAGATGGATGGATGGTTGGGTAGATGGATGGATGGTTGGGTAGATTGATGGATAATTTTGGTGGGGCAAAAAGCGTGAGAATTAAAATAATGTAGAAAGAGATATTGTACTTATCTTTTCCATCAGGCTCAGTGTCTTGTCGGTTTTATTACAGTACTTATAAAAAATGGGACATTTAGCGAGGCCCTTACTTAGCCTGACAGGTTGTCTGCACAGATGAGAACTAAATAGCACAGGAGACAAATCACTGCTGTTTCCCAATTGTGCTCTGCACCCTTGATCACGCGCCCAGTATATTTACATTCTGACTGTCATATGCGTTCAATATAAAGCTAGATCTATTCGACCTCACCGCTGGGATCCGGCAGCCGGCCAACATCAGACGCTTTCTCTCGTATATAGCACAAGCCTCATGCAGATAGTGAAGGGTGTGAGATTGAGAGAAATATTTATTGTTAATAGTTTTAGTAATAATAAAGGGTATATTCAGCTTTAAAATCATATGGTTGTTGTTGTTATTATGATACATAAAGCACAAACATATTTAGTAGCGCTGTACAATGGTGTGGCAAAAAAACAAGTAATATGAGGTGGCACGGTTCCTGCTCAAATGAGATTACAGTCTAAAAGGGTAAAATGGCAATAAATACAATGGTAGTGGATTTTCAATCACGTGTTAATTCAATACTCCTTCATTTATTGACCTCGGAATGATAAAAGACTTACCTTGCCTCTATTCATACTTACAAGTCTAACATATCATGGTGAAGCTGTAACTCCTGAGCTATTTCATCACCGACACCAAATAAGAATGGTCAACACATTACAAACTAAAATATTGTATTCTAACCCAACAAAAGACTATATTACACACCTGTATATCTATAAAACACCCCCCGTGGCTGCCTTGTGCAATTTATATTTAATGGTTTTCACTTATATTGAGTTCCCAGTTTATATTGATTAATGTCTAAATTACTCTTTTACCAATGTCTTTTTGCTATATTTGCATTCCATTTTTAATGCATTGCAAGTTACATTTATTATTTTAGTGCATACAATGTAAAAGCTGTTGTAATGATCACTGACATCCATTTGATAATTCTCAAGCAAGTTGGATATAAAAACGATATATTTTATAGAGGTTATAGGCCAGACTGAAGCTTTATCATCTATATTATGGTAATATTGTGTGTTGAATTGTGGCTGCACTCACCTGAACATGCCTACATTATAGGGTGCTGCTGGGGCCAATTCACACAGCATACAATATCCAGCGCACTCAATCACTAAACACCAACTTCAAGTCTCACAGAATGTACCTCACCTAGGCAAAAAATACTGGGGGTTTAGTAATAGTATATAATATACATTGCATAAGCCTGCCACAACGTCAATGTACCCCATTCTTGGCAGGTCCTACTCTAACAGTTTAATGCTTGCTCTTATGAGATTAACTCACTTACTTGGGAAATACTGCCTTACTGGGACTCTCTGTAGGACATGGCTAAATAGGGCCCTGGAAAGAGGCACCGGTTACAAGGAGGGGTGCAATGCCGGGGAGTTGGCCTGAACTCCCAAATATATAAATGAAACCAAGAGGTCTATAATATATAGATATATTGAAGGTAGAGTGAAACTCACCCATTGTACAGAGCTACGGAATCTGATGGCGCTATATAAATAATAAAATAATAATAATAATAGAGTATGGCCTTATTATTTATATCTGTCAGCTTGCTGAGTTTCCAGGTTTGGCACCTGTGGTCAAAGTTAAATGACAACAACAAAAAAATTGAATAATTGTTCTGTATTGTATATTGTATATTGTAGTGTATTGTATAGCCAGACCCATCCACTATGTGCCCTCCTTTTCAGAAGAGGATAAGTCAGTCTGTATGAGCGATAGAATTGCCCTTTCCATCAGACCTTACTCTTTTTTGGTCACCCTACCATTCGTCAGGCAATCCAGTATTCAGGCTTGGTAACAACTTTCAGAGTGCAGTAAAGCTCATTAAAAGAGTCCTTTAGTGTCTATTAGTGACCCCGCACTGCACTTTATGAGAGAGATTGAGACAAGGGTTCAATAATCGGATAGTCTCAACAAAGCCAAACACTTCCAACGTATAAAAGTGGACCACTTTTCTTATAGCGTAGATATTAAAAAGATAATAAATAAAATAGCTGTGTACCATACTTCAGAGGAAACCTTAGAAGCAGAGGAAATGACTTATAACTCGCTTGACAAAATAGCAATGAGCAGAAATCAAATATAGAGAAATATTGATTGTTTCTGATTTAAAAAAGTAAATTTGAGATTATGTTTCTTGCCAGCTGTGGTTCTGTGCATAACGCGTGCCCTGTTTGATTCAGAACCTGCTATCTCTGCATTATCACCTTGGACATTTTTTTACAGCTGAGAACATACTCTGCCTCTGATATCTTTGCCAATAGCACCCTCTCCAGTCTCAGAGAGAACCTTGAACTCACTCTATTAAAATACACATAGGAGTATAGTAAGTTCTGGTTTTGATCCAAAATTCTAATAAACGACCATGAAAATTATTATTCTATTTTTTTTTTTCAATTTGGTATAAATAATAGGACATTCATTATTCAAGCCACAAAGGGAACTTGTCCTTGAAAAAAAAAAAAAAAACTTTTTATTAATAGAATATCTTACAGTCTATATTTTGTGTAATACGCTGTAAAATGGCTAATTAATTGTAAAGATATGAATCAAACTTATAAAACTCCAGGGATCCCTTACACGTTTCTTACGATTATATCTTATATAGTGTATTTCAATCACAACACGAGAGATACAATTGCTACATTCATTACTTAATCCTTAAAGGAACTCTATATTCACCTAAATTACTTTAGCTAAATAAAGCAGTTTTAGTGTATAGATCATGCCTCTCAGGTTTTACTGCTCAATTCACTGCCATTTAGGAGTTAAATCACTTTGTTTCTGTTTATGCAGCCCTAGCCACGCCTCCCCTGGCTATGATTGACAGAGCCTGCATGAAAAAAAAAACTGGTTTCACTTTCAAACAGATGTAATTTACCTTAAATAATTGTATCTCAATCTCTAAATTGAACTTTAATCACATACAGGAGGCTCTTGCAGGGTCTAGCAAGCTATTAGCATAGCAGGGGATAAGAACATCTTAATTAAACAGAACTTGCAATAAAGAAAGCCTAAATAGGGCTCTCTTTACAGGAAGTGTTTATGGAAGGCTGTGCAAGTCACATGCAGGGAGGTGTGACTAGGGTTCATAAACAAAGGGATTTAACTCCTAAATGGCAGAGGATTGAGCAGTGAGGCTGCAGGGGCATGTTCTATACACCAAAACTGCTTCATCAAGCTAAAGTTGTTCAGGTGACTATAGTGTCTCTTTAAATTGCTCAATGAGTATGTGCGTGGAAGAAAGGGGCGATTTAATAAAATGTCTGCTAGCCATTTGCCATGATTTGCAAAGATCAAAAGCTGTTACATTGTTTAAAAACATACAGTTGGAATGCGAGTTATTTTCTCATGGTATCATTTTCACATGCTTGTTTTGTTTTTTGTTTTTTATTCCAGCCCGAGAGTTTGAGGGTGAAGAGGAATTTCTGGACATCCAGGGGATCACAAGAGAGCAGTCTGGAAAATATGAGTGCAAGGCAGCCAATGAGGTAGCATCAGCGGACGTGAAGCAAGTCAGGATCACTGTGAACTGTGAGTATGATTAAAAAGTAGCGGTGTTGATTATAGACTGTCGGAGTCAGAGGGCTGGTTCATTTGGATAAAATATGATGACTTGTAATCGAAAAATATAAAACCATCACCATTTTTTCTGTTTGACGTCATCAATCTATAGATATAGACCATATCTCTCTATATTTTGTTACCCGATCATTTTGTGAACAAACCCTGAGAATCCCAAGAATTGTTCATACAACCTCTGCTGGTGTCAGAAGAAAGTCCAGAGACCAGATTTATTGTATTTCGCACCGCGCACGGATACAGGAAATAATGGAGGAGGACTTGAGAAGGGATTATAACCAGAGATATATTGACGGATTCTAAGAAATCCTACTGTCACATGTCTTCGTGTTAGAAGACATCCCGGCTTTGTCACCCAGGGGATATCTGTCTGACACAGAACCTTTCCTGGGAAGGAGAGCAATGTGACATTCTGTGCGGGTACACAGCAAGTTCTGCTCCCAGCATTGCATCCGGAGTGTGAAAAGCTCCAAATTATCACACGAGACTCTAAAAACGATTTTGGAAAAACAGCTTCATGTGAGATCTAACTAAAATTAGAAAGATAACCAGCAGCAACTATTTAGAATAGGCAAGGTTATATACTGCAGTCACTAGCAACAAATAAATGGACCAATTAAAGCTTGATATTTTATACTTTATTTTAAGAGACTATTGGACGCTAATACTAAGGGGAATATTTTGGATAATTTTTTTATATTCACAGTAATAATTCCATGTATGTTCACGTTTGTTATTTTATTGTCATTCTATTATTAATTGGTCCATATATTTGTTGTTAGTGGCTGCGCTATATAACTTTGCCTATCCTAAATATTTGCTCCTGGTTATACTTCTAATTTTATTTATGTTTAATTTTCAGTGGGGCGTACCCTTGTCCATTTTTGAGCATCATTTAGGCAAAAATCCCCAAACTCCCTCTATCTTTCAGGAAATACATTCATTGGAGTTTTATAAGGTTTGATTTTTCTTTTTTTTTATATTTGATATTTACTGAGAGGTAGTGGATACATGGAATAGCCTTCCAGCTGAAGTGGTAGATGTTAACACAGTAAAGGAGTTTAAGCATGTGTGGGATAGGCATAAGGCTATCCTAACTATAAGATAAGGCCAGGGACTAATGAAAGTATTTAGAAAATTGGGCAGACTAGATGGGCCGAATGGTTCTTATCTGCCATCACATTCTGTGTTTCAATGTTTTTATGATAAATGCTTCATTTCAGAGGTTTTTATTCCAAATGTTTTCAGTTATTCTGAACTAAATTGTTTCATTCAGTTTTTAATTCACTGCAAATCCTAATATTTAGTAAATAAACTCTTGGGTGTCAAATGTTGTGCAGTTTAACTGTTTGATTGCCTCATGGATGTTTATAAGAAATCTGCACATTTTCTCCTATGTTGCTTAAAGGGTTAACTACCTCCAATAAAGAAAGGTGGCTCTTGTGAGTTATATAAACATCGATACTTGTCTTGGTGAGACAGTACCAAGGCTAACATGGATTTCCCAAGGGTGTGTTTGTGTAATATCCACATACAAGTATCATTAAATCAAATGATAGAAAAGAGAAGATACAATTAATAATGCCCCGCAGTGAGAAATAATACATAGATACAATCAGCAGACTATTATAAATATCACCGTACTGCCATACAAGTGTATTATGCCCTTTTAATATTTTTTATTTTGTCTGAGAGGGCATTTACTAAGGTGCAATAATTAAGATACATTTCACTCCTGTCATTTTCTCTTGGTAAGCAGTTTTGTGTGTCCTTGTTTTGCTTTCATGTGTTTATTTAATATACATTTCCATCATAATATTCACAACAAAATTCTACGGAAGGCCGGAATTCACACCATAAGCTTATTTTAGAATGTGTGCTGCAAGAATTCACGGCAAATGCTTAATACCCATGTTGGATTTTTGATTTAAAGGGACATTATAGTCACCAAAACAACTTTAGCTTAATGAAGCAGTCTCCCTGCTCAATTCTCTGCCATTTAGAAATGAAATCCCTTTGTTTATGCAGCCCTAGCCACACCTTCCTGCATGTGACTTACACAGCCTTCCACAAACACTTCCTGTAAAGAGAGATCCAATGTTTACACTTCCTTTATCACAAATTCTTTTTAATTTAGATGTTCTTATCTTCTGCTTTGGTAATAGCGTCCTAGACACTGCAGGAGTCTTCTGTTTGTCATTAAAGTTCAATTTATAGAGCAGGAGATAAAAACTTTTAAAGTAAGTTACATCTGATTGAAAATTAAACCATTTTGTGTTCATACAAGTTGTGTCAGTTACAGTCGGGGGGAGGGGTGTGGCTAGGTCTGCATAGACAGAAACAAAAGTGTTTTAACTCCTGAATAGCAGAGAATTGAGCAGTGAGACTGCAGGGGCATGCTCTATACACCAAAACTGCTTTATTTAGCTAAAGTTGTTTTGGTGACTATACTGTCCCTTTAATTCATTTCCAAATTTACAATACAAAAAACTCAACAAACTCAAAAACATCAATTTTGCCCTGCCAGCAATGAGTAATGAGAGTAACTCTGTTTTGTTCTGTTCTCCCTGCAGTTTCCAATGCTATCTAATGGTGGATTGAATTTAAAGGGAACTGCCACTTCCTAGGATTTTTATTATTATGTTCACTTATTCTCTATAATTATATTATATAACAGATATACAGATATACATTGATGACACCTGAAAAATAACATGAAATATAGAAATCTACCGCTCTTTAGTCTGTAACTGGGCGCCTCCATCTTAGCTCCCTGTCAATCACTGTTGTATGCTCTGTCCTTTGCACCAGGCAGTCATTGTCTGATGACTTAAAGGTAGGCAGACAGTGTAATAGAGCAGCAGGAAATGCTAGCAGAATGCTTGGTTGTATAGGGAGAGGTATTAGCAGTAGAAAGAGGGAAGTGCTCATGCCATTGTACAGAACACTGGTGAGACCTCACTTGGAGTATTGTACGCAGTACTGGAGACCCTATCTTCAGAAGGATATTGATACTTTAGAGAGAGTTCAGAGAAGGGCTACTAAACTGGTTCATGGATTGCAGGATAAAACTTACCAGGAAAGGTTAAAGGATCTTAACATGTATAGCTTGGAGGAAAGACGAGACACGGGGGATATGATAGAAACATTTAAATACATAAAGGGAATCAACACAGTAAAGGAGGAGACTATATTTAAAAGAAGAAAAACTACCACAACAAGAGGACATAGTCTTAAATTAGAGGGGCAAAGGTTTAAAAAATATCAGGAAGTATTACTTTACTGAGAGGGTAGTGGATGCATGGAATAGCCTTCCAGCTGAAGTGGTAGAGGTTAACACAGTAAAGGAGTTTAAGCATGCGTGGGATAGGCATAAGGCTATCCTAGCTATAAGATAAGGCCAGGGACTAATGAAAGTATTTAGAAAATTGGGCAGACTAGATGGGCCGAATCTGCCATCACATTCTATGTTTCTATGTTTCTATCGTTGTGAAAACACATAGAGAAGTGGAGAAATATAACAATGTTTCTATTTCTCTACTTCATTTGTAATGTTTGATCTGTCCTTGCCGTGTCTGAACTGCATTGTGATGCTGTTTGCTAAATCTTTAGCTTTAATTTAAAAGATAATGAAGAATGTCATGGAAAAAGTAGCATGAGCCGTAGGTGGCTTTCAATGTGTTATTCAATGGTGCAAACCATTCTCTTCTAATAAAGAATCAGTATACAATGTGCTGCTCATTCCTCTGTCACGTGTCCTAGCACTGGATCCTCTTCTAAGAGAATTACTACTTGCTGCTTCCGGTCCTGATGTTAGGTCCCTGCTCCCCTATTTTAAATTCTGATAATAAAACTTTGTCCAGTCCAAACTCTTGTTCCCTATTTTTAAATTCTGGATTATAAACTCCATTTCACTTGCCACAAGTGATCATAACACCAAACCCTCCTACAAATATTATGATACAAGCCCCTTACTGTCTCCGGGCCTAACATGTGTTTTTTCATTCTCACACTAATCTCAACTCTGTATCACTGTATCTAAGTCCTTCTACTTTCCATTTCCTGTCTGTGATCCAAAAACCATAAGACACCAATGCCTCTTTTGCTGGCATTCTTTGTCCTTCTCTTCCAGACGTCAACTGTGGGTCCCCATACCATGTGCTGAACTCAACTATTTATTTGCTGTCTAAAGTTTAAAATCTGGGCCCAGCTCCCTATGCTACTGTCGCAATATATCACTATGCATGCACATAGAGTGGTCATGAGCTCATAGCACAGTTTCATTCAACATATGGCCCTGCAAAGCCACATCAGTAAATTATCCCATGAACACCTATGCATGTGGCCAACTTTTCCCCCCAATTAACTATAGTAGAGTATATTATAATAAGAACCTTAGCTTGATATCCTGACCATTCTCAAGAACATTTATTGTCTCCAATGCCAAGTCTTCCCTTTGTCCCGATTCCTTCTTTTTTTTAATGCAGATATATTTGAGACACGGGTCTCGTTTCATTATCATTCTTACATTTTAACATTCTAAAATTGCTACCCAGAAGGCACGGTGAAGTCGACACACGCAAAAAATGACTTTAAATAACAAAGAACACGCAGTATCTAAAGATTTAGCTTGAGGGGATTTAAGTAAAGAAGTAAATGAAATTCGAGCACAGCGATAGGAAGAAGTGTAAAGGAGCTTTGCTAAAATAATCCTTATTATTGTATTCTACATTTTCTTAGAAATACATAGCTTGAGAGATTTTGTAATAGAGAATATTCCAAAACCAATATGTTTTGGACCAGACAAATACATAGCACTATCTGACTGTTTTCTTGTATTGGTGTGTTTTTGTTGTATGGTACGAGAGTGGAGAAGGATTAAAAATCCATATGACAATGTATGATGCTAAGCCCCCGTCCTCATGCGTACAATCCCCTGGTACTAAATTTACAGTAACCGGGTTCTGCATGCATTATTTGTTTATTTAGGCATTTAAAATGACTCGATTAAATTGTGTTTTTCATTGCAGACCCTCCTATCATAACTGAATCCAAGAGCATTGAAGCCACCACTGGTAAGAAGGCATCACTGCGCTGCGTGGCAAACGCTGAGCCCATCCCTGATTTTGAGTGGTACAAGGATGACACAAGGTAGGTAGTCTTAAACATAAGCTGTTCACATGCTGATTCAAACTCTCTGAAAAATGATTATGTCATAAAGATAGAATCAAGACTACTTTGTCTCTGTATTTCTCCTCCGCCTGACTTTCTTAGACTCAGAGCGGAGCCTAAGTGTCAATCCCGACAGCCACCACCGGTGATGGCAGCAGGGAATTGGCTGTGTTTATGGAGGATGCCGCAGTCTCGCTGGATCCTCCATAGATCTCAATGCTGTACTCTAGCGTATCCGAGAGAGTACAGCAGTGACGTGGGCTCCGAAAAGGACCCATTGAATCAAGACGGCTGTGTCGGTGAGGGATAGGTTCAGGTAAGCAAATCTCATTTTTACTTGCCCACCATCCACCGGATTCCCAGCGGTGATGTCACCGTCGGGGGATTTTGTGAATTTTGCAAAGTCTCCAGACAGTGACAATGCTGATTAAAAGCAGATTACCACCCCCCCCCCCACCCCACCACCCCCTATTTTTTAGATATTTACCGTGATGTTGTTTCATTAGTGACTTAAGTTGAATTGCACCCTTCTACGGGGAATGTTCACTTAATGACTCTCTTGCTATTTCTTCTGCCTACCATTGGCCTGCTGTAAGTACGCAGTAACAGCGTATACAGCTTATATTAAAATCTGTGATAAAACAGTATATGAATCAATCAGGATATTAGTTACATGTTGGCTTCTTATAACTGTTTTTTTTTTTTTAAATATATTATTATTATTAAACTATATAACGGAGAAATAGTATATTAAAAAAAAAGTGTTATCAGATCTTTGTTACAGTTTATTTTTTACATCATGCTACTATGCATTGTAATTAATCAATAGTTACTATGGATATCATTTATGATATTATCTGATTATGAATTTACCGTCATGCCTTATTGTCTATATTTATGACTTATTTATGGTTTTATTTCCTTTTTATGTCTGCATTTTGTATTAGGATGTTCACTGTGTGTACCCTGTTACTTGTGCCCAGTATTATATTTCTTGATATTTTTCTGTTTGTTTTGTGTGTTATGCATTCAGTATTTGTGATGGCTGCTATCTGTCACTTTGTCACTCTGCATGTTACTGAATGATTTTTAATATCATACGTGGGAGAAATAAGGAAGATAAATGTTTTACTTTGAAATCCCATTGCGGTTATTTCGTGCAACTATTCATCTCTCTTCATTTGGGTGACATGTTTATATCTAGACCAGGGGTCGCCAGATGTATTTAAACTACAGCTTCCATGAAATGCATCATGGGAATTGTAGTTCTACAACATCTGGGGATCTACCATTTGTGCATCCATGGTCTAGACCAGTGGTTCCCAACTCAGTCCTCGAGTACCCCCTAACATTCCAGGATGTAGGGATTACACAGTTGTGTCCAAGGTGTTTTTAGAAAAATAATAAAAAATACACTTTAGACACAATAGGGTAATCCCTAAATCCTGGTAGAGGGTACTTGAGGTCTGGGTTGGGAACCCCTGGTCTAGACCAGTTGGTCGTACCATTTCCTTGTTTGACATTTTTATTCAATCAGCTGTTGCTCCCCTTTTGGTAACACACTTCATTTAGTTAACTTGACTGTCTCTCTGTCTGGTCTCGTCTTTAGTGCTATCAGTTTTACATTCTTCCTTCCTGGAATTTAGACAATTTCTCTCTTGTGATAGATTAAACTGCAATAGTTTAAAGAGGAAAAATGTCAACAGATTCCAAAATATTGAAATGTGGTAAATTGTCTCAGTTTATCATTTATTTGATTTATTTTCAGTTTCTGGTATTCAAGTCCTCAATATACAAATGCTGCAATTTGCTTTGTTTGAGAATAACAAGCTGTGTGAGAATAGCTGCTTAATCAGTGCATGAAAATCTTCCTAATTGTGGTGACATTTGGCATAATGAGACAATCACTTGAGTTAACGTCCAGCTCAGGCTATTTGTCATGAAATGTTTCAATGGCCAAAAACTACGTCCCTTCGTAATAATTACCACGACCCAATATCGTGTGAAAATAAAAAAGTACAGGAAGTGATCTGGTCATCTCAATGCCATGCTCCAGTAGAGAGAACATGACTCGACTAAATGAAGGAGGAGAATGGTCATTAGTCATAGTCTAAAGTACATGATTTATATTAACGATCAACCCTTCAGGTGCCGTTTATGTGAGCAATTCATTATTTCTTCTTTTTTAAAGTTTTAAATAAAGATTGCAAAAAGCCAACATATGCACTGAATATAATTTTAGTGAAAATAATTCTATGGATAAAATGATTTATAATAGTGTCAGAAAATGTAAAGTTATATTTAAAAAGAAAACAACAACATAATTTAATTCAAAAAAGAACAACTTGCCGATACTTATAAAGTGCCATTCTCTGATAATTGTTATCATATTCCATCAATATCATATCAAATCATATAGAAGTGTATGTTTATTATATGTGTAACTATATAAGATGTCTGAATGTGTGGTCAATCATTTGCCCAAGGGCATAAAAAATGGGCATTGTTGGGAACATTGGTTAAAATGACTGCCTAAAGCAAGGATGTATATTGATGGATAAATCCCAATGAATATTTTCTTTCACTCCCTTGCAATGACAGTTCTCAAAATAGGAAAACAGACATGAGCACTTAAACAAAAAAAACTGTGTTCTTTGTATGCCTATTTGCAATAAATATTACATATTACTGGGAAATAATATCACATCATGAAAGACCACTTTTGAAGCATGTTGTCTGTGCCTTTTTTGCATGGAGAGTTAGTGAAAAGGATTTTAGTGAAATATATACATTAAAAAGCAAGGAAAGATATGCATTATCTGTGCTGAGATTTCTATATCTATATGTCACACAAAACAGACTGCATATCACATTTTAAAGGGACACTCTAAGCAAACTATTCTCTACAGCTCAGTGTAATGATTTTGCTAGCAGAAATCGACGGATCTTCTCCCTATTATTTAGATAGACTGTTTTGTCTATCCTCTTCGCCCAGAGTCTTCCCTCTCTTTACCCATTGTGATAATGCAGAATTTACGCTTTTTCAGTGTCAGTAACCATTTTGCCCAACCTGGGATGACGGATGATAGTCTGAGAGTGCTAGGTGCTGTTCAACCATTACACTAAATGGCTTAGAACGGCCCTATAAATCAAACATGCTGTGTGCAGCGATAAATCTCCATGCACCGCCAAAGTATATTTTACTTGGATTTTTCTATTTTCGTCTCGCTAGGTTTAATTATTTGACATTTCAATATTGCTAAGTTGTTTATGATTGCTAATAGTTTGTTGCAATCAAAATATCTGCAACAGCAGTTGCCTGACACCTGCCCCTATGGGATACAGATTACCCCGTCGCCACGTGATCCAACGCAATGACTTATTGCTGTTTTGCATTAATGCGGTCATATGGCCGGAAGGGACAAAATGTGAAGAGTTAACACAACACAATAATTACAGCCTGCACGTGCTCAGTTTCAGACTCACCTTTATATAGCCTGCACATGCTCAGTTTCAGACTCACCTTTATATAGGATCTGTGAGTTACACATAGCCCCCCCATCCACCCCATCCTCGTTTATCTTTCTTTGTATTTTGAGTCAAGGAAGTATGAAAGCACGTTTTTTATATTTTGTTGTCCATATAACTAGTCTGTTTTGAACTTATTCAGGTATGTTTAATAGAACAGTTGTTTTAATAAAACAGGAAAATGGGTTTGGATGCATGATTTTATACCAAAGACAAAAATGACATTTTCAAACCCTCTCTGATTGTGGGCCCTTTTTAGAAGAACATGATGTGTTTAATCAGGAGAAGATGGACGACCATCTTGGTTTGATATTATTGAAAAATGTTTCCCATGTGCTAAATTAACATAACCAATTCAAAACGTATTCCTTTGATCATGTCATGTAAGTAATCATGATTTCCTGGTTTTGATTCTGTGGGTCTTACAGGATAAACAGTGCCCAGGGGCTGGAAATAAAAAGCATCGGAAACAGATCCACGCTGGTAGTCGCCAACGTCACTGAAGAGCATTATGGGAATTACACCTGTGTGGCTACTAACAAACTGGGAGTCACCAACACCAGCCTATACCTCTACAGTGAGTATATAGCGCAGCTCTGCACACATGTTAAATATCCAGAACACTTTCTCTTAGTGTGGTCTAAAACAGAACATAGCATGCAATCAATGGAATGGATTCTACATCCTGTAAGTGTTCTACCATAGAACTCTATGTGTAACCAATGAGAGATCAGGATATCATAGATAACACCTCCTGTCAGTGTTCTAACATAGAACTCTATTGTAAACAATGAGAGAGCAGGATATCATAGATCACACCTCCTGTCAGTGTTCTAACATAGAACTCTACGTGTAACCAATGAGAGATCAGGATATCATAGATCGCACCTCCTGTCAGTGTTCTAACATAGAACTCTACGTGTAACCAATGAGAGATCAGGATATCATAGATCGCACCTCCTGTCAGTGTTCTAACATAGAACTCTATGTGTAACCAATGGGAGAGCAGGATATCATAGATCACACCTCCTGTCAGTGTTCTAACATAGAACTCTATGTGTAACCAATGGGAGAGCAGGATATCATAGATCACACCTCCTGTCAGTGTTCTAACATAGAACTCTATGTGTAACCAATGGGAGAGCAGGATATCATAGATCACACCTCCTGTCAGTGTTCTAACATAGAACTCTACGTGTAACCAATGGGAGAGCAGGATATCATAGATCACACCTCCTGTCATTGTTCTAACATAGAACTCTATTGTAACCAATGAGAGAGCAGGATATCATGGATCGCACATCCTGTCAGTGTTCTAACATAGAACTCTACGTGTAACCAATGGGAGAGCAGGATATCATAGATCGCACCTCCTGTCAGTGTTCTAACATAGAACTCTATGTGTAACCAATGGGAGATCAGGATATCATAGATCGCACCTCCTGTCAGTGTTCTAAAAGGGAGCACTGTGTGGAACCAATTGGAGAAAACCTTACGTCCCTTATCTTTCTGTGATATAACACAGAATATTCTGTGTGTACCCAATGAAGGATATCAGATGCTCCACACCCTGTCGGTCTATACGTCACATGTTAAACTGACGCTCTATGGTCCAAAAATCAGTTCGTTGTAAAAGTGTTTCAAACCTTTTGTGTATAAAAGTGCACTAGAGGTGCATGAAAGAATGTGAAAAATCAAAGAGCATCATGGGATAAATCCTGCATTGTTTGTAATGTCCAGTTGCACAGAACATAGAACTTTGAATTTCTTAATTGTTTTCCCTTGTTTGAGGAAGTATTGTATTCATTCATACAGTTCCCTTTAAGATACCTCTATTTCCACATAGTGTATGTGAGTAATAGGGGCAAAGTGTACGAGGTATGAGCGAAGCTTGACGTGGATACCAGATCCTCTGGCACAGGAAGAGTTACGCAGTTGACATACACAATAGCACAGTCATTGATACAGAGAGCCTTTCCTGATTGCTGATAAGATTTATCGGGTACTCAGCATAATCCGTCATGTGTGCGTGGGATTTGTCATATGACATTTGAAGGGCTACGAGATTGCCTGCTAAGCATTTGTTTTGAAAGCAGGAGATATCAATAAAATAATTGCTGAAGTCTATTAATCACTTATTATGTTGGTGCCAGAATTAATTGTGAATGCAAAGAGAATACAAAATGTCTGTACTTCCAACAGACGGGAGAGAGATGTTTCAAGGCAAAAAATTAACAGACAGACGGATGGATGGAAAGACGGACAGATGTCCAACATCTTTTTTTGATTGTCTAAGTGAAAACAATGACTAATCCCTCTTTATGGCAAAAAAATAAAAATATTTATACATATGTTAATCCCCAGTTTTTGCAGTTTTTGACACTTTGCCATCCAGTACATACAGGGTTATTCACTAAGGTAAGAAATCAAGGTGAACCCAAAATAACTTTCAAATTTAGGGCCAAAATAGCCAAACCGACACCATTTTCTAAGTCAGCTCCACTTTCCATTCATTAACTCTGACTTAAAATTTTAAATTCACCTTGAATTCTCACTTTAGTAACTTACCCTGATCGTAACACCAGCTATGGCAGAAATCATTGGCTCCCGGCTAGTTTTTGTGTTTAGATTTTGTGTTGCCCTAGGCGACCTCTATGTGCTAGTTCCAGTTTATCAAAGTCTTCTGCACCACCCTTTCCTATTGTAACCCGCCCCTTCCTCTTTAAACTACACCCCTTCCTGCACTGATCACAACTATTCCATTTCTGGACATAGCCTTCACCAGCAAATGGTTACCAAATGGTGGACATTTTGTTGATTTAGCTGCAAAATGTGGTTAATAATGGCTAATAAAATACTACTCTTACCCAATATGTCTGCAAACAAATGACATTAATTATATACAGTATAATTGAAAAAGAAATCTTAACATGAAATCTTAACATGCTGTGAGATGGCTACCATGATACCTTAAATACTTGAGAATGCAGTCTTCCCCTCAAGCAGTCTGCCCTCGCTCCCCAGGACAAATTATGTAACTTCTCATTGATATCACATATAACAAATAGAAAGGGAATCACGAAATAGAGAGAGAATCACGCGGGATTCCCCGAACCCCAAGCTATTTTTATTGCTTGACAGAGGGTTACAAATTCATTTTGATGGGTCAGACAGCCAGGTAGACAGGAAAGTAAAAAAAAAAAAAAGGCAAATTCATAGAGTGGGTGGGTGGTAAGGCCGGCACAATTTAACCTGCCTTTAATCGAGGCCTGGGCCAAGTTGGTGTCATGGATAAGTACATTAAACCCAAGTACGTAGTGTATAAACTCCGTAAACAGGCATGTTGCCGCCTTTAGAGGTGGTTGGGCTTCGAGTAGAAATAGAATGAAAAAAAAGTCAGCATCACGAGACACCAGAAATCAGATAAATGGAAAGACAAAGCAAGGTCAAAGGTACCAGAATACAGAATGGCCAAGTGAGTCATTAACAATAATATAAAACAGTATAAATGCTGTAAACCACAACACAGCAATGTGCACTTGGTAAACTGCTGCTTTTATAGGCTGGAGATGTTATTCAGGTACCTGAACCATGAGGGGGTGGTGTATATGTGTATTACTTTTGTCTGTGATGTCATGGTGCCGACATGCATGTGCTACATCATAAAAAGAGGCATGGACACATCAACTGGCATTGGAGAGGCTAGAGGGAGCAGCAGAGACCGGAAAAATGTCGGTCTGCTGGCTTAAGACATCATGTTATTGGCGAGTCGGCCAGGGAGGGTGAGGATTCCTTACAGTTTGCTTAGGCCAACATTTGTTACTGGTCCCAATATTTAAATTCTACACCTTACTATTCTTGATTTAGGAATAGTTACTCAGGCTTCGTTTCTTCCTTACAGAACACGTCTAGTTGAAAAAAATTGTCTTAAGTAGTCTCTCAGGCATTGTATGACCGAGATCAGCCTGGAGAATTTCAATAATATTCCTATCTGTGACGGCCATTCCAAAAACATCATCTTTAATTCATGGTTAACGTTGACATATGTTTTGAATCATTGTCCTGTTGGAATATCCAACTCCTTTTCATCTATAGTTTTTTTCACTGACTATGACTATGATTACATTATTTTTTTTAATATTAAATAGACTCCATTCATAAATCTACTTTTACAATATTTCCTCAGCCACCAGCACCCACACATCCTTTGATATTAAAATGAATCTATTCCAAATGTGTTTTTTGTGTACAAACATAGAGAAACATAAACATGTGCTGTGCCAAGGTTAAACATCATAAGACTCTGTTTGCCTTGGCGAGTCACAATGTTTTTGCCATTTGCTAGGGCTGACACAATACATATGGAGCCATTGCCTCAAACAGCCTTAGAGAAAAAAATACTTTTCAATGATCCCTTGAACTTCCAGCTAAGTTCTCTGCCTCCGAGAACATGTCTCTCTACTGGTGTCTTCCTTAAAACATTGCCTTGAGGATACCTGAGATTGAAATGATTAGTAGCATTTAGACCTTTAACATGTAACATATGTTGTTTCAGCTTCTTTCTGTAGAGTAAGTAAATGCCACACAGTCGATTTTCGCTGCAGGCTGGCTCCGAGCATTTGAGTCATTTTCAACATGTTATTTTTACCTTAAAAATACACAAAGGACAAGAAACTTAAGACAATGTAAGTCCAGGATAAACCACCTCATGCAGTTCTACTGTTGATCACAAGGACGCTTGCAGGTCTCAGCTCTCCTGTTGGCTGAAAGAGTTCACTGCAGTGGGTTACAGAACCTGTCTATACCTGAGGACCAGTAATCAATAATTTTGACTAGGCATCAAACGGGCCATCGAACGTGCTGAATGTCTTCCCTAGCTATTATGTAGCGTATTTATATAAATATTTAATATTTATAGCTTAGGATAGCTTAAGTTATCAGTAGCATGGCAAATCCGAGACTGACACATTTCACTATCAATACATTTCCTCATAGTCCATGAGGATAATAAGGAAGTGCCTACAAGACAGGTATTAGAGAGAACTCTAGCAAATCAGTCCCAGTAAAGATATCGGGCTTAAAAAGGCACCTGGAATACGTAACAGTAACTTAGCATTTTTAAAGAGCATCAAATTCCATCAATACATTATGCTAGCAATTTGGTTGCAAATGTATAGATTGCGAAAAAAAAGCCATTGCAAAAATAGTTTTCCTCCCTCCTGTCAATCAGTTATTTGGCAATCCGCTGGCTGGGGTGGTGTTCGGTCCTAGAACTCAGGTGCAGTAACAGCTCTCCCTTACAAGCATTACTACCAGAGTGAGCTGAGTCCCTTCTGTGTGTTCCTTCTTAGGAAGTCATGATTGGCCTATATCACTGCTTTAATATTTTTGCATAAGCTTTTCAAATGATCGCAATCTGTTCGAAAAACGTTTCAAATGATTTATCCTCAAAAGTCACCGTTATAGTCTATGGGAATTTTATAAGATAAATAATTTGAAATGTTTTTCTAACAGGTCAAAGCTTGAAAAGTTTATTGATAAACATTACATTGAAAAAGTGCACATGCACACAGTTGTGGAAGACATTTTTTTGAATGTGAGGGTATGGCAAAGACTCCGCAGGGTGCAGAGCACTGCAAAATGTTTATTATTTATTTGGGAAAAAAATAGAGAGAATTTAGGATTCAAAAATACGCTGTATTATTGAGAACAACACCTAAGAAATGCATGAACATTTTGTTGATGCCTGGAATGTCCCTTTAATCAAAATAAATGTGGCTATTTTAGTTGCTGTTTTTTTACTTGTAGTACCACATATGACCACTTGGGAATACTAATATATGAGAAAAATATCTAAAGCTACAGTTTAGATACTATTTTCTATGTGACCTTATTTAATGAGATCCATATTTTTATGTGTGTATTGTATGTATTGTATTCTATGTATAGTGGTAGACAACCTTAGGATAGCCTACAATATTTGTACAGAACATTAAAGAGACACTTAAGGCACCCAAACCACTACAGCTCATTGAAGTGGTATGTGTGCATATTCCCAGGTCCCTTAACCCTACAGTGGTAATTATTTTAGTTTTTAATAAACACTAGAGGGACTCCCGTGCTGTTTGATGACTTTTGGTCACCTAACTGATGCTGGACATCCTCGTGCTATGCATGAGGACTTCCAGTGTCACCCGAATCCCTGTAGGAAAGTATTGTATAATGCTTTCCTATGGGGAAATCCTAATGTGAGTGCGGCCATTGCTGCGCATGCACATCAGGTCTCCACCACCAGCTGACATTGGTGGGGGAGGAGCAAAGGTGGACCAGAGCCAGCGCTGAGGGACATCGGACCTTTCCCCCCCCCCCCCCTTATAATGTGAGGAGAGCAGAGTTTCCTTCAACAAAAAAAGTAATGAAAAAATAAGCAAATAAATATGATTTGTTCTATATAAACACACAGACATTGTACCCTAGCCATTTACCAAGAGCTATTCTAATCCTAGTTTAGGGATTATTTGCAGTAGTTCTAGGCTGGTGTGTTTTTTTTTTTAAAAGGAACACTTAAGGCACCGTAACCTTACCATAACCGGAGCCCTGTCTCCCTCCTCCCTGACATCTTGCAAATGTTTTGACACTTGGCTTGTGGTCCATCGGATGCTAGTCACCTCCTCCAGGTAAGCCAAAAGCTCTTTTTTCTGACATAGTCCATTGGGTCAGGGCTTAGTTCAGTTGTTGAGAGAGCTCTCTGCCAATACTCCGGCCTCCTACACTGTAGGGTTTTGCTCAATGGGGGCTCAGTTCAAATAGCTTTTTGCACTCAGTAGAGGAGGTGTCTGGCACCCAGCAGATCCCAGCTAGGTTATCCTACTGTTCACAAATAGTTTGACTACTTTTTCTTTGAGAGCGTCAGGCCACTCCCGCCACCATAACCACTACAAGTACAACAAATTCACGGACTTCGGATGTAAAATAAGAATAAACTGATACGAATACATTTTTTATTTTGTAATACGTCTCACTTGACGTGTAGGCTGGAGTGCCATCTTGTGGTCAGCTGAGATTCTGCAATTCCATTATTTATAGAGTATTCTCTTGCATGTCCTCAATCACTTACTGATAAATTTAGCTAATCTTTAAATTATCACTTCTACAGAGTCAAACTCTCTACCGGATACTTAGAAACAGATAACATGTAATTATTTTATTCCATTTCTCTTTTAGAGGGATGTGTTATCCAAAGGCATGTTTTCCACATCTCTTGATAAATACAGTTATTTTTTTCTCCATATATTTATAAAGTTTTAGCAGCTGGAAGGCAGTTATTTATTCTTGCAATACATAATGATATAAATCCAGCTGTGATTTATTTGATCATCCTTGAAGTCTGGGATAGGTGTGAAATAATAACCGTGTCCAACAAAAATGAAATGAGCAGTTAGTTTCAGTTTGAGTCGTCTGACCGTTATTATCACACGTTACCACTAAATTTGGATGTTTGTATTGGAGGGGATTTAATGGGTGTGTGAGTGAAGAGGAGTTTGTGATACCTTATAATCATTTCATCGTAACTGATTTCCCGTGCCATAGACCATAAAATGATGGAGGTGAATCTCGTACAATATGGAATTGATTTGGTAACTATAGTGACATTTGCACATTATATTTTCAAAATATGACAAATTCATGCACAAGAAACAGTGATAACAGAAAGTAAGTATATCTTACTATTTTCGATAAAGCCATTGCATCAAAATGTTAAAATGAAACATCTTCAGGGTTGTTCACTGAGATATGAGAATTAAAGAGGATTCCAAACTGAATTAAAAAGTAGCGGAACTGGAAGCATAGCTGACTTGGAAAATTTTACCATTTTGGCTATTTTTACTTCAAACTTGAAATTCACTTTATTTATTCATCGCTTTAGTAAATAATCCTGGTTATTTTAAAGCATGTTTAGAGAGATTGTGTAGGCCATTCGGATTATTAGAAAGAAAGTTTGTTTGTTTGTTTTGTCTAGATTTGGTTTTGTTTATTCTGTGGTTCTTAGATAGGACTCTGTGTATAAATTAACCCAAATTATATACAATTTGACCCTTCATTTTGACTATCTGAATGCTACATGTGTTTATTAGATCTTCTAGAACTCTTGGGTACCAATGAGCCAACATTGTCACTTTTTCCACTTTTGTTTATCATTTATTTTCCTTCCTCAGAGCGTGTCTTACCCACAAATCCCATCACTGCCTCAGGTCAGTATACAATGCCACGTACTAGCTATAGCTCCTGGGTCATTCTCCAAATTCAGATATAGGGACAATATATCAGATTGGTATGTTTAATAGACTGAAATTGACAATTAAAAAAATACTAATTTCTTTATCAACAAAGCTCGGAAAACTGTCTATGTGTTGTGGCTATGTTTTCGTAAATAGTTCCGTAGCTTTTTTAAAAATAAATTAAAATTGCAATGAATAGAATCAAATTAAATCATTTTTATGTCCCCATTCCTTGTGTTTAAAATATAGTATTTTCCAGCACGTATCTGAACTAGTTTGGTTCTCAGATCAAGTGAGATGAAGTAACCAATACAGGTAAAGAGGAGGAGCAGTAAAACAAATCTATATTCATATATTATATATTTACAAAATATATACTATAATAATATACAAATATAGATTTTACAGATACTCCACTTTTACCTCTTTTGTTGACTCCCCATGTGATCTGTAAATAAAATCTACATTTAGTGACTGGCAGCTAGCCACCAATAACCTTTACTTCCCATCAATCATATCTTTTTATGGTACCACAGCCAGAACTGCTAAAAGTTCAGTCACGTATATGTGACAATAAGTCAGAATCACAACCCCGAAGCGAACATGTTTGGCATTGCATAGTGTGATTGGTCAGAGATTCTGCCATATGTCAGGTCTGTGTGAGGGAATTTAACCCACCACATGATGGGCCCAAATTCAGATAAATCTTCAAGACTGGTAATTGTCCTCCCTCCAGTGTGAGCTACTGAGTTCCCTGAGTATTCTACAGACAGCAGTTACATTGTAATGTCCGTATCCCTTTAGTGTAAAAGATATTGGGGCGATTGGTTAATTTCCCCCCCTCCAGTGTGAGCTGCTGTGTTCCCTGAGTATTCTAAAGACAGCAGTTACATTGTAATGTCCGTATCCCTTTAGTGTAAAAGATATTGGGGGGTTTGGTTAATTGACCCCCCTCCGGTGTGAGCTGCTGAGTTCCCTGAGTATTCTACAGACAGCAGTTACATTGTAATGTCCGTATCCCTTTAGTGTAAAAGATATTGGGGGGTTTGGTTAATTGCCCCCTCCAGTGTGAGCTACCGTGTTCCCTGAGTATTCTACAGACAGCAGTTACATTGTAATGTCTGTATCCCTTTAGTGTAAAAGATATTGGGGGTTTTGGTTAATTGCCCCCTCCAGTGTGAGCTGCTGAGTTCCCTGAGTATTCTACAGACAGCAGTTACATTGTAATGTCCGTATCCCTTTAGTGTAAAAGATATTGGGGGGTTTGGTTAATTGCCCCCTCCAGTGTGAGCTGCTGTGTTCCCTGAGTATTGTACAGACAGCAGTTACATTGTAATGTCCGTATCCCTTTAGTGTAAAAGATATTGGGGAGTTTGGTTAATTGCCCCCCTCCAGTGTGAGCTGCTGAGTTCCCTGAGTATTCTACAGACAGCAGTTACATTGTAATGTCCGTATCCCTTTAGTGTAAAAGATATTGGGGGGTTTGGTTAATTGCCCCCCTCCAGTGTGAGCTGCTGTGTTCCCTGAGTATTGTACAGACAGCAGTTACATTGTAATGTCCGTATCCCTTTAGTGTAAAAGATATTGGGGGGTTTGGTTAATGCCCCCCTCCAGTGTGAGCTGCTGTGTTCCCTGTGTATTCTACAGACAGCAGTTACATTGTAATGTCCGTATCCCTTTAGTGTAAAAGATATTGGGGGGTTTGGTTAATTGCCCCCCTCCAGTGTGAGCTGCTGTGTTCCCTGAGTATTGTACAGACAGCAGTTACATTGTAATGTCCGTATCCCTTTAGTGTAAAAGATATTGGGGGGTTTGGTTAATGCCCCCCTCCAGTGTGAGCTGCTGTGTTCCCTGTGTATTCTACAGACAGCAGTTACATTGTAATGTCCGTATCCCTTTAGTGTAAAAGATATTGGGGGGTTTGGTTAATTGCCCCCCTCCAGTGTGAGCTGCTGTGTTCCCTGAGTATTGTACAGACAGCAGTTACATTGTAATGTCCGTATCCCTTTAGTGTAGAAGATATTGGGGGGTTTGGTTAATGCCCCCCTCCAGTGTGAGCTGCTGTGTTCCCTGTGTATTCTACAGACAGCAGTTACATTGTAATGTCCGTATCCCTTTAGTATAAAATATATTAGGGTATTAATTAATTACCCCCCTCCTCTGTGAACTGCTGTGTTCCCTGAATATTCTACAGACAGAAGTTGGTCTCTGTAACCGTTTGGATCAGCAGCAGACAGATATGAACTGCTTATAGGAGGAACCAGGCCCTTACTGACTCTACACATTGTGTTTTTAAATCAACAATTGATAAATCAATAGATTACAAAAATCTAATCAGTGATAGCGGCTTTACATCACCGAGCTTAAAAGAGAAACGATAGGCTAGAAATTTATAGTTATATACCTGGCACTTTAGCTCCCTATAGTGTCCCACTTGCTCGTGGCTCCCCGCTCCCCCCAGTGTAGAACCCGTCTGTCACTTACTTGAATCCAGTCCCTCAGCCCTGAGTCAGGCTCAACCTTAGCTCCTCCTTCCGCGAGCGCCGCAAGCGCATTAGGAGAGCCCCATGTATAATGCTTTCATATGGGGCATTGGGTGACATTAGGACAGCCCCATGTATAATGCTTTCCTATGGGGTATTGGGTGACATTAGGAGAGCCCCATGTATAATGCTTTCCTATGGGGCATTGGGTGACATTAGGACATCCCCATGTATAATGCTTTCCTGTGGGGCATTGGGTGACATTAGGAGAGCCCCATGTATAATGCTTTCCTATGGGGCATTGGGTGACATTAGGAGAGCCCCATGTATAATGCTTTCCTATGGGGTATTGGATGACATTAGGAGAGCCCCATATATAATGCTTTCCTATGGGGTATTGGGTGACATTAGCAGAGCCCCATGTATAATGCTTTCCTATAGGGTATTGGGTGACATTAGGAGAGCCCCATGTATAATGCTTTCCTATGGGGTATTGGTGACATTAGGAGAGCCCCATGAATAATGCTTTCGTATGGGGTATTGGGTGACATTAGCAGAGCCCCATGTATAATGCTTTCCTATGGGGCATTGGGTGACATTAGGAGAGCCCCATGTATAATGCTTTCCTATGGGGTATTGGATGACATTAGGAGAGCCCCATATATAATGCTTTCCTATGGGGTATTGGGTGACATTAGCAGAGCCCCATGTATAATGCTTTCCTATAGGGTATTGGGTGACATTAGGAGAGCCCCATGTATAATGCTTTCCTATGGGGTATTGGATGACATTAGGAGAGCCCCATGTATAATGCTTTCCTATGGGGCATTGGGTGACATTAGGAGAGCCCCATGTATAATGCTTTCCTATGGGGTATTGGATGACATTAGGAGAGCCCCATATATAATGCTTTCCTATGGGGTATTGGGTGACATTAGCAGAGCCCCATGTATAATGCTTTCCTATAGGGTATTGGGTGACATTAGGAGAGCCCCATGTATAATGCTTTCCTATGGGGTATTGGTGACATTAGGAGAGCCCCATGTATAATGCTTTCGTATGGGGTATTGGGTGACATTAGCAGAGCCCCATGTGTAATGCTTTCCTATAGGGTATTGGGTGACATTAGGAGAGCCCCATGTATAATGCTTTCCTATGGGGTATTGGATGACATTAGGAGAGCCCCATGTATAATGCTTTCCTGTGGGGCATTGGGTGACATTAGGAGAGCCCCATGTATAATGCTTTCCTATGGGGTATTGGATGACATTAGGAGAGCCCCATATATAATGCTTTCCTATGGGGTATTGGGTGACATTAGCAGAGCCCCATGTATAATGCTTTCCTATAGGGTATTGGGTGACATTAGGAGAGCCCCATGTATAATGCTTTCCTATGGGGTATTGGTGACATTAGGAGAGCCCCATGTATAATGCTTTCCTATGGGGCATTGGGTGACATTAGGAGAGCCCCATGTATAATGCTTTCCTATGGGGTATTGGATGACATTAGGAGAGCCCCATATATAATGCTTTCCTATGGGGTATTGGGTGACATTAGCAGAGCCCCATGTATAATGCTTTCCTATGGGGTATTGGGTGACATTAGGAGAGCCCCATGTATAATGCTTTCCTACGGGGTATTGGTGACATTAGGAGAGCCCCAAGTATAATGCTTTCGTATGGGGTATTGGGTGACATTAGCAGAGCCCCATGTATAATGCTTTCCTATGGGGCATTGGTTGACATTAGGAGAGCCCCATGTATAATGCTTTCCTATGGGGTATTGGATGACATTAGGAGAGCCCCATGTATAATGCTTTCCTATGGGGTATTGGGTGACATTAGCAGAGCCCCATGTATAATGCTTTCCTATAGGGTATTGGGTGACATTAGGAGAGCCCCATGTATAATGCTTTCCTATGGGGTATTGGATGACATTAGGAGAGCCCCATGTATAATGCTTTCCTATAGGGCATTGGGTGACATTAGGAGAGCCCCATGTATAATGCTTTCCCATAGGGTATTGGGTGACATTAGGAGAGCCCCATGTATAATGCTTTCCTATAGGGTATTGGGTGACATTAGGAGAGCCCCATGTATAATGCGTTCCTATGGGGTATTGGGTGACATTAGCAGAGCCCCATGTATAATGCTTTCCTATGGGGTATTGGGTGACATTAGAAGAGCCCCATGTATAATGCTCTCCTATGGGGTATTGGGTGACATTAGCAGAGCCCCATGTATAATGCTTTCCTATGGGGCATTGGGTGACATTAGGAGAGCCCCATGTATAATGCTTTCCTATGGGGTATTGGGTGACATTAGGAGAGCCCCATGTATAATGCTTTCCTGTGGGGTATTGGGTGACATTAGGAGAGCCCCATGTATAATGCTTTCCTATGGGGCATTGGGTGACATTAGGAGAGCCCCATGTATAATGCTTTCCTATGGGGTATTGGATAACATTAGGAGAGCCCCATGTATAATGCTTTCCTATAGGGTATTGGGTGACATTAGGAGAGCCCCATGTATAATGCTTTCCTATAGGGTATTGGGTGACATTAGGAGAGCCCCATGTATAATGCTTTCCTATGGGGCATTGGGTGACATTAGGAGAGCCCCATGTATAATGCTTTCCTATGGGGTATTGGGTGACATTAGCAGAGCCCCATGTATAATGCTTTCCTATGGGGTATTGGGTGACATTAGCAGAGCCCCATGTATAATGCTTTCCTATGGGGTATTGGGTGACATTAGGAGAGCCCCATATATAATGCTTTCCTATGGGGTATTGGGTGACATTAGCAGAGCCCCATGTATAATGCTTTCCTATGGGGTATTGGGTGACATTAGGAGAGCCCCATGTATAATGCTTTCCTATGGGGTATTGGGTGACATTAGCAGAGCCCCATGTATAATGCTTTCCTATGGGGTATTGGGTGACATTAGGAGAGCCCCATGTATAATGCTTTCCTATGGTGTATTGGGTGACATTAGGAAAGCCCCATGTATAATGCTTTCCTATGGGGCATTGGGTGACATTAGGACAGCCCCATGTATAATGCTTTCCTATGGGGCATTGGGTGACATTAGCAGGGCCCCATGTATAATGCTTTCCTATGGGGTATTGGGTGACATTAGCAGAGCCCCATGTATAATGCTTTCCTATAGGGTATTGTGTGACGCTGGATGTCCTCGCGCATGGCATGAGGACGTCCAGTGTCAGTAAGGCAAAAGTCACCTAATAGCCCGGAAGTCCCTATGGTGGTAGAGAGCCACCAGACCTGGAGTTAACCCTGGATAGTAATGAATGCAGTTTCTCAATAATTACAATTGCAGGGTTATACTGGCAGGGGCACTGCACCCAGACTACTTCATTTATATAAACTGGTCTGGGTGCCTATAGTGTCCCTTTAAAGTTCCAAAATGGTCTGAGCTGCTGGTTTTCCTACAATGTATTTAAGAGAAAGGCAGCAGTCTCCGATAGTATCAGCCTACAGAGTGAAACCAATCGTGAAAAGCACGCTATAAATCAGTCTCTGCTAATTATTCTCCAGCCGTCAGATTAAAAAAAATGATATTTTTCTACTAGAGTAAATTCTTGTCTTCAACAGCAAACAACGTCAGCAAGCTCATTGACTTACCACTTCATTAATTATATTGTTTAATTAGCAATGGAAGACTGAGCTGCAGGCCCTGGAATGCAAACAATCACCAAAAGGATAAATTGGTGATCGTTTAATAGACAAATTACATGAGTTACCTTAAAAATGTATATTGCCCCTCATTTTTTTCGATTTTTTTCTTAAGTTTGTAGGTATTTAAATGGTTACTCTAAGCACCATAACCACTTCACTTTGCTAAAATGGTTTACATGAAGTACGCTGTCAGTTTAAGCCATCTCAGTGCGAAAGAGAGAAAGCTTGCAAAATATCTATATGTTAAAGTATTCCTGGGAAGATATCACTCATGAAGTGATTTAATTATATTATTGATTACAGTTTATTTAATAAAGTATTAATTATTATTCTCTATAATAAATCATTTGATATTACATGCTAGTAATATAAATGTATTCAACACATATAGTCTTTCAAAGCAACACTCTGTGCACCATAATAATTTATTCAGAACAAAGTTGTTATGGTGTGATAAGGTCCCTGGGCACCAGCTTACCTCAAAGGGTTAAACCATTAATGAATGGAGAAACCCCAAAGTGTTACGAATACGATGCCCAATCGTTCTGCCCAACTATTTCCTCTGCAGTCCAATGCTTGAATCAGAAAGCCTCAGACCAGGAGTCGCTGATAGGCTGAAAGTGTCAGCTCCCAAGTGTCCCAATTTAGGAGGGACAGTCCCTATATTAGACCAAAATCCCTCTGTCCCTCTGTTCTTTCCTAATTCTGTGTAAATAAGATACATTGTTCGTATTCTAAATTACATTTAGTTGTATAAATTGTTATAAGTGAGTTACCTAAAATTTCACAGCCCAGCTCCTGACCTCACCTCCACTCACACCAAGAACAGCCCCGCATCTGGCCACATTCCTGCTCACAACCTGAACAGCCTTGCCCCTGGCTACACCCCCCACTCACAATAGTCCTGCCCCTGGCTACACCCCACTCACACTGAGATCAGCCCCGCCCTGGCCACATCTCTGCTCACAACCTGAACAGACTTGCCCCTGGCTACACCCCCCACTCACAATAGTCCTGCCCCTGGCTACACCCCATTTACACTCAGAACAGCCCCGCCCTGGCCACATCTCTGCTCACAACCTGAACAGCCCCACCCCTTGTCACACCCCTGCACACACTCAGAATAGCCCTGGCCCTGGCTACACCCCACTCACACCCCGAAAATTAAAGTGCCCCTCTTTGCCTTTTGAAATGTTAGGAGCTGTGCTATGGGAATCATCTAAATAGTTATCTCTCTCCTTAAGTTTAAAGAGCAATCCAGACGTGGACCCCTTGCTCACGGTGCCTAGAGGGATATTGGCTATACCTCACTGATGATACCTTACAAGGTTGAACCGATCGTCTGGGGTTGCTGTATCTCTCGTGCAGGGGGAACTTGCTGGCATTTCGGATCTGGACTGCCCGTATGGGTGGGACCAGTCTGATATGCTTCAGAGATGTTCTCTCTGTAATGGCACAAGTTGAGCTAAAACCAGCTTGAGATCTGAGCGGGGACCCACCTAAGGGCAGGCTAATTGAGCTGTTGTCCTTTCTCACCTCTCTTGCTACTTATTTTTTCTCTAAATAGTATGTTTCAGATTGTTATTATCAGGAATTGAAAGTCGGATACATGCTGTGAATTATCATGTTATAAATACCAGAAATGACAAGTCATAACATTGCCACAACATATATATGACTTTTCTTGCTCATTTGATTAATTAACTTTTTTGTCTGTATATTTTAAAAAAATCTTAACCTTATGATTAAAAAAAATAAAGTTTTAAATCTTTGTGCAATGTGTGGCTGAGCAGCCCGTTACACGATACGTAGGTGTTTTGGGAAGCACTCCTGATTGCTTGAGGTTTAATAGGATACGGAAAACATTTGGAGAATGACCCTGGAATACTCCTAGACTATATTAGAATCTGTCTCCTAGTATTAGTAGCAACGTAGACATCACTATTACTAACACAACGGTGACGGGAGACCTAGGTCATGTAACCAAGTTAAGGACAATGAAGCAGAATCATTTAATTTCTTCGTTTATCATTTCATTAATATCCCAAGGTAATCCATTCTTCATTGGTTTCCATCACTGACACAAGTGAATGTCTGCCAGGTAATCAACAGCAAGCTGTGAGACACCGGGCAAATCAGCAGAAAAATTATAGAATATACAAAATTAGAAATAAAATAAAGCATTATAAGATCTCCCTATATCACAAGCACAGATCCTAATATATTTCAACCAGCTTAATCATTTAATTCCCAGAGCAGTGCCAGCCAGCCTTAGCAATGTACATGTTTGTTAATATATTTCCCATGATGTCCCTAGGCAATTCCAGTGTCAGAGTTACTTATCTTAGCTTGAAACTAAGCGCTTATGTTCAAAATACATCAGGCGGACAGCCATGCATTGTGATAACCATACTTTTACTTTGTTTTCTGAGTCACCTATATTCTAGATCAGGCATAGGCAACCTTCGGCACTCCAGATGTTTTGGACTACACCTTCCATGATGCTCTGCCAGCATTATGGGTGTAAGAGCATTATGGTGGATGTAGTCCACAACATCTGGAGTGCCGAAGGTTGCCTATCCCTGTTCTAGATCATTGTTGATCAACCCCAGACGTGCACATATTTTTTGTTGGTAAAAAAAAACACATTTTGAACCTTGTTTTTAAAGCACATTTAAATCATGAAATGTATAAAATGATATGACATAAACCAATCAGAGAGGAATTTTTTAAATGTATCGTCCTTACCCATGGATATCTGGTCGCAAAAGCTCCATCAGGGGAACTCTCACAAGTTTGTTATTCATTGCTCGAAATATGTTCTCTTGGGCAATATCATATTGATCTGGTACCATCACTGATACAGATTGATTCACAAATAACGTTTCACATGTTGGAAGCACCGACCAGCAATGCATCCTTCAAAATCCATCTTTTCAGAAACAGTTGATCAACTGGGAATTCCACTAACTGTTATTCTAGTTTATAGAGAATTGAGCAATAACATCCAGTGTTAGTGGCAGCTATGCGGGTGGAAGCACTCTCAATCCATCTCCAAACAAACCCTTTCGGAAGGATAATGCACCATGAGCCATGGTTTACTCCAGTGACCTAAGCAGTCCTCATATTTCAGTTTGGGAATGCACCTGGGGAAAGGCGGAACTGATGTTTGTCAGCATAAAAGTTTAACCAAAACTTGCACGTACCACTATGAACTATTCTAGCGCATTTTGAACATAATGAGCATTAAAATCAGGCTGGAAGAAGAGATTTCTCTACCTAATCAAACGGTGTGTACATGCTTTATAAAATACGTGACCTTGCTCAGTACTATTACTGCTACTAAGTTTTCTAATTAAAGTCCAAAATGACTTTTTCGCATGGATTAAAGACATTAAAAAAACACATCTTTTCTCTTTTAAAATGGAATCGCAAAATGCTAATTTTTATAGGAGCAACTATGTGGAACCTTAATCAACATTTATATGTAGGATAAACAACAAGCTTTGTTGCTCTAAGGAAATGCAAAGTGTTCCGATACCTTCTTAGTGGCTAGAGGAACAGGCTGAGATTAAACCAGTCAGATAACGAATGTTATGTTTCGTACAATGCCCATAAAACATAACATAAACAAGGATTGTTTAGTGCTTCATCCTGGAATATTGATTAACGAAGACTAAGGTTTACATTTACTTAGCTTGAGGGAAAGCAGACACAAGCAGAAAAAAGATTAGACAAAAAAAATAAAATCCTAAAAAGACGCTACAATGTTTCATTTTCTATCACAGGAAGCACCGGGTTTCCACTGACGATACCATAAAATTAAAAATCTTTAGGCAACAGAGCCAAAAAAATAATGAGAAAGGCACTTTTGCATGATTTACCTCTGTCTTTCCATTCATTCACTGTAGTTTAGATTTATTTGTACATTAATGAGCACTACATGTCCCACATTTCTTTAAGAGAATCTGTCAATAATCAGAAATAGCCAACAATATACAAAAATAACTGGCAATTGTAATTATGTGTTAGATGACTAGTTTGTGGTATGAAGTCGCCTGCTGCCATCAATTTCCCTATATTATGGGAAAACAAGAAAAAATAACTAAAACTGTGTGAAAACACAAAGAATAAAAATTGTCCCTAGAAATTCATTATACTACAATCTCTTAATATGTATCTATAGAATCTGCAGTGGTAGTAGCGCAGGAGGCAGCTAACCCCGTAAGGACCGAGGCACTTTCGAGCTGCAACGTGTTTGTAACTGGCCTTTTTGGCATTTGCCATGTGTTTGTTCTGCCACAATGTCCTCCTTCCTGTTTATGTGCATCCACACATATTACATATTCTTTTGATACCATATATATATACACACACATATATAACATAAATAATATTAAATAGGAATCAAATATATCAAATATTAAAGAAAGGGAAAAATATATATTTTTCTTAGTTTTAGATGTACCCCTGGGATTATTACAGCTACAGTTAGAGGATATTGGTACAACATTCAATTAGATTTTTAAAAAGTGTACCTTTGTTTGTAAAGACTGATGAAACTTTTGCTGTTAACCCATCAAAATGATTGTGGGTGCATCAAGATGGTCTAAAATAAGCATGGAAGGAATCTGTAGAAGGAATCTGACTGGTTTAAAACCTCTATCGTAAACAATGATGCAGACAACGCGTACAGCTAAAAAACAATTACCAATATCCAAGATATGGAAAAGAAAGCCATAACCCAACCAGAGAGTGTTCTGCTCAGGACAGTTGAGATACAACTCTGGTTGAAGAGTCTACTCCAGCCTACTTAGTATCAGAGCCACCAATGTCAGATCTATAACAGATGTACATATTCAGGCATTACAAGCTTTACAGATTTTATAAACAGAGACACAATCTGGTAACTAGAGCGTCATCAAGTTGACTGAAGGAACGCTAGAACCCATAATTGAAAGAAGCTGGAAGACAAAATAATGGCTGTTCTACCTGTCGGATTTACAAGTCCTCAAAATTATCACAAAAGCTTGAATCTTCTCTAGAATGGCCATAAATTTACCAGTCACCCTAAGCTTTGCCAGGATTTGCCTTTGTCTTAATGACTGGCAAGAAGAGATACTGCAGCCAGAATAATTTCAGAAATAAAATATCAGCCACAGTGGATGCACTGACATCGGTTGCTGGTAAAATATGGATCCCATCACAAGTTCTCACAGTTGCATATTGTCTTCTACATCAAAGTGATGCTCACCTTTATCAAACACAACAGGCAACAACAGTACATAAAACAACACCTGCCAAAGCCTAACTGTACAGAAAGGAGACAAGTTTGCACACTTAATTACTACTTATGTGTGATGACGGAATTGGTCTACATTAAGAAGCATGCTTCTAATTTGATGGTCTTCTGAGAAGGAAACCTGCAAACCTGTTTGTACAAATAAAGCTTTTGATACTTGGGGACTGAACCAGATAGTCTTCCTGCAAGGGAACTCACCACAGACATCTGGAAACCATTACATTCTGTTTAATTTGCATCAAACAATAAAATTATAATTTTCTACCAGGTCATAGTGCCATAAAAATCACGGTTTAGTAGATATAACCATAATGATAACATATATGCATTTAATTATGCATTTTTTTAATTGGGGGTTATATCTAGAATCAGCTTGCAAAAGATGCCAGTCTTTTACTGCAGCCTCTGCATGCCCTCAACTTCTTCCCCAGCCCAGACTTTCTAAGGAATACTCCAATAAAAAAAAAAAATATATATATATATATATGAAAGATGGTTTATTAAGTTTCAGGGTAAAATTATTTTTTTGCCCAGCTGTTTCAAATTGAATACAGCACTGGGTTTGGTGTTATTCAATGAATAGCAATTCAATGTCAATATTCAAAAAGATCCACTAGATGGAGCCTCAGCTCTTAATAAAAACCTCGCTGGTCAAATAGAATTCCTTACAGTTACTACAGCATAATGTAAAACAGAATAAAAAGAATTGAGGTTCTATGAATGACAATAAGCACATGATGTATCTCCTTGTCATGACTGTCATCTACAATGAGTTTCAAGACAAATAAGAGGAGTTTTACCCTAAACATTTCATCAGCAGCATTGGAACACTGCAGTATAAGAGTACATTGGTCTTGATAAATGTCACATCAATATACGGCTAGGTTACTTAGGAATGTTTGAAATCTCTATGAACCTGGGTTTATCAGAACAACAATTTGAAACGTGTGCTTCCCCCGGGGACATTTGTCTCCCACTAGCTTGACACATACCATGTATTCTGTGCGCAACATATAATGTACAGTTAAGTGGCAGAAACTCGTCACAATGTAAATCTATATTGATTTCAATTACTTGTACGATACACTGAACACTGTGTGAGAAGCATATTCTAAAGCTAGGTGTGAGCACTCTGCAATGTGTGGAGCTTTATGTGAGCTCTAAGTAATGTGCGCAACTTTATGTGAGCTCTAAGTAATGTGTGGAGTTTTATGTGAGCTTTCAGTAATGTGTGGAGCTTTATGTGAGCTCTAAGTAATGTGTGCAGCTTTATGTGAGCACTAAGTAATGTGTGGAGCCTTATGTGAGCTCTAAGTAATGTGTGCAGCTTTATGTGAGCTCTAAGTAATGTGTGCAGCTTTATGTGAGCACTAAGTAATGTGTGGAGCCTTATGTGAGCTCTAAGTAATGTGTGCAGCTTTATGTGAGCTCTAAGTAATGTGTGGAGCCTTAAGTGAGCTCTAAGTAATGTGTGCAGCTTTATGTGAGCTCTAAGTAATGTGTGATGCTTAAGGTGAGCTCTAATTAATGTGTGCAGCTTTATGTGAGCACTAAGTAATGTGTGGAGCCTTATGTGAGCTCTAAGTAATGTGTACAGCTTTATGTGAGCTCTAAGTAATGTGTGGAGCCTTAAGTGAGCTCTAAGTAATGTGTGGAGCTTTATGTGAGCTCTAAGTAATGTGTGATGCTTAAGGTGAGCTCTAATTAATGTGTGCAGCTTTATGTGAGCACTAAGTAATGTGTGGAGTTTTATGTGAGCTTTCAGTAATGTGTGGAGCTTTATGTGAGCTCTAAGTAATGTGTGAAGCTTTATGTGAGCTCTAAGTAATGTTGGAAGCTTTATGTGAGCTCTAAGTAATGTGTGATGCTTTAGGTGAGCTCTAATTAATGTGTGGAGCTTTATGTGAGCTCTAAGTAATGTGCGCAACTTTATGTGAGCTCTAAGTAATGTGTGGAGTTTTATGTGAGCTTTCAGTAATGTGTGGAGCTGTATGTGAGCACTAAGTAATGTGTGGAGCCTTATGTGAGCTCTAAGTAATGTGTGCAGCTTTATGTGAGCTCTAAGTAATGTGTGGAGCCTTAAGTGAGCTCTAAGTAATGTGTGCAGCTTTATGTGAGCTCTAAGTACTGTGTGAAGCTTTATGTGAGCTCTAAGTAATGTGTGCAGCTTTATGTGAGCTCTAAGTAATGTGTGGAGCCTTAAGTGAGCTCTAAGTAATGTGTGCAGCTTTATGTGAGCTCTAAGTACTGTGTGAAGCTTTATGTGAGCTCTAAGTAATGTGTGCAGCTTTATGTGAGCTCTAAGTAATGTGTGGAGCCTTAAGTGAGCTCTAAGTAATGTGTGCAGCTTTATGTGAGCTCTAAGTACTGTGTGAAGCTTTATGTGAGCTCTAAGTAATGTGTGATGCTTTAGGTGAGCTCTAATTAATGTGTGCAGCTTTATGTGAGCACTAAGTAATGTGTGGAGCCTTATGTGAGCTCTAAGTAATGTGTGTAGCTTTATGTGAGCTGTACGTAATGTGTGGAGCTTTAAGTGAGATCTAAGTAATGTGTGGAGCTTTATGTGAGCACATAAACATGTGGAGCTACATGTAAGCAATCAGCATTGGACATAACTATTTGAGAGCACTCAACAAAATTATAAATGCAACACTTTTGTTTTCGCCATCATATTTCATGAGCTGAACTCAAAGATCTAAGACTTTTTCTATGTACACAAAAGGTCTATTTCTCTCCAATATTGTTCACAAATCTTTGTAAATCTGTGTTAGTGAGCACTTCTCCTTTGCCGAGATAATCCATCCACCTCACGGTCTCTATTGCTGAGAATTGTCTGCACTCACATTGTCACTCACTACAGTGAGAATTGTCTGCACTCACATTGTTACTCACTGCGGTGAGAATTGTCTGCACTCACGTTGTTACTTACTACAGTGAGAATTGTCTGCACTCACATTGTTACTCACTACGGTGAGAATTGTCTGCAATCACATTGTTACTCACTTCGGTGAGAATTGTCTGCACTCACGTTGTTACTTACTACAGTGAGAATTGTCTGCACTCACATTGTTACTCACTGCGGTGAGAATTGTCTGCACTCACGTTGTTACTTACTACAGTGAGAATTGTCTGCACTCACATTGTTACTCACTACGGTGAGAATTGTCTGCAATCACATTGTTACTCACTTCGGTGAGAATTGTCTGCACTCACGTTGTTACTTACTACAGTGAGAATTGTCTGCACTCACATTGTTACTCACTACGGTGAGAATTGTCTGCACTCACATTGTTACTCACTACGGTGAGAATTGTCTGCACTCACATTGTTACTCACTACGGTGAAAATTGTCTGCACTCACATTGTTACTCACTACGGTGAAAATTGTCTGCACTCACATTGTTACTCACTACGGTGAGAATTGTCTGCACTCACATTGTTACTCACTACGGTGAGAAGTGTCTGCACTCACATTGTTACTCACTACGGTGAGAATTGTCTGCACTCACATTGTTACTCACTACGGTGAGAATTGTCTGCACTCACATTGTCACTCACTACGGTGAGAATTGTCTGCACTCACATTGTCACTCACTACAGTGAGAATTGTCTGCACTCACATTGTTACTCACTACGGTGAGAATTGTCTGCACTCACATTGTTACTCACTACGGTGAGAATTGTCTGCACTCACATTGTTACTCATTGCGGTGAGAATTGTCTGCACTCACAGTGTTACTCACTACTTTGAGAATTGTCTGCACTCACATTGTTACTCACTACGGTGAGAATTGTCTGCACTCACATTGTTACTCACTACGGTGAGAATTGTCCGCACTCACAGTGTTACTCACTACGGTGAGAATTGTCCGCACTCACAGTGTTACTCACTACGGTGAGAATTGTCCGCACTCACAGTGTTACTCACTACGGTGAGAATTGTCCGCACTCACAGTGTTACTCACTACGGTGAGATTTGTCTGCACTCACATTGTTACTCACTACGGTGAGATTTGTCTGCACTCACATTGTTACTCACTACGGTGAGAATTGTCTGCACTCCCATTGTCACTCACTACGGTGAGAATTGTCTGCACTCACATTGTTACTCACTACAGTGAGAATTGTGTGCACTCACATTGTCACTCACTACGGTGAGAATTGTCTGCACTCACATTGTCACTCACTACGGTGAGAATTGTCTGCACTCACATTGTTACTCACTACGGTAAGAATTGTCTGCACTCACATTGTTACTCACTACGGTGAGAATTGTCTGCACTCACATTGTTACTCATTGCGGTGAGAATTGTTTGCACTCACAGTGTTACTCACTACTTTGAGAATTGTCTGCACTCACATTGTTACTCACTACGGTGAGAATTGTCTGCACTCACATTGTTACTCACTACGGTGAAAATTGTCTGCACTCACATTGTTACTCACTACAGTGAGAATTGTTGGGGTCTCAAAGGGAATTTCAAAATTAAGATCAAAATATTTGAACTGGATACATTTTCCAAGTCAGCTATGCTTCCATTTTGGATATTTTAACATTTAATCTGAAATTCACTTTGAATGCCTGACAGATCTCACTTTAGTGATTAACACTATCCTAGATTTAAGATAAGACCAGGAACTAATGAAAGTATTTAGAAAATTGGGCAGACTAGATGGGCCGAATGGTTCTTATCTGCCGACACATTCTATTTTTTTTTTGTAACACTGTTAGTAATGAAACCAGAAAGTAACACTAGGTGTCGTGCTAGGTGTGAATACCCTGCAATGAATCATGATTTTTACCTTACCATGAGGAAACAGGAAATAATCAATTAGCCACGCGCCATTCTTCATTAACATAGACACTAACATCCCGTATACACCAATCCACAATCACAGATTCTGGTATTAGAGGTCATTCTTTTGCAGTATGATTAATGATGTTTTGCCAACTATTTCCCTTCTAGAAAGAGGCAGCAACGCAAATTTCAAAAGAAAAGGTAACGTGAGACAATCTTTCCATTCTGTCCATTCCACTCCTGGAATTTAATCTTCTCTAAAAAAACTAGAATTCTGTCTAAGTAGAAAAAAAACTCTTATCTTGAATATATCTTGACCTTGATTTTCACACTGTATAATGCTGAACTAATTTCTGATTTCTTAAAATGACACGCACAGTATGGACGTACGATAAAATGTCGAGAAAACCAGAGAAATCAGAGCAGAAACACAAAGAGTCAGGAAGAATCATAGGGTTTACAGTTCAGGAGTTCCATGCCATGTACAGCAGATACATACAGCACAAAACAGAGTACAGGAATACCGTAGAGTGCACAAATGATAAGTACCACAGACAGCAGATAGAAGCAGTCCCTCGGAGTCACACAGTGGTGGAGCAACATAGAGTACAAAGGAAATTTAACAGATAGTGTACATCAGAAAAATACCACATAATGCAGAGTAGAAAAATACTATAGAGTGCACTAGAGATAAGTACCATCAAGAGTAAAGTGGAACAGACAATAGAGGTTCACACACAATACAAAGAGTGCAGAATAGAGGAGCATGATAGAGTGGTCTCAAGATAAGTACCATAGAGTTCTGAGTAGTGGAAAAACGATACAGTTGCCCAGTAGAGAAGAAATGTAAATATTACAAAAGGTAATTACCATAGAGTTCACAGCCATTACAAAGAATGCAGAGTAGGGGAATATCATAGAGTCCACTCACCATAAGTACCATAGATTAAAGAGTGTAGATAAACTGTACTGTTGCACAGCAGAAAAACAACAGAGATTACAAAAAAAGAATTACTATAGAGTGATAACTGTGACGAACTGCACTTCGCCACTGGCTTTTGGAGGGGCCTGATTGCCAGTTTCCTACCCTGGGACTATGGGCCCTGTGATAACTCATGTTCAAAAGTACTGTTTCTGCCGCTTAGACTTTTAACTGGAACAGATTCAAACATGTGGCAGCGTCCATCTTAAATTGTCCAGCAGTGTTTTGTCTTCGAGTGTATGGAACTGTTTTGGGCATGGTACCATGTGCACGGTGGGGCAAAAATAAGACTTCCAGTACATTTCTGAACCCCTGAACCGATCTGGGTGATTTTTGGATATGTTGTTCACCCAGATCTGGGCTATCAGGGGAAGTGACTTTGTGGGGATATGTTGTATTTTGGGGTACTTTTGGGGGTTTGTAAAAAAAAAAATTCTGCTTAGAGTTAATTGAGTTAGTCCATTGTCTTTGTTAAGTATATCACAGGCAGAGGGGAGGGCTTGCTGACTGTATGTAGGAGTTACAGTAATAATTATTGTTCCTATTGGTTTGTGTCCCTTTTGTCCCTGTGTTCCATCAGGTCCCGGGGGTGTGCCTCTGGCCTGAAAATGTGTATAAAAGAAATGCCTTTGTGTTCAATAAACCAGACCTTCTTACCCTCAACTCGCAGCCTCGTCTCGTGTTGTAGGGAACAGCTATAACTGCTATATCACTGCTAGCTCTTGTAAGAGCTCTCTTCAGCTATACAGCTGGAGGAGAGGTCCTTCCCACATGGTCCTGGATCCAGAGTTTGGACCAGGGTGGGAAGGAGATGGCGAGACCCCAACCAAGCTACAGCAGTTCATGGAGTCTGCAGCGCTTATGGTGTCTGGTGCGGTGCTGATGTTCCTTGAGAAGCACTAGGAGCATCTGTCGGCAGAGGTACCCAGCCAGGGTACAGGGAGCTCCATTACAATAACTTAATTCACTCACAGAGTAGAGTGAAGAGAAGAGAACTAAACCATAGTGCACATTAGAGACATCTCATTGAGAGTTTTAATGTCAGAAGAGAATATCCTCTGCTGGAAATACAATATGTATGCTGAGTATGAATACGACCTATGAAAGAATTAAATATCCAAGCACTTAAATATAAGTGTAACAGTCGAGTTAATTGAGTTTCATTGTCAAAATTCTTAGATAAAACTTTGAGGTTGAATGAATGAGACTGATGTTTCAAACATATTATATATTCATGGTGAAATATGGTTCAGTCACAGCTTCAGCATGATGTGTCGCTGTAACAGTGTGAAGAGTTTTTTTTTATGAATATGTCATTCACATATATTCAGAAATATAAAAAAAAAAAAAAAACCTTTGCTATTGGTTTTGAAATCTCTTTTGTTGCATGTCTGATGCTTGAATTTCAGGAGTTCTGTATTTATAGTGTTCTGCCAGTAGATGGCAGCAAATTACTGCAAATAATGTTTAGCAAAGCAACCCCTAATAGACTGTAAAATAATAAATAAAATAAAAATATATAATAAGCAAAGGAATAAAAACAATGCTAACGGTATGTTTTCATTTATAACTGTAACGAACCATGAACTCACCAGTATCTTAGTAAAAAATGTATGCAAGTCAGAAAGGTAATTAAACACAGATACAGGATTTATGACACTTGATCCATGGTTATTAAGCTACCACTCCCATTCCTCGAGAGCTTTAACTAGCTGCTGTTTGCCATAACTATCCTGATGCAGCCTGGAGCTACCTGTGCTGTGAGGGCAGTGTGTGCATCCACAACTCCTTCTGTTGCTAGATAGTCAAATTTGTTTTGTGGGCCACAATAAATAGGGGGCCATAGGTCCCCTGCATCTCAGTGTCTGGCTGTGCATGATGAGCAATGTAGTAATTGGAAGTTGATGTTCCAGAATTTGCATGAATTTTTTTTAAAGAGTAATTATTTTGGATCATTGAACATTGTTTTTAAAATGATAATGGCTAGTTAGAATTGGATCACTGGGACAAGTTATCCTCGGCAGTTTAGTATTGAATGTTCACCTTAGATCTCCCCAGTGTCTCACCAAGTTTGGGTGAAGTTTTATTGTGTTGGAAATTAAGCTGCCATATGCTAACAGGAACATTATGCAGCTTTCACACAAAAAATTAACCCAAAATCGATAACTGAAATACTTCAAGTTTCATAAAGGAGATAAAGAAACATAATGTTTAGCCCAAAGGGTAAAATCTAGCTGCAAGATAAAATGCATCTGTAAAATCCTTTCATATGGGGAAGAGGGGAAGAAAGATATGGGAGGAGTCGAAGAGGGGTAATCGAGAAATGAAAAGACAAGAAATAAGATCAAAAAAATGACTATAATATAAGTAACTATAATATGTAGAATGGGTTAGATGTTACACCGTGATATGTAGAATGGGTTAGATGTTAGACCGTGATATGTAGAATGGGTTAGATGTTAGACCGTGATATGTAGAATGGGTTAGATGTTAGACTGTGATATGTTGATGGGTTAGATGTTACACCGTGATATGTAGAATGGGTTAGATGTTACACCGTGATATGTAGAATGGGTTAGATGTTAGACCGTGATATGTAGAATGGGTTAGATGTTAGACCGTGATATGTAGAATGGGTTAGATGTTACACCGTGATATGTAGAATGGGTTAGATGTTAGACCGTGATATGTTGAATGGGTTAGATGTTACACCGTGATATGTAGAATGGGTTAGATGTTAGACCGTGATATGTTGAATGGGTTAGATGTTACACCGTGATATGTAGAATGGGTTAGATGTCACACCGTTATATGTAGAATGGGTTAGATGTTACACCGTGATATGTAGAATGGGTTAGATGTTAGACCGTGATATGTAAAATGGGTTAGATGTTACACCGTGATATGTAGAATGGGTTAGATGTTACACCGTGATATGTAAAATGGATTAGATGTTAGACTGTGATATGTAAAATGGTTTAGATGTTAGACCGTGATATGTAGAATGGGTTAGATGTTAGACCGTGATATGTAGAATGGGTTAGATGTTACACCGTGATATGTAGAATGGGTTAGATGTTACACCGTGATATGTAGAATGGGTTCGATGTTACACCGTGATATGTAGAATAAGCTATATGTTAGGACTGTGACATGTAAAATGGGTTAGCTGTTAGACCGTGATATGTAGAATGGGTTAGATGTTAGACCGTGATATGTAGAATGGGTTAGATGTTACACCGTGATATGTTGAATGGGTTAGATGTTACACCGTGATATGTAGAATGGGGTAGATGTTACACCATGATATGTTGAATGGGTTAGATGTTACACCGTGATATGTAGAATGGGTTAGATGTTACACCGTGATATGTAGAATGAGTTTGATGTTACACAGTGATATGTAGAATGGGTTAGATGTTACACCGTGATATGTAGAATGGGTTTAGATGTTAGACCGTGATATGTAGAATGGGTTAGATGTTACACTGTGATATGTAGAATAGGTTTAGATGTTAGACCGTGATATGTAGAATGGGTTAGGTGTTACACTGTGATATGTAGAATGGGTTAGATGTTACACCGTGATATGTAGAATAGGCTATATGTTAGACCGTGATATGTAGAATGGGTTAGATGTTACACCGTGATATGTAGAATGGGTTAGATGTTACACCGTGATATGTAGAATGGGTTAGATGTTACACCGTGATATGTTGAATGGGTTAGATGTTACACCGTGATATGTAGAATGGGGTAGATGTTACACCATGATATGTTGAATGGGTTAGATGTTACACCGTGATATGTAGAATGGGTTAGATGTTACACCGTGATATGTAGAATGAGTTAGATGTTACACAGTGATATGTAGAATGGGTTAGATGTTACACCGTGATATGTAGAATGGGTTTAGATGTTAGACCGTGATATGTAGAATGGGTTAGATGTTACACTGTGATATGTAGAATAGGTTTAGATGTTAGACCGTGATATGTAGAATGGGTTAGATGTTACACTGTGATATGTAGAATGGGTTAGATGTTACACCGTGATATGTAGAATAGGCTATATGTTAGACTGTGACATGTAGAATGGGTTAGATGTAGCCATAATATGAAGAATGGGTTATATGTCAAACCCTGATATGTAGAATGGGTTGGAGGTAACCATAATATGTAGAATGGGTTAAATGTCAGGCCGTGATATGTAGAAAGGGTTACATGTTAGTCCATAATATGTAGAATGGGTTAGATGTTAGACGGCGATATGTAGAATGATTTCAATGTTAGTCCATGACATGTAGAATGGGTTAGATGTTAGATTTTGATATGTAGAATGAGTTAGATGTTAGACCGTGATATGTAGAATGATTTAAATGTAACATCATAATACACTGATCAACCACAACATTAAAACCACCGGGCTTATATCATGTAGTTTCCCCTTGTGTTGCCAAAACAGCTCTGATGTGTTTAGGCATGGACTCCACAGGACCTTTGAACGTGTCCTGTGGTAGGTGGTATGCGTCAAAGTAACCTCCACATGAATGCCAGGACCCAAGGTTTTGCAAGCAGAACATTGCCCAGAGCATAACATTGCCTCTACTCACCTGCCTTCTTCCCATGGTGCATTCTGCTGCCATCTTCCCCAGGTAAATGCACACTAACCTGGCTATCAACCAGTTCTAAAAGAAAACATGGGTCATAAGACCAGGAAGCATTCTTTCATTGCTCCATGTTCCAGTTCTGATGCTTACATCCCCGTTAAAGGGGCTGTCAGTGGTGGACAAGGGTAATCATGGGCATACTGACCGGTCTGTGATGCACTGTGTGTTCTGACACCTTTCTATCATGGCCAGCATTACGTTTTTCAGCAATTTGAGCTACAGTAGCTTTTCTCTGTGATTGAACAAGACAGGCCAGCTTTCATTTCCCACATGCATCAATGAGTCTTGGGTTGGTTCACCTTTTGTCCTTCCTTGCATCACCTTTGTTAATTACTAACAACTACATACTGGGAACACCCCCACAAGACTTGCCGTTCTGAAGATGCTTTGACCTGCTCATCTAGCCATCGCTAGTTGGCCCTTATCAAAATCACTCAGATTTTTTTGTTTGCCTATTTGTCCTGCTTCTAACACATGAAATTTGTTCCACTTTACCACAGGACACATTCAGAGGCCATGTGGAATCAAGAACTGACTGTTCACTTGCTGACTAATATCCCAGCCCTTTACAGGTGCAATTGTAATGATATAATAAATGTCATTCACTTTACCTGTCAGTGGGTTTAATGTGGCTGATCGGTGTATGTAGAATGGGTAAGATGTTAGATCATAATATGTAGAATGGGTTAGATGCAATCATAATAGAAGCTGTTAGTTCTGTGGTTTCTCTGATAATATAGCTAGATAAGTAGTTGATATAGCAAGTTTTGTAGACAGGCAGTTGATAGGCAGTTTATATCAATATATAGTTAGATAATATATGTAGACAGGCAGTTGATAAGCAGTGTATATCAATATATAGTTATATAATATATGTAGACAGGCAGTTGATAAGCAGTTTATATCAATATATAGTTATATAATATATGTAGACAGGCAGTTGATAAGCAGTTTATATCAATATATAGTTATATAATATATGTAGACAGGCAGTTGATAAGCAGTGTATATCAATATATAGTTAGATAATATATGTAGACAGGCAGTTGATAGGCAGTTTATATCAATATATAGTTATATAATATATGTAGACAGGCAGTTGATAGGCAGTGTATATCAATATATAGTTATATAATATATGTAGACAGGCAGTTGATAAGCAGTGTATATCAATATATAGTTATATAATATATGTAGACAGGCAGTTGATAGGCAGTTTATATCAATATATAGTTATATAATATATGTAGACAGGCAGTTGATAAGCAGTTTATATCAATATATAGTTAGATAATATATGTAGACAGGCAGTTGATAAGCAGTTTATATCAATATATAGTTAGATAATATATGTAGACAGGCAGCTGATAAGCAGTTTATATCAATATATAGTTATATAATATATGTAGACAGGCAGTGTATATCAATATATAGTTATATAATATATGTAGACAGGCAGTTGATAGGCAGTTTATATCAATATATAGTTATATAATATATGTAGACAGGCAGTTGATAGGCAGTTTATATCAATATATAGTTATATAATATATGTAGACAGGCAGTTGATAAGCAGTGTATATCAATATATAGTTATATAATATATGTAGACAGGCAGTTGATTGGCAGTTGATAGCAATATATAGTTATATATTATATGTAGACAGGCAGTTGATAAGCAGTTTATATCAATATATAGTTATATAATATATGTAGACAGGCAGTTGATAAGCAGTGTATATCAATACATAGTTATATAATATATGTAGACAGGCAGTTGATAAGCAGTTTATATCAATATATAGTTATATAATATATGTAGACAGGCAGTTGATAAGCAGTGTATATCAATACATAGTTATATAATATATGTAGACAGGCAGTTGATAATCAGTGTATATCAATACATAGTTATATAATATATGTAGACAGGCAGTTGATAAGCAGTTTATATCAATATATAGTTATATAATATATGTAGACAGGCAGTTGATAAGCAGTTTATATCAATATATAGTTATATAATATATGTAGACAGGCAGTTGATAAGCAGTTTATATCAATATATAGTTATATAATATATGTAGACAGGCAGTTGATAAGCAGTTTATATCAATATATAGTTATATAATATATGTAGACAGGCAGTTGATAAGCAGTGTATATCAATACATAGTTATATAATATATGTAGACAGGCAGTTGATAAGCAGTGTATATCAATACATAGTTATATAATATATGTAGACAGGCAGTTGATAAGCAGTTTATATCAATACATAGTTATATAATATATGTAGACAGGCAGTTGATAAGCAGTTTATATCAATATATAGTTATATAATATATGTAGACAGGCAGTTGATAAGCAGTTTATATCAATATATAGTTATATAATATATGTAGACAGGCAGTTGATAAGCAGTTTATATCAATATATAGTTATATAATATATGTAGACAGGCAGTTGATAAGCAGTGTATATCAATATATAGTTATATAATATATGTAGACAGGCAGTTGATAAGCAGTGTATATCAATACATAGTTATATAATATATGTAGACAGGCAGTTGATAAGCAGTTTATATCAATATATAGTTATATAATATATGTAGACAGGCAGTTGATAAGCAGTTTATATCAATATATAGTTATATAATATATGTAGACAGGCAGTTGATAAGCAGTTTATATCAATATATAGTTATATAATATATGTAGACAGGCAGTTGATAAGCAGTTTATATCAATATATAGTTATATAATATATGTAGACAGGCAGTTGATAAGCAGTTTATATCAATATATAGTTATATAATATATGTAGACAGGCAGTTGATAAGCAGTTTATATCAATATATAGTTATATAATATATGTAGACAGGCAGTTGATAAGCAGTTTATATCAATATATAGTTATATAATATATGTAGACAGGCAGTTGATAAGAAGTTTATATCAATATATAGTTATATAATATATGTAGACAGGCAGTTGATAAGCAGTTTATATCAATATATAGTTATATAATATATGTAGACAGGCAGTTGATAAGCAGTTTATATCAATATATAGTTATATAATATATGTAGACAGGCAGTTGATAGGCAGTTTATATCAATATATAGTTATATAATATATGTAGACAGGCAGTTGATAAGCAGTTTATATCAATATATAGTTATATAATATATGTAGACAGGCAGTTGATAAGCAGTGTATATCAATATATAGTTATATAATATATGTAGACAGGCAGTTGATAAGCAGTTTATATCAATATATAGTTATATAATATATGTAGACAGGCAGTTGATAAGCAGTTTATATCAATATATAGTTATATAATATATGTAGACAGGCAGTTGATAAGCAGTGTATATCAATATATAGTTATATAATATATGTAGACAGGCAGTTGATAAGCAGTTTATATCAATATATAGTTATATAATATATGTAGACAGGCAGTTGATAAGCAGTTTATATCAATATATAGTTATATAATATATGTAGACAGGCAGTTGATAACAATAAAGTATGTGTATATAAGTAGTATATATACAATGAAGTGCTAGGCAATCAGTTAGTGTGTTACAATGTAATTCTTGATCGTTACACCACTGGTCGTTCTCAGAAGCAGTCATCAGGATGTTGGGTTATTCTATTAAAGTATGTATTGGCTTTCAAAGATGATATTTCACCAGTGGCATATGCAATCAATATCCAATTTAATACAAGATTTCAGCCAGGAACATACTGATTTTTGCGTGGTTGGAAGAATTGCTTTTAGGGTGACTGTGGATTATTTATATTCATTAGAAGGCTCATACAGTACACGTATTGTGGATCCATATACGTATAGTCTACAATTCTGCTGAAATTAAGGTTATGGAGATTTTTTAACGCAAAGACGCTTCTGAATAATGTACTGACACGTAAGAGGATTTCTTGTCAATCCTGACGTAGTATGCCTTTATATTTCGATTGATAAGGTAAGTGGCTCTGGTTACTTCACCATTTAGGTATCCTGCCTCCTTGCTTTTTATTAACCCTTTGCATACCTAAACAATGTTTAAGGATTTGTTCACTAAGCAATGAGTTGCACAAGGCTGACAAAATAGCCAAGTTTTGTGGCTAAAATGTTCAAATTATTTGAAATTTTTGGATAACCTTTTTAAAATGATATTTATTTTATTTTAAAACATGAAACATATATATCAAAATATTTGAAAATATTAAAATGTATTTTTCAAAAGATTAAAACATTTGAAAAGTTTATCCAAAAATATTAAATTCTCTTGAGCTCTGCAATTCCATTGCCAGCTTGAAAACTCACCGTTTAGTAACTAAGTTTACTGTTTAGTAAGGGACACATGTATAGGTAAAATGGTGATTGGTAGCTGAGTGTTTCTCTTTGTATGACTCTCCACCTACATGGCCATCAGTGCGACATCGCCTATAAAGGAAACTGAATGCTTATAGCACCAGCAGATTCCTTAAAAAGGAACAGTTCATTTAAAATGACAGTTTGTTAATCCCTCACACCAGTAAATGTTATCAAAGAGCTTTCTTAGGTTGAGAGAGCAGCAGAGGTAAGTATAAGAAACACCAGTGTTAGCAGATGTTGGTGACGTCAACATTCCATGACGCTCTGAGTGTGCCTGTTCTTCCTCAGATACTGCTTGGAAAATACGCGGTCAGCTATTCCTTTCATGTTCCTTTCGCAAATTCACTGCGCACAGCACCATGGGAGTTGACTTCATTTACATTGTATGCTCTGACTGTGCCAGGACAGCCTGCCATACAATGTCAATGAATGGAAATCACCAAAAAATGCTCAGTTATGTTTTATATTTTATTGAAAACGCATAACGTTTAGCTGTGATTTAGTGGATTAGTTGCCGAGCTGAAGCACTGGGCCCCATCTAGTGAATGCGGGAAGCAAAGCATTGTGCTCCTATCTGTTGCAGGAAGGGTTAAACATGAAGAAAGCTTGTTTAATTCAATACGACTTGCTTTCACACATCAGACACAGACTTGCTTCCCTTTAGCACGTTGGATCGTGTGTCAAAAGATTTTTTTTAACTCGAGCCAATATGTCCGTTGGAATGGCCATTCTCCTACGCTCCCAGCTTAATGCATGAGCGGAAAAACAGTTAATGCTGCTTTATGTCATTATGTGACTGGTAAGGATGCAGCTTGTTCTACATCTAGAAGGATGTGGGGAGGAAATGAGGCAAATTTATGCCGGGCCTGTCTTACTCTTCCTTATCATGTGGAGCCTTGGGGCTCTCTGGAAAGACATCCTATGATGTGTCTGCTTGACGGATGCAGCTTCCTTACTGAGTCCCCACCCTGGTGCTGTAAATGAGAGCTATACAGAGCTCCGAGCTCCTCACTGCTTTAGGCTGACGACCTGTGAATGAGGATTGATGTCACAGCAAATAACGCAAAGCTTTTACTGGAAGGAAAATTCAGCTAATTCATACAGTCTTCTCCTCAGGCAGCTTCTCATTATGAGACTCTGCTGCTGGGTGTATAAGCATCACCTTCCATGCTGTCTGTTTGAGGCTTTGCATTATTACCCCCCATACCCCACACTCAGCCTACATTGTTATAATGAGAAGGAATCTCGTCTGATCACATACGTTTTCTGCCTCGATACAGACCAAACGGCTTCTCATCATATCCCTGCACCAAATCATGCCGGCTTCTTAACTACACCACTCGTCTACACCAAAGGCATTACATTAGGGATAGGGTGTACTTTTTATTTAATGAATGGATTATTTTCTGAAAATATAGTCATCAAAAGGATAATATCTGTTATCAAACAGGCTAATACTCAGCCAAGATGTTTTTTTGGGGTTTTTTTTCATCTTTGACTGAACTCGTTTTAAAATGTATATAAAAAAAATTGATATAAAAAAAAATTACATTTAAAATTCCAAAAATTAACACAATGATCATCAAATAAATAATGTATGTAACAAAGTGTTTGATCAGATAACGTGTTCTTTGTAATTGGCACAATTTGTGAAGTTAGAGACCTACATGGGGGCATTGAGGATTATAGAGCCCTGTATTAGGCCCTGGGCACACGCAGCAAACCTCACGCAGACTTTTATTGCCCTAATATTTCCAAACACACTAAATCAGGTGGGTGTACAACTGTGACTGGCATACTAATAATATTTGTTTGCAAAGGATGCTGGGAAATGGGCAACCAAGATCGAACAATCCTGACAGTTTCCTTGTACGTGTTTGACAGTTCTGCCTAATTCTGCACATTACGTGTGATCCTATTTTCTTGTACACATTGTGGTTATGATGGAGGTGGAATTTCAGTGAGTATACAGCCCCACTCATCCATGATAATGAACTAATTTAGAGGAGCACTCCATTCATTTAAAAAAAAAAAAAAAAAAATTGTGCACAATTTCTTTGTAGGTATAAAAAACAGCATGTGAAAGCTGCAGATCTGCTGTCTGTAGCCTTTGCAAGTCCTACACTTTCTCCCAGATACAGATTTTGTTAGGTCTGGAGCTACAAGCATGCACACACACACACACACACACACATGCATACGATTGCAGCTTTTCTATGCTTCTCAGTGAGTCATTGTACAACTCAATGAGAAGGTGGAACCCACCACCCACCACTTCCTTTAGCTCTATGAAGCTATCAGAATTAATAGAAACCCCCTCCAATGACTAAGTGACGACCGGGCTGGTGTTTCAGCAAAGTTTTATAAAACTCCTTATTTCTATGGAAATTTGCATGTTTATCAACTGCCACAAATATGACAGACTCCAGACACATAACATAGTACAGTAAGCGTCAGTGCTTCATGTGTCTAAAGTGTTCCTTTCAAGTATACGTTTGGAAACACTGGTTTACAGACTGATGACTAGGTATATTTTATTTGTGTTCCTTGTTGGGTTTCCCTATAACGCACATTATGTTATTTTAACTCAAACTTAACGCTTATAAAATATTCTATCAGGGTTAATCACTAAAGTGAGAATGTAAAGTGATTTTTTACGTTTAAGGTCAGAGTAGCCAAGCTGACTTAGATAATGTTTCCAGCTCAACTATGTTAACCTTAATTTTGACTTCTTACCATAGTGAATAATCCCTGATGTCTGGATTATTGCTTTCACTGTACAGGCCAATGATAACACTGTCCGTGGTGCTGAAATGTGTTCAGACATAAATATGTCATGTTCACCACCCAGTGAATGGCTATTCCAACCAAAAGCAGTGCTTTGACCCTCCAGTAAGGGCATTACTCTTTATTGGAGGGGGAGGTCATTCCCAGAGGCCATGCTAAAGGTCGGTGAAGTGCCGCCATTGGTTGTGTATTGCCAGCGTGCTATGTGGTCTCATGACAGATGCCTTTAATGCACAGAATTAACATTAGCCAGTGTTAGTTCAGAGCTGGCTAATGATACTACCAGAGGTGGCGTTACACATCCAGCTACAAAGTACTTAATAGGGACACTCCAAACCCTTAAAGCACTATAGTTTTTTTTTTTGTTTTGTTTTTTTTCATTTTATTAAAATGCACATTTCAATATAAAATTTGCCTTGGTCACACCCCCTGGCTGTCAATCAGGCAACTGGTCCGGTTACTTCCTGGTTTAATTAACTCAGTGAAGATAAACTCAAGAAGCAGCAATTGCCAAGAGCACCTGCCTTGCAAATACTTCTCATTGAGCTGCATTGTGAAGTCTGTGATTGGACAGCCACAGAAAGTCTGGGTGGAGTTAGATGAGGAGGGCTTGCAAAGGCGGCAGACAAGAGAATTGTAGGTTTTGCAAGCTCTTTTTAGAAATACCCCCAACGATTAAAATGCATAATTAAAGGCATGTATGTTTTCATTTGGCATATATCTACTAAAAAGTGATTTTTATTGTTTTGTATTTGGGCTGTGGGATGCCCCTTTAACTCTGTGTATGCAGCATTTCTTACTGACATACTGCACATACAGACTTCAAGCCTTTTTAAAGCCTCCAGAATGTTTTGATTTCCCCGTTGACCTTGGCTTTTATCTTGGAGGTAATTGCACATCTCCACTTGGTCTGTGATTGGCTGCATGTTGTAGTGATTGGATATCTGTGATTAAGTAAGGAATAATTGACGACAGGTCGTTGAATTATTAGAAAAATAATGCACACCCGAGGTGGTAATGTGGTCACGACGCGAAGCGGGGTGTGCATTATTTTTTTCTAATAATTCAACGGCCTGGAGTCAATTATTCCACTTATACTACAGTTACCACACCAATATTGTTCAGATGATGTATTTCAAGACGTTTGTCAAGTTTTTGTCATTAAAATGCTCTTGTATGTAGGACAAATTTCTTACGCAACTGTAATGCGGTCAAGCAAGTCTGGAACTACTTTAGCCGTGCGTCTCCCTGAAAATAATGCACACCTTAGAACGTTCGGCAACCAATCAGATTGAAGCATTCAACAGCCCTGTAGAATAATAGGTTACGAGAGTCCCTGTCTGGATACTAACTAACATTTCTCAATAATTTGCAGCTTAATGAAGACTGGTATTTGAAGACCACTGTGTTTATCTGAGAAACCCAAGAAATGTCATCATATTGAAAGACATTCAGGATATCAAAATCACCTTAAAAAGAGCAGTTTTATTAAAGATAATATTTGTCAGATAATGTTTTTTTCTGCAAATCTCTAGTAGGAATGGAAAGGTGAATTTTCATTGAGCTGCTCGTCAATACATTAAAGAGAAACTCTCAGCAGTGAGATAAGATGATGTTATAGTTTATTTATCTAAATAAATACCATTTTTTACAATTTTATGAAAGTTTACTTTATCTCCACTGACTGAACAGAGTAGTTGACAATATTTTATTTATTCAAATGCCTTAATCATAATTGTCTAATTTATTGTTAAATTCTCCCCTTTTATAATATTGTTAAGCTCTGAGGAATAATTGGCCGCTATATAAATACCAATAATAATAATAATAATTCCACTCTCCATTTGAAATGATCTCATGATTGCAAGTTTGTCAGTATTATGCAACATGATGGTTAACTAAATGGCTACATTTCTATTCTGGATTTTAAACTGCCTTTATGTAATAACTGGGAAATCCCTCTTCTTAACTGCACTATCATCTTTTAATGACCCACACAAAACAAATGCCTTGAATTAGCCAGGTAACTTTAGTTACTTTGTACAATTTGCTCACATGAAGCTATAATGTTTACAAATACGCTCATATTTTCAACCTTTCGAGAATGCTGTATAATTCAACCTAAAAATAAAAATGTAATACGTTTAGATGGTTCAATTATTATTACTATATATAAAACACTAACAAATCTCATAGCACTGTACAATAGGTAGACAAATAGACAAGTATTAAATTACGTTACCAAGATACCAACCTATACACCTCTTTTTCTAATTCAAACTATGAGATTCAAATAAATTTAGAGACAGGGTTAAGTCAGTATACCGAGGAGGTATTATTCCCAATGGAGAATAGATTATAGAATGCGTATTACTGTGCAGTGTGGCAGGTAATTTGTCTCTGGGCATTGGACTCTGATGCTGAACTCTATTGACCCGCATCAGAAAATTACATTGACACAAAACTGATAAATTAATTAACCTTAATTATTGATCAGATTTCAATGATTTCCCTTACTTAACATTTGACTGTGATTTAATGATATGAAAAGCTGTTAAAGGATCTTTTTAGAATTTAAGTGGCCCTACACAAAATATATAGTGGAAAAAAGAAACTGTATTGTATATATGTACAGTACGTAAATATATATATATATATATATATATATATATATATATATATGTAGATACATGTGTGTATGTTATATATTTGTATGTCTATATATGTATATATATATATATATATATATATATATATTGTATTTTTTTAACTATTATTTTTTTTAAATAAATAAACCACTCTTACTTTGATATGTGACATTGTTGAACTTCTTTACATCTAAGACAGTGATGGCTAACCTTGACACCATAAATTGTTTTTGGACTACATTTCCCATGATACTCAGCTCGCTTTTAGACTGTAAAAGCTGGCTGAGTATAATGGGAAATGTAGTCCAGAAACAATTGATGGTGTCAAGGTTAGCCATCACTGGTCTAAGATGTTCATTTTGTCTCAGCTGTATCACATCTGTGTTAACAATAGTTTTTTTTACACTCCTCACAATATAATTTTTTTTTATTTTTATTTTTATAATTGAGCTATTTTTCACCTGCTTGCCAGATTACGTGGCCATCATCACTCTGAATCTGCCGATGTAGCTCGCCTTTTTTCCCTAGCCTCAGGGGGTAGCGTGTATAAATACACAATATTTAAATGTAAATTTATTCTAAATGACACAGAGCCTGGTATCATCCATCAAGATTAACTGACACCTAAACTGTACCAAATAAGTGCCTTAATAGGGCTTTAATCCTTCTGGATTCCATTCATGTTAGTACTGCGCCAACCTGGTGATATTGGAGGTTATGTACAAAAATCAATTCTGAAGACGACTTCTAAAAGTGGATCAATCTGATGGAACAAATTCATTGGCTACTCTGGTGATATTTTTTTGAGAACATTGGATAATTCTGTCTTTTTATATATATTCACCGCAATAATGCATAGTGTATATTTTATGTGGTCATTTTACCGCTAAAGTAAGTGAACAGTTTTTTTTTTGTTTTTTTTAATTCTTAATTTTCAGATCAATCTTTTTGCTCATTAATACAATAAACATAAAACAAATTAATTTGGCACATTTCAAAGTGCAACGTCTGCTTATTTCAATAGGCAAAATTTAAACAATACAAGTAAGAGGGAATATTTGCTGCAAAGTAAAAGCAGACTTTCACACATAGAACTCAAATAAAGTTAGGAATATATTACAGGAAATGATAAGAATGCTCCCAGGGATTCCATGCTTTATAAAACGAGGGGAGGGGAGACAGAGAGAATCACCATCACTATAATGCATTTAAAATATACGTAGCTATGTGAACACAACAAATGGGAAATAATCAAAAAAGATACTCAGATTCAAGGTTCCTTAATCCACACACACGACATTGTCAGCCTTAAATGCTGCCATAAGGAAGCAGCTTGGCCAGTCAGGATCTTCTCATTGTAGTCAATGGGGTCCAATATATTGACCAAGCTTAGTCCAGCACTGACAGGTTTAAAGGGACACTAAAGCCACCCAAGCTTGGGTTGGTCTGAATGCAAAGGGTTGGTCTGGATGCAGTGGCCCTGTTCCTGTAACCCTGTAATGTAAAATGTTGGTGTTTTTAAAAAAAGGGGTTTAGTGTGGGACTGATTCCATTTTTTATGTTGTAATTGGCTTCCTCTGCACATTGTTATACCTTTTGGTTTGAACAGTTGAACTAAATTAAAAGAAATAAGAAGTTGGAGCTTTGTGATGGCTCTTCCATTCATTGTTTGAGAAGCACATACCTCTTTGTCTCTCTCCCAGTATCACATATATGTGCCATATGTATTGATTCAAATAGTTTTTGCACAAACCTGGAACTCTTCGACAAGTCCTCAAAGACCACTAGAGCTCCAGACCTTCTGAGATATCAACAGGAACAGACCTGGGTTGTCTTTGAGTGTTTGTTCACGAAATACTACAGTATAATGAAGATCATATCTTCATTAATAATAATAATAATGAGGGAAACCTAAAGACAGGCCATGGTGTAAATCTGTACAATACCTGATACATTTTGGAGATACGTTTAAATGAGTGATGAGTGACAACAGATAAATGTGTAAATAGTTTGAGATAATTGATTAATATTTTTATAGAGAAATTAATGAATTCTGTTGTATGTGAAACCTTCATGTGAGACTAACCAAATGTAATCCAAAATGTAAGAGAGAGATCAAGCCTTAGCAAGCATAGAACAAGTCCAGTGTGTTTCTGCAATGACACAGCCCCAATTTGGCACAAATATGTTGGACTACAAAGCAAGTGGCAAAAGTGAAGTGGTGTAAAAAAAGAAAGCAAAGACAGACCAATTGTATGAAGGCAAAAGTGATGGAAACAATTATTTAAAAAATCCGCAACACAAATAAGTCTTTTCAAATTAAGAATTACAGAAAAGTGCAAACATTTTCAAAACTATCAAATTGCAACAATTTATCAAACAATCTGCCAATATTAATACATTGCATTAAAAACTTACAACATAAAGGTAAAAAGGGTCTGTGACCCACAGTCTCAGAAGGAAATCGGCTCAGGAATGAAATTTGGATTTATAAAGTTGATCGAGAATAGGGAAACCTAATTGAACATTTGCTGTTTGGTTCTTGTTTTGTTTCATACTATCTCTTAGTTATTTTATAGAAATCTACTTATAGCTTCTTTTTTTGTTTTTTCTTACAGGACCCGGGACGGTGATTGCAGACAATGGTTCCACCAGCATGGTTGCTTCAATTTGGCTAATGGCTGCTTCCCTTTTCTTCCTATTCTGCAAATGTTAATATAACGAATATACAAGAAGAAAAAAAAAAAAAAAAAAAAAGAAGAAAACACATAAAAAAAAAAATTAATATGGGAACGAGAGAGAGAGACAGAACTGTTTCCTTCACCAAGTGTGTTGAGGAGCAAAGAAAAAACTAAGTTAAAAAAAAAACAACAACAAAAACCGAAGACCAGAAAATTTGTAAAATCAACGAGAAATACAAAAAAACACAACATGCAAGATGAAGGGACTGAAATCTGTGTAAAAACACATAATGCTGAGAACATTGAAATGTTGTAAAAAATCTGTTTTTTTTCTGTCTTTTTCTTTTGGTTTGAAATTCTTTTGACGTATTTGTCTAGCTATGTTGTTCCAATCCTAGCCTCTCTCTCCATCATTCCCAGTGGGCTCTTAATGCTAAGATTAAACCTGGTCTTCTGGTGTCCCTCGCCCTTTTGAAGTAGGACAGTCAGTATTGGACTCTTCTACAGCAAACTGGCAATAGTTCTTGAATCTACTCTACCATATGTTAGGTAGGTGGTCCAACTGGAGGACACTGATTCTATAGCAACCTCAATAAAATAAAGAATATTGGCTGACTAGAGCCAAAGGACGTCTAAACCCTTTTAAACAAGTGTTTATAGACATAATCTGGATCTTCTATGAAGTGGTATCCATCGATATATGATTCATATAACCTGGAAGCATTCAGTGTTTTCAGTTCAATTTGTGATTATTTTTTTTTATCTCCCATAAATTCGAGTATCCTCCAAGGATTGCCTACCTTCATAATTCTATGAGTAGAATGCAATTTATCTTTAAGCCTTTTGCCCCAGCCCTATAATCTCCATAGAATGGCACAATATCATACTACCATTAATGAGTAATCCTAGAATTTTCTGATTTCATATTGAGTATACACTCAGTAACTCAACTCCCTGTCCTTCGCTGCTTTCAAGATTAACTGGGAATTTTCTAGGTTTGAGTAATGTACACCAGCACATCTAGGGAATAAAACAAAATGATTCAAAATGGGGCAAAGGGGTTAAGGTATTTCTGGACTCAACTCTTACAGGGATTGCTTTCTTTGCCTGCTTTTGTGAGTGTGAGTGTGTGCAACGCTTGCCTTAGGGACTAACACATATCAAAATAAACAGGGTTTTGTTAATAAAGAGTCTATTACAGCAATTTTAAAGCCTTTTACATGATAGGGTGAGGAACCCATAGGGACTAAGAGACCATCAGACAAATAGCCATAGGGAGAAGGTATTAAAGTATAAATATATATATATTTTATTCTTTTGGTGTTTATGCTATATACCCTACCAGAGTGCTTTATCAATGAACCATGTGCAGGAAAACCCCAAACACGGCCCTAAAGTGGCCAAAATGGTTGAACCAATCAGGCGCAAGTAAACCACGTATCACAAATTTGGACAAAAAGTCAGTGAGCTGTCCTTAAAACATCAATGCATAGCTGACCTCAGTCATGAACATGCTCCCAAAACGCAAGATAAATAAATATATAAGGCTTCCGATATTAAAGTATATATATCAAGTATTATAAAACAAATTACTTGCAAACAATATATATATATATATCCAAATTGTACTCCAAGGACTCCGGCATGGTCAAAGTAAAACTTAGCTTTTATTGCTCAAAGTTTAAACTTTTCAGTTTGTAATCTAAACTTTCGTCAGGATCCTGAGGTTATCTTTAACCATTTTGGAGTCCTTGGAGTGCTATCCGAACAATTTGGATCTGTGAATGCTGACAAGCACCAGGCATTAACACCAGAAAGTTGGAGTGCAAGACTATTTTTTGTTTTATATATATATTGTGATTTTTTTATTTTTTTTAAAGAAAGGATTCAAAACTTAAAGGAGTAGTGTTGATAAGGATTTCTTGAACAATATACTTACCTCAATTTTCATAATACAGGTAACCTTTTAATTCACACCGACTGAACCTGGAGTTATCTAGTCATGTTCACTTTATCAATCGAGAGGTTATTAGTATGCTCCTTTATTTTTATTTCCGTTATTAAATAAGAGTCTGAGCTATTTCTGCATATCTATAAGCACTAATAAGTATTCTGTTAACAAATCACTGTATGCCTTTAAAGAGAAAGAAGGAAAATGGTTTCAGTTCTTGGCCTCATCAAATCTGAATAATCACTTTTGTCAACCTCGACTCCCAGAAAACCAAACTGTAAACACTCGACAAGATCTCCCTATAAAGTGACTCTGTATACACAATGTGTTGATTTTAAAGTGCTAAAGAAAACAAGTTGAAATTAAGTGCTATATATATATATATATATATATATATATATATATATATATATATATTGGAGTGTTTGAATTGTTGAAGTGGAGAAATTAGTTTTGGATTAGCAATGATTGTTGGATTAGAATTTGCACGTCACACTCCTTACTGTATCTCTGCTATGTCTTCTTAAGATGTCTACGATACTGTTCTGTTGCTGCACCATTTAAGTAGAACAAAAATAATAAATTGAACAAATGTACTGACCCTATTTTTAAATGATGCCGATAAGTTAATATTCTGTTCTTTTGTTCCCTCAAAATACTTCTTTGAATGTGCCATGAATGTCAGCTGTCAGAGAAATGTTTATTTGTGAATCGAAAATGAGATTGCTTGCCCTACGTGATAGGCAAGACAAAAAAAAAAAAAGATATTTGTTATATGAGAATTCCGCAGAAGAGTTGAGGTAATGACATCTCATGGGGAAGAATTCCCTGTTATTTTATTGGGTGAGATATAAAATATGTCAAATATGTTTCAAATCGCAAAGTAAACTCTCACGAAAAAGGTTTGCTTATCTTTATTAGCTCACTCATGCAATAATGTAATAATCGAATGCTATCCAGGACTTAACTTGAAAACTCACAAATGCAAAATGCATTCTTCCTGTTTAAATCATTTGAAAAGCCCCCTGTTTATCATTACTAAAACCAAATCTAACTATCAAACTCAGTGAAATCACTTCTTTTTGGTACTGCGTTTTACATGGGGTGCTACTAATACTGCTCTGCCAAATAAAATTCTGTGTTTGTCATAGGCTTTTCATTCACCTGGCATATTGTGATACAATTACTAAGAGGCAGCACATACAAATCACCAAATGGAATCAGTGTTAACTAGTTGGACGTAAGGCGACATCATGTTAGGAAATATAAAAATAGAAGACAGAGAGATATGTCCGTAGTTACTGCACCACTTGCTATATCTCTACTGTCTGTCCAAACCTCAAGGTTTACTGTCCACCCTTTCATCCATGGAAGGTTATTAAATTATTCTATTTGAGTTGGGTAATGATAACATCTAAACCCAAGGATGTGCTAGGTAGCTAGCAAAAGTTTCATATTTTCTTCAAGGTTAGATAATTTAATAAAAGTATTGTAATAATTCATATAAACTAAATGTTAGCCATGTTTAGCCAACAGGTTATTAATACATTGTTTTACTAAGAGTCACACCTGTAGAATAACTCTTTAAATTTCAAAATAGTATTATATGCCCCATTTAATGTGAAGGTTCTTTGGCGCCTTGATTTAATATTTTTTGGATAAGCTTTTGAAATGGTCGCAAACTAAAAATCTTTTCAAATGATTTATCTACAGAAGCTGCCGTTAAGCACAAAGGGAATTTCTGGAGATAAATCATTTTACATTTTTTATGTAACAGATTGTGATCATTTGAAAAGCTGATTTCAAAAATATTAAATCAAAGCATTTATGTTATACATTGCAACATGCATCTTGTTGCTCTCCAATATTTGATTAATGAGTAGTAAGAGTGATAATTATTACCCAGTCAACGTCTATAAGGAGTAGAGATATTGAATGTTATTGGCAATGATTGCAGATCAGAGAAGGTAGAGTTGTGGTTTTGGGGCTGAGGTTTGATATATACTGATAGTGAACACGGTTCTTGCTTTATTTCTTCTGAATATATTTTTCAAATGATTACAATCTGTTGGAAACACTCGTCAAAAGGTTCCTCTACAGAAGTCACAATAAAGTCTTGAAAGGTTTTTCTAACAGATTGCGATAATTTTAAAAACTTAAGTAAAAATAATCAAGGTAATATTGAATATTAAATTAGCTATTGTTAACATATGGATCAATTGCCTAACAAGAGCTGTTAATTATCAATATCATTGAAGTGACTTAGAATGTGCTACACTCAGGATTGCTATAGGATGTAGAGACTGATATTTACCTATAGCTGGCTCAGTGTTTTTTTAGAAACTGAATGAGTTTTGAAAAGGTTTTTGAGTGACATCAAAGAAGGTTAATAAGAATGTGGTAAAAATGGATATTCATTGCGTGGGTATTAATGCAGTTACTTCCTTTTCTCGTTTTGGGGATTTCTCATGGAATATGATGAATTTAAGAGTTCAGTTTACTTGTTGTGTAGTTAGTTGGTCCCTATGCAGATCTCTTCAGAAAAGTTAGACTTTCCACGTGTTTCCTGCTATGGAATGGTTGTGACGCAATGTATTGTATTACACAATATAAGAATGGTTTCACAGATATGTCATTCAGAAGTTGATTTCATAGGATATAAGTCATTCTTAAACTCCTTTCTACAAAGTGAAATCATCGTAATATGGATAAGGGTCTGGTAATATCTCATAGCAGTACATTGCCAATGCTAACCAGCTTTACTCAAACCAGTGTTGATTTTTTTTCCCTTGCAAACTGTTACCTTTAGCAAGAAAAGATTAAACTTAATAAACACGTCTGCGTTGAGCTGTTCTATGTCTTGTTAGGGTTTTATAGGTGCATTGTATATACACACAGAAATGATGGAACGCTTGGGTGTTCCAAAGTGTATTTACAATTTAATTGTTTGTAGGTAAATATAAAATAAAACTGTTTAGGTCTACAATTCAATCTGAAGAAGTCAAATTTCTAAATATTGATAAATCATCAATGCAAAGTGAGTTTTAATTGAGATAAAAAATAAAAAAAGGGAACCGTATTAGGTATAAAAAAGATTGACCAAGCAGGTATATTTATGGTCACCTCCACCCTTTCATGGTGTGAGAAAAACAATATTTGACTTTGCATCAATCACACATCAAAATCGCAAATGAAGGTCTCCTTATTGAGGCTCATGCCACCTTTTCAGGACGATGACTTAGTTCTTAATACCATAAAATCCCTAGCGTTACTTTGTAACAGTGCAAACTATCAGTATTATTCACTAAACTGAGAATTGTCAGGAATTCAAAGTGAATTAAAAATTCCTGGCCAAAGCAGCTGAGCTGGAACATTTCTCCCAGTAAGCAATGCTCCCAGTTGGGGTACTTTGACTTTTAACTTTGAATTGACTTGGTGAATAACCCTGTGTGTGTGTGTGTGTGGTATTTGCACTGACCTTCGGTATTTGCTGGAGTTGGAATATGAAGGACAATACCAACGGTCTTTGACGGGATACGTGTTACAGCTACTCGGAAGTATAACAGTTTACTTTCCATTTGTTGAAGTGCCTGGAACATGTGTAAACCAAATCATTTCTTAAGTTAGGGGGCGCATGCCTGCCTACTACACAGACATTTTAACAATGAATTATAATGGAAGATTGCATTTTCCATGTACAGTTAGTTATTGCTTGTAGAGTTCAAAGTGAAGACAACTTTCACTACTTCCCATCACTACATAGTGGGCAACTTTTTGCTCCAAGCCAGGAATCAGTGCGTTAATCAACCAGCTATGTCTGGTTTCCCAATAAACAATTATTATACCAACCAACCAAAAATTATAAATAGGTATGGTAAGCCAACTAAATGTGCAAGGTAGAACACAATATGTTGAAAAATATTCATAGATGTATAAGCTATATTGAAGAGCCCCCATGACTTTATGAAATTAAAGAATAATTCAAAGATCATAACCTGTCGTCGTTATGGTGTCTGGAGTCCCCGGGCACTGTCCGCTGCTAATCTGTCAAACAATTTATGAACAGTTTGTTATGTACCTTGTTATGTTGAGTGCCTGATCTTTCTGTAGTTGATCTGATAAAGCAGAAGTTTGTACTTCTGAATTGTCATAAAAAACTTTGGGCAGTTTTCAGGTGCTCTGGGTTATTGCTGCCTTTTGAGGTTTGCTCTTCTGAGCTTAACAACCAGGAAGTAAAAGGAGTGGTTGTTTGATTGACAGCCAGGGGGGTGTAATAAGGTTTACTATAAAAGTGAGTTTCTATTGAAATCTGCAATTTTTGCAAAATGAAAAAAAGAGGACACACTCTGCACGCTTAAAGCACTTCATCAAAATACAAGATATAAGTGCTTTAGGGGGTCTGGAGTGTCACATGGCAATGGTGCAACTAGGGTTAAACTCCCCCAGATTGCATTATCATATGAGAGATAGGATTTTATATGTTTTATGGATAGATTAAAGATGAAAGCGATCAAGTCAGAAACATAGGCCACAATGGATTTTAGTAGCACATTGAGACAGGGTTAGACGATATTGTAGCAATTAAAGATTTATAATTTTGTTGTATAATTTCACTGCAGTATTATTGTGAGTGTTAATCGTCAGGTTGCGACAGTATTCACGATTACAAATGAAATTGGACGCATTTTCTACTCAGACATGGTAACATCCAATTCTACAGGGCATTAGATATAGTGTAGCAACTGGTGATGTTATAAAGGCATAGCATCACTGTAAAATAGAGCCTCTGGGTGTCTGGGTGACACTCACTCTATTGTCTTAACCCAATTAGAGACTGATTGTGTCAGGGCTCTTGTGAGCTGTTATATGGTGCTTTTATTTATTAATTCATTTTAGGATACACTGTGAATATCAAGCTAAGAAAGAAAACCATTCTAAAACCACTTCATACCAATATAAGCGGTTGATAACCCTCTTCCCCATTATTTTTCAATAAATGTTAAGAACTGTCAGATGTGTGTAGTGCAAATTAAGTATTTGAGTATTTCAGTATACCTATACAATTTTTTGGTTACTCAAATTTTTAATATTCAGCAATCCAAAAATATTTAGCAAGTCTATTAAATATATATAATATTTTGATGCAACTGTGCTGTTTAAGAAAAATCCTTTTCCGAGAAATTTGCACTTTTCCTTTTTACAATAACAAAATAATGGATTAAAACTCTTTTTTTTCGTGACTAAAGGAGTGGCATGTGTGATGTAGTGATATTCTGTTTGAGATGGTATAGGAAATTCTAAATATTATACTATACTCATTTTGTGAAAATTGAATTTATCTGTAGATAAGATTATACACAAAAGAATTTTAGAAAAATTTTAAACGTCCTCTTCTTCTAACTTAGTGAGTTTCGCCTTTATTTTAGATGTCTCTTTAAATCATCCTTAATCCCAGATCTAGATAACAAATATTAATATTACTGAATATGATATTGTTTGAAAGTGATCAACTTTATGTTTATTCAAAAAACAGTGAGTTGCAGTAAATTAGCAATATAAGAATGTATTCACTTGACTTGGAATTGCAAAGGAAATGTAACCTTTTTGGCAAAACATAGCCAAAACGGGAAAACACATGTCTATTTTTAAAATTGATTAATTTGTGCAAAATGTTTAATTCTCTTGTTAATCTTCCACAATTCCATTTTAGTGAATTAACACCCGAGCTGCAAAATTTAGTCAAAAACATGTGGAAAAAAATATATATATTGAGAGATTTGCTTGTTTTTTTATTTTTTTGCTCACTCATAAATTTTGACCTAAAGTTCTTAATTCACCATAGCTCACTGTTGAGTGGATAAACCTTGCACCACAACTGTTCCCTATTTCACTCCTAACTGCTGTTTGCTTTTGCTGGTTTCTATAAACTCACAAAACCTTATTCCAAAGCTTTGGAATTTTTTAGGGGACACCAGATGAATCAGTATGTTTTGTTAATTGAAGAAAAATGTTATGTACAAACAATAAATACCTTCCAATATTCCACACTTATGATGGACTGTATTTGGTTCTATGACTGTAAATAGTACGTTACAGATATATGGCTGGCTGTGATCGAATGATAATCTTTGTAACCACGAAATCAATGTCAACTAATTGTAGGTAACCAGGGTGATAGCAATCCAATTTATTTTATATCTCGGCTTGCAGTGGTTTTTGGGCGAATGAAATAATTTAAAAAAAAAAATAGTACAAAAAGAAAATTAAATCTTCAATAAATACACAAGAAGAACAAACAATAATTATTGTGTGATGCCTGAGTATGATTGCCAAACGATATTATGTCGGTAAATATTTTTTTTCCCCCAATTATATTCAATTATTGACTGCTATCTACTGTATTCAAAGTATATTGATCACTGTGTGTTTTCTAGAAAAAAGCATTTATAGGAATTGGATTTTTCTGAGCAGTTGTAGCGTGAAAAGAATGGTTGCATCAGAGTTAAGTTTTGTGTATTATTGCAAATCTTTACTATAAACTACCTTTTAACTCTTTGAGTGCCAGTGGAGTGATTGACACATTGTATTTCCCCTGACTTGGAAAGGGTTAATTTCAACCTCCTCAATCATATGTATATATATATAAAAAAAAAAAGAAAAATATTTTCAGTATACAAGTTCACCTGGCCTCTCTGATCAAGCTTGATTTTTTTTTTTATAATGGTATAAAAATCGCTCATTGTCGAACATCACTTTGATATTTTGAGGAGGTTGATCATGTAATTTTTTTTTTGTTGTTGAACTCTTGCAAAAAATAGTCATTAAGCTCATGTATTTCTCAATAAAAAAAATAGCCCTAGTGACCGGTTTTAGGGCTGCCAATTATGGGTGTAACCCCGCAAATGAGGTAAAATCTTCCAAAAATGAAAATTCTCAATGCTATGGTAACTTGATTACTGTGTGTATCATTTAATGTTAGCCATTTGGGGCTTTTAGCAATTAGTGTGTATTGTATGCTACAAACATTAAAGAGGATATACCCTTCACTACCCCCCTGAGAATTCGGGTTTATTTTTTAGAAACATTAATACACTCAGTGTTAAAATTCTAATACACATCAATTTTTCATCCTTACAAAATCTGATATAAAGCTACGGTCTCACATCACTAGTTTCTGATGTTTTCTTGAGCAGCTTACTTAATTGTATGTCTTATAAATATTTTGCGTATCAACGCATTGGCTATATGGTAAATTCAATATAACGTTACACATCAAGACACTGGCTACATGGTAAAATCAATGTAATTCTACATGTGGAATTCCATACACTCTTACTTTAAATGGAAGAAATATAAATACAGAGTCTAAGTGTGCAACCCAAATCTTAACTAAGTAACTCTAAACACCTGTAAGGTAACCTCTCTATCCACACAAAAAACAAATAAGCATATACATACACAATAGGTGGAGTCTCTTTGATTCTCGGGTACAGAGTGAAAAATAGTATACAAGGTTACAATGAAGTAACTGGGGAAACAAAAATATTGACAAGCACTTAGTGCAATATCATACAGTACATGGGTAATTAAGAAGTAATTTCGTGATTGGGTACTCTCAAGGAGATGGATATGGCTCAATATGGGGATAGTTATGAGGGATCCCACTCCCTGCAAATGAAGTGGCTGATTGTCCATCCTCTATCAGCTCGAGAAATCATCTTTTAAGAAGGAACAAAACGATTTTATATTGGAGGGGATTTTACTTATTTTAACCAACATTTTTTTTTGGTTTTAGGACCAATATTATCTACAAGTCTGCGGTACAACGATGGGCACCAAGTTTGCCCCCAGCTACGCCAATCTTTTCATGGCATACTGGGAAGAACATTTTATCTCCAGGGGCCATGGCTGGATGGCAAACCTGGTGTCCTACCGCAGGTATATATATTACATATTTTTTATTTGGACAGGAAGCAACAGTGAATTGGTTTACTTCCTTCAGTTCCTCAACAATAACGATTGGGGTATTAAATTGACATGGAATACCAGCAACATAGAAATTAATTTTCTAGATTTAAATATTTACATCAAAGGATCTGTCCTTAAAACGAAAAACTATTTTAAGCCAGTAGACACCAATAATTACATTAATAGAACCAGCTGCCACCATACTCCCTGGCTCACCAATGCCCCAAAAGGTCAATTTATGAGACTAAGAAGAAACTGTACAGATGAAGAAGAATATACACAACAAGCAAAATATCTAATGAACCAGTTTTTAGAAAAGGGCTATGAAGAAAGAGATCTGAAAAACAGTGAAACTTCTACAAAGGAATCAACTCCTCAAATACAAACCTAAAAATACCTCTCAAAGATATAATGAGATTCCCTTTATATGCAACTACAATGGCAATACCAAAAAAATACAAAAGGCCATAGAAAGACACTGGCACATTTTAAGAAACGACCCCATTCTAAACATTCTTGCCACCTAAACCAAGAATAATATAAAGGGGAACTAATAACTTAAAAAAACATTTTAGTTAAAAGTAGCTTAGAAACCGAAAAACCAGACCATTTTATAAAAGACCTCTGGGGTTTCTATGGTTGCGGAAATTGCCTACCATGTAGAGAAACGAGGAGTCAAAAAAGACACCTTACAGACATAAGTGACCTGATAGGACAACCCTACACTATAAGAGACCACCTCACATGTCACTCTAAAGGAGTTATATATGCTCTGAAATGCTCTTGCAATCTTCTTTACTATTCGTCCCCTCCATGTAAGAATTGCAGAGCATGCACAAAATATTACGAAAGGTCTAAAAACACACTCCATCTCCCAACATTTTAAAACAACTCACAACCGAGATCCAAAAGGTTTATTTTTCTGTGCACCTAAACTGGTTAAAAACGATTGGAGAGGAGGAGACTATATTAACAAACTAGGCAAAGAGGAAATTACATTTATTTTTAATTTTAATATTCTTATACCACATGGATATTTTGGATTTCGAAATATGTCACTTTTTAAAGCATAATTAACATATGCACCTTTATATGTATTTTTTATCATTCCTATAAGTATTTTTATAACTAGTATTAGGTTTTATGTTTCCCTTCTTTTTATCACTTCCATTTCGGTATACTCACTCTTCGCGGCAAATATATTTATAAAATGTCTCCTTATTCACTATACTATATTATGCTCTGATATATACATATTTAAGTATATGATTTTATTCCTGGATTATATTTTGTTTTTACATATATATGGTTAACCTGTCCATTGTATTCAGCCTTTCAAATCTATAGGCGTCTATTTTAAATATGTCTTAACCCTTTAAGTAGTTATGAAAAAACTAAGTATGGACCTACGTATCTTTAACTATGTCCCCTTCTATGAGTTTTTAATGGGAATATCCCTCATCTTCCCTTTGGAGAAAAGATCCACTATATTACCATTATCCCAATGTCTTTCCTTCTCATCAACTAGTATACAGTTGCAAGAAAAAGTATGTGAACCCTTTGGAATGATATGGATTTCTGCACAAATTGGTCATAAAATGTGATCTGATCTTCATCTAAGTCACAACAATAGACAATCACAGTCTGCTTAAACTAATAACACACAAAGAATGAAATGTTGCCATGTTTTTATTGAACACACCATGTAAACATTCACAGTGCAGGTGGAAAAAGTATGTGAACCCTTGGATTTAATAACTGGTTGAACCTCCTTTGGCAGCAATAACTTCAACCAAACGTTTCCTGTAGTTGCAGATCAGACGTGCGCAACGGTCAGGAGTAATTCTTGACCATTCCTCTTTACAGAACTGTTTGAGTTCAGCAATATTCTTGGGATGTCTGGTGTGAATCGCTTTGTTGAGGTCATGCCACAGCATTCAATCGGGTTAAGGTCAGGACTCTGACTGGGCCACTTCAGAAGGCGTATTTTCTTCTGTTTAAGCCATTCTGTTGTTGATTTACTTCTATGCTTTGGGTTATTGTCCTGTTGCAACACCCATCTTCTGTTGAGCTTCAGCTGGTAGACAGATGGCCTTAAGTTCTCCTGCAGAATGTCTTGATAAACTTGGGAATTCATTTTTCCTTCTATGATAGCAATCCGTCCAGGCCCTGACGCAGCAAAGCAGCCCCAAACCATGATGCCCCCCCCCCACCATACTTCACAGTTGGGATGAGATTTTGATGTTGGTGTGCTGTGCCTCTTTTTCGCCACACATTGTGTTGTGTGTTTCTTCCAAACAACTCAACTGTGGTTTCATCTGTACACAGAATATTTTGCCAGTACTGCTGTGCAACATCCAGGTGCTCTTGTGCAAACTGAAAACGTGCAGCAATGTTTTGTATGGACAGCAGTGGCTTCTTCTGTGGTATCCTCCCATGAAATTAATTCTTGTTTAGTGTTTTACGGATTGTAGATTCGCTAACAGGGACGTTAGCATTTGCCAGTGACTTTTGTAAGTCTTTGGCTGACACTCAAGGATTCTTCTTCACCTCATTGAGCAGTCTGTGCTGTGCTCTTGCAGTCATCTTTACAGGACGGCCACTCCTAGGGAGAGTAGCAGCAGTGCTGAACTTTCTCCATTTATAGACAATTTGTCTTACCATGGACTGATGAACAGCAAATCTTTTGGAGATACTTTTATAACCCTTTACAGCTTTATGCAAGTCAACAATTCTTAATCGTAGGTCTTCTGAGAGCTCTTTTGTGCGAGGCATCATTCACATCAGGCAATACTTCTTGTGAAAAGCAAACCCAGAACTGGTGTGTGTTTTTTATAGGGCAGGGCAGCTGTTAGCAACACCTCCAATCTCATTGATTGGACTGCAGTTGGCTGACATCTCACTCCAATTAGCTCTTGGAGATGTCATTAGTCTAGGGGTTCACATACTTTTTCCACCTGCATTGTGAATGTTTACATGGTGTGTTCAATAAAAACATGGCAACATTTCATTCTTTGTGTGTTATTAGTTTAAGCAGACTGTGATTTTCTATTGTTGTGACTTAGATGATGATCAGACCACATATTATAACCAATTTGTGCAGAAATCCATATCATTCCAAAGGGTTCACATACTTTTTCTTGCAACTGTTTTTGTATAGTATCTCTCCTAGTTATTCAATATTATACATTATTATCTTGATTTTAAATCACTATTTTAGTAGATGTGTGATTTCTATAACAATGTTTTACTGCACATCAATGATTTTACAGCAACTCAAATACACTTCAACCACTCCCTTATTCTTCCTAATGTTTTTCTATTTTTTCTAACACACACACGAGAATAAATATGGGGAGTGATGTGAACAATATCATATGGACAATAAAGCTTTTCCAGAATCGGAACGCATTTGCGTTCCAAACACGGACGAAACTGGAAACGCATTATCAAAATGAAGCCATGGACAACGACATCACACAGAAGAGACTGAAATCGCCCGCAATCAGGAAGGAGCTATAAAAGACTACTGACCACCAGGTAACGATGTTAGCAACTGAGGAAGACTACAATATAGGCTAAACGCGTCTTGCTACCCACAGTGGACTTTTATTTTGGTCACCCATAGTGGATCTAACTGTTAGAAGATTTCAATTTGTATTTTGCTTTGCTTTAATTTTTAACTTTTTATAATAAAAGAAGCTATTTTACTTCTGCACACCTTGAGTGGATCCTTTCTGGAGCTGATAGAGGACGGACCATCAGCCACTTCATTTGCAGGGAGTGGGATCCCTCATAACTATCCAACAGGTGTATATATTGAGCCACATCCATCTGGCTCTCTCCTTGTGAGTACCCAATCACGAAATTACTACTTAATTACCCATGTACTGTATGATTTTGCACTAGGTGCTTGCCAATATTTTTGTTTCCACAGTTACTACATTGTACCCTTGTATACTATTTTTCACTCTGTACCCGAGAACCAAAGAGACTCCACCTATTGGGTATGTTAACTCTTACTTTAAAGATTAGATGTTTTACAATATAAATGCTATATTTATATTTTGTACATACAATGCTAAAACATTTTGATTTTTTTGAATCACGTTTTAGAGTTGTAGGTTCAGTTCTCTGTAGGGTCTAAAGCAGCTTACATCTTCCCCCACTTGAGAAAGTGAATTCAGTTATAATAATATCCGTACTACAGGAGATACTTGAAAATGAAATATATCATAGAGTATATTCCTGGTGTCATGTTTCCATCCATTATTTGTCTGATTCAACACATGGACTTCTGAAAATATATTCTAGACAGAGAGCAGTAACATTCTGGTGAATTTTCTGACTGATCCCCACTAAATTTGTGAAGTATGATGTTACTTGTACATATTATAATGTTATCAAGTCATCCTCTTGTTACATTTGCCACAAATTTACCGTTAGTTCTACTCACGACACTGGGAATTTAAGTCTCTTTAAAGTGAATTGGAAATTTCAAACTAAAATCGATCATTTGAGAACATTCGCCAGATTATTGATGCCTTCAGTTTGGTTATGTTGGCCTAAAAATTCTAATTCAATTAAAAGTCCTGACAATTCATATTTTGCAGTGTTATTCGCTAAGGTGAGAATTCAAGGTGAGTTTCAAATTTAAGGTCACAGTAATCAAACTAATAGATGACTTGTAGAAATGTTCTGGTTTTGACTTTTAATTTGAAATTGACTCTGAATTCACTCTTTGTTTTCTCACGTTAATGAATAACCCTGTAAGCATTATGTTAGCAAACAGTAATGTGTGCATCCATTGCTCCCGATGTGAACATACCTGTAACTTTTTTAATTAAATAAGCAAAACATACAAATATACAATCTATTGTGAACTACGCATTGGCTTGCTGCTTGGCTAGTACAATATAAAGATGGATAGTATGAGCCACGCACTGTCACAATGTAACATAATAGACTGAAGTCCTCAATGTAACACAGGAACTGCACTCAATCTTCCAACCCTAGAACCAGGGTGCAACCAGATCCGGTTTCAGCACCAAATTCCTAATGTAATACTTTAAAAGAAAGGATAAGGGACTCTAAAGGTTCAATTTCAGGCAATTTATTGTCGCCAGAATGTGCAAAACAATATTTCGACCAGTGTGGTCTTTATCAATTCCGTCATACTCAGCCTTTTATATTCCCGTAGCAGATAGAATAATCACACGGTACTGCAGGTTATGAGTTCCCGTAATACTTTGTAGCCCCGACAGTGAAACCGATGTGATTGGCCGATTCTCCAGCCACTATTTGCATGCAGATATTGCAAACCCCCAACAATCTGCTCTGTGTCTACTAGCATTTCCAAGACTCCATGAGACATACAGGAGCTTCTCTGAGTGCCTATAGCACCCACTAGTGGCTGGTTATTGATCAACTATTTGAATCAATCAAAACTTTCAAACAGTATCCTGCAGTGTTGTCGTGTTTTAATCTTTCGCAGTTGTAGAGGAAATGTTGAATTTTTAACATTGACACTTTGCACTCAATTAAAAAAAAAATGTGTTAAAAAAACTGAAATATTACTTCTAAGAAGGCAGAAACTAGAACTTAAAATAACACAATGTACAATGTGTATGAAACTTGCAAATTCATTTCCAATCAAAATTGTGCTATGCCAGAATGATGGGCTAATTGAGCTGCACAATGCTGAACATGTTTGGTGGTGAGGTCAACAGTCTGCATTTTGCTTGTGGTACCAAAATGCCAAAATGTATTTGAACACAAACCAATCAAAACACGCATCGGCAAACTCTTTCGGTTCAGTTCATGTTTCTGAATTCCACCTACGACACAAAAATAAAATAAAGGTGATTGTTTAGGGAACAGTCACTAAATAATGATTTTATTCTCAGATCAAGTGAGAACTGACCAACAGAGGGACAGGTGGACCAGTAAAGAAAATGTATATTTAATCAAGATATTTTTAGTGTTAGTATCCTAGCATCACCCCAATTAGTAAATGTTTTAGAATGGACTGACTTCGTACCTGGACTCCACTCACTACCTCCACTGCTGAAGATGGAGATCCAGAAACTCTCTGCATGAGTTATGTCCAACTGAGCAAGACTCAGCTCATTGGCTGAGAGTGATCAGCTGGTGTAGGTCTTTTCAGGTTCTAAGTCATCTGTAGTGGAGCAGGGAATGGCAAGGAAGCCAAACCGTTCTGAAACGTTTTGACCACTTCCAATGGAAGGGGTGTGAGGTAACGTCAGGCACCATAAACACAGCAGCCAGCTGGAGTAGTTATGGTACTGGGAGTGTTCCTTTAAATTTAGTAAATTTGTTTTTCAAGTTGCCACAGTTCATTCATTAAGCAAATAAAAGTTTACTGATTGACTTCAACTAGTACAAGAACTTCAGATAAACATCAGATGAACACAGCAATTTGTGCATGGTCCGCCCCCTCAGATTATACACAGCGATCTGTGCATGGCCCCGCCCCCTCAGATTATACACAGCAATCTATGCATAGCCCCGCCCCCTCAGACTGAGCACAGCAATCTATGCATAGCCCCACCCCCTCAGACTGAACACAGCAATCTATGCATAGCCCCACCCCCTCAGACTGAGCACAGCAATCTATGCATAGCCCCACCCCCTCAGACTGAACACAGCAATCTATGCATAGCCCCACGCCCTGAGACTGAGCACAGCAATCTATGCATAGCCCCACGCCCTGAGACTGAGCACAGCAATCTATGCATAGCCCCGCCCCCTCAGACTGAACACAGCAATCTATGCATAGCCGCACGCCCTCAGACTGAGCACAGCAATCTATGCATAGCCCCAACCCCTCAGACTGAACACAGCAATCTATGCATAGCCCCGCACCCTCAGATTGAACACAGTGATCTATGCATGGCATTGCCTCCTCAGACTGAGCACAGCAATCAATGCATAGCCCCACCCCCTCAGGCTGAACACAGTGATGTATGCATGGCCCCGCCCCCTCAGATTGAACATAGTGATCTATGCATGGCCCTGCCCCCTCAGACTGAACACAGTGATCTGTGCATGGCCCCGCCCCCTCAGACTGAACACAGTGATCTGTGCATGACCCCGCCCCCTCAGACTGAACACAGCAATCCGTGAATGGCCCCGCCCCCTCAGACTGAACACAGTTATCTGTGCATGGCCCCGCCCCCTCAGACTGAACACAGTGATCTGTGCATGACCCTGCCCCCTCAGACTGAACACAGTTATCTGTGCGTGGCCACTACTACTCATACTGCTAAACACTACTACACATGATACTGCCTACATCCACACTGTTACATTCACTATGTTACATACTAAAATGCACACCCACAATGCTACAAAAACACAACTCCACACTGGCACATCCACACAGACATACATACACACAGAAATGTTCACTTACAATACACACGCTGGTACAGACACACTGACACACACAGACATATAAATACAATCATATGCAGTCACACAGGCACATACCATGTACATACACACAGTCATATTATATACATGTCTGTGTCTCTGTATTATATAAAGTTAGTTAGAAGTTTTACTTATCAATAGGGATCATACTGAGAGATTGAGTTCCTCGCTAATGCCTTTTTGTTTGTTTTTATACACTATTGTCCACTATTATTGTCTCATGGCATACCCAGCAGGTGATGGTAGCACAAATGTAGAGTAAAAGTTACGGAAAATCCCCAAAATTCGCAAATAGGTGAGGAGAGCCTTGATGTAGCATGATAATATAGAATAGGTTCAGCTGGTATCAAATATTAAGCAAATGGGGGTCCACATGCCACGCACTGATTTTTGAGTTCTTAGAAGTCGTCCTAGACTTTGGATTAAAAGACCAGAGTATGACCAGTTCCTAAACCCACATTAAAAAGGAACATGGATTCCCCGCCATATGGCACTAATACCATCTTTTCTCCAAAAATAGATCCAGGGGATTACCAGTCTAATGGTTGTAAATATAGAACCCCTGACCCTTGTGTCCCGTGGTACGTAAGCTCCTGGTTACATAATCATTCAAAACAAAGGATCTACAAAATCTCAATGCTTTTGTTGAGACTCATTAAGTTCCATTTGTTCTGGAGACATCTGTATCATTCCGACAACTGGTTAGAGAATTCTAATAAGGGCCGCGCCATTTTATGGGATGTCAATTACTGTTGCCGCCCTGTTTCTTCTTTTGATTTTTTTTTTGTTTTGTTTTGTTTTTTTGGTTGACCTTTTGGTTGTGTCATTTATCAGAGCAGGAAATACCTCGGATTTCCATTTACTTTATGGATCTTTTTATCATGATATTATCAGAATAAAACAGGGAGAATTCTCAGCTCCAGAATTCAGAGTATTTTAACAGCTGTCTTGTTGGTATCTGAAGAAACATGGTGATAAAATAGCAAAGGTTATCAAAATATCAAATGGTGAAATAATTACAATTTTATTTAATTATAAGGAAAAGGAGAATACCAAAAATGTGTAATGCAGGGAAATATTAACAGTGGAGCCAGGCGGATAAGCTAAATCAGCACATGGGAAGCCCAGTCTTGCACGTGTTTCAAATTCAAAGTAAAGCATATTAATAGATATATATATATATATAATATATTCATTATATTAATATATAGTGAAACATTTCATCCAGTGTTCTTTAATGGTTTTTGTTTTGTTAATCACAATTTTATTGAGGGAAATGTACAGCATATCAGAATTGCAATAGAAATTAGTGACAATATAGACCATTTCACAAAAGGTATCATTGTCTAATTTTATAAAATAAAACAGTACGTAAATAACATTACATAATAATAATAATAATAATAATAATAATAATAATAATAATAAAAATAATAATAGTAATAATAATAATAATAATAATAATAATAATAATGTGTTGTTATTAGTTTTGAAAAAAGACATCTGTGTAAAATAACTAGCTTGTATGTAGGCTCATAGGCTTGAAAACATATGATAAACAGGTGACCTTACTAAGGTAAAGAAAATACTAATTTCAAAAAGCAAAAATAACTAAAACTAGCTAAAACCCAGCTCAGCTGTTCTAAAACATAGTGTGTCCGCAAGCTGTCTGACTTCTTATAAAAGAGAGGATGGCAAAATCCAGTACCGGAGAACCTATCTGACTCCTCATCAAATGTTTATATGGCTTATTATATATAAATTGTTTCTATGGGAATCTGAGTCGTTTATTTCTTAAATATTTTTTTCTCATTTTTACAAAACAGTGTTTCACAGGATTATTTAAAAAAAAGATTGTTTAAATCCTGGTTTATCATATATGGCAAATAGTGGGAGATTTACATTATCACTTTGGCACAGCTCTGACCCTCCTCAAATACCTTCGAGATCTCTGGTCCCTGTTGTAGCGGAGAGCTGGTCTTTCACAGGTTAACTCCCCTAAAGATCCCAGTGAGGCTCAGGAACAAGTAATAAAAATACCATAGAGTAATAATCACAGCAAGCAAGGTAATCCACGAATATCCCAATACGGATCCCAATGATTGGACGACACACAGCATCAGGAGCAGAACTAACTTTTAATCCACACAACCTCCTTTTAAAGCATTCTCCCATGCAAGGGAGGGATTCACCATAATTAGTCCAGTAGCCAATAATGTAACAGTTACCTCCCACACATCTCCTCCCCTCAGTGTGACACATAATCTTATTAAATATACTGTACTTTTCCCTGAATTCTGGATGTACCCCAAAACAAGCAGTTTGAATAATACTTTGGGTACCCCCTGGTAGCCCAGATCTGGGTGACTAACATATCCAAAATTCACCCAGACCGGACCAGGGGTTTGGGAGTTAGGTGGGGTTGTAATTTGACCGACCGCACACTAGGTGATAGAAAGATACAAAAATGGATGTGGTTAGAATAAAGGCGCTTAATAATTGTTTAGTGAGAGTTATTTGTTGTAGCTGCTATGTGCACTTTTAGTGGATACTCCAAAACCACTATAATTGTGAAACCAAAAGAAAACAAAATACCAAGCAGTGAATCAGAATGCAACAAACTACAAACCGACTTGATATAAGTGCAGCGCTAGAAGTGTGATAACAGTACTCCTTATGCACTTACCCCTTACAGTACACATGGGGTATGCATGTAAAATAAACAAGAAAAAGAGATATATAGAGTAGTACTGTCAATTAATCTTTTAGTGGAAAGTACATAAATAAAAAAGGGAAACTCACATTGTGAAGAGCCTTTTATAGGGGTATAGGCTCTAAACACATCGACCAAGTGCCTTTTAAGGTAGGCAGTAACACCTAGGGATAAGGGTTGTTCTTTTCTTCCCTCTGTCTGTGGGTTGTATCTCCAAATAAAGCACAAGAGAGATTTCCTGGTGCAGATTATCTTAAACCAGATGGTGCAAAATATATATATAAGCTCAGTGCTCACCTTTTATAGAGCCTTTAGGTAACTGAGGGTGACACTTCCCTCAACCGGATGCCAAATATGAGGAGGAGATGGAATATAAGTAATTTAAAATTACAATTTATTTAAACAGAAAATAAAATACATGTAAAAGTGGCATGCATAAATACTAAATATCCTCTCTCCTCTTCCGTCAGAAACACGTTTCGCCATCCTTTTCGGCTTCCTCATTCTGTGTCTGTAAGTCTGCTGGTGTCCGGTTTTAAATCATCTCCTCGCGCCTTTTTTTGTACAGCTGGGTTTCATTTCTGGTTTTGCGTTGTCGCGTCACTTCCGGTTCGGCTTGATTTGCCGATACATCACTTCCGGACTCTAGTTGTTCCTACAAATCCCAGCATGCTTCATTTTTCTCATTTGGTTTCTAAAGTCTGTGCTTTTGATATCTTAATTGATAAAATTAGCTAAACAAAAGTCCTTTATAGTTGCTCAAAAAACACAAACATTGAAAAACATGTAGGTCTATATCAAAATATTAAACCAATAATTTAATATAATACCCATACATACCAATATAGAGTACTGATATAAAAGAATGATATCAGAATAAATTGGAATATGGGTATAGTGTTAACCTTCATATTCAACCAAAAATAGATATACTTTTGAGTGTGGAGGAGACAATAAGAAATAAAATAAGAATAAATATAAAAATAAAAAAGTTATTGCATTTAAGCACATAATTATTAATTTTTATGGACTTTTATGAGATAAAAAACTTTAAAAAAAAACAAGAAATATAATTAAATATAAGAAAAAAATTGAAGATGAGATAAAAATGGACGTTATAAAAAATGACACAACTCAAAATCAGCATTAAGACCAAAAGGGGCAAGGGTATTGAGATTAAAAATCCATTTCATTTCTATTTGGCCAAGTTTTTTGATTTCATCTTCCCCTCTCCAGTTTATCTCCACTTTCTGAATAGCAAAAATGTTTAAAAGACTAGGGTCACTATTGTGTAATGTTTTAAAATGAAGGGACACATCATGCTTTTCATACTTTTTTAATATTTCTCACATGTTCATTGATACGTACATGCAGGGGGCGTTTTGTTCTCCCTACATAATACAGACCACATGGACATTGTAGAATATAAATAACCCTTTTAGAAAAACATGTAGTCATAGTCCTCAATCTATATTCCTTTTTACTATGCGGGTGTCAGGGTGGCGGTCCGGAGCCCGGGACCCAGACACAGTCCAGGCGGCGGAGCAAGGACCGGGACCCAAAATGCCTGATGATAAGTAGGAGTCACAGTGTGGAGGTGGATTAGCAGGGTCTTGTGCAGGGTAACCGCACGCCCCCTGGTGTTGAGCACCAGCGTTTGTGCAGCCACATACCAAGACCCCGAATCAGCTTCAGCGGATACCAGGAACTAGGAGCATAGAAGTTAGCAGACCTCCCAGGAGCTAAATAGGGAGGCTCTGCAGCAAGATTGTATCCAGTACTAGAAACAAGGCAAGAGATAGACACCAAACATGAAAACAAGACAGAACTAGTAGAACCCAGAACCAGAGAAGGATAGTAAGCTTAACCCAGAACATATACACAAGACATGAGGAAAACATGAACATAACATGGGCATGACTGGACAGGACTGTACATGGGCTGGGATACAAACTAAAACAAGACAAGATATAATAGGCAAAACAAGAGGAGAAATAACTAAGTACTACATATGGAAATCATGAGGATTTAGTCATACTATATGATCATACATTGCATGAAGCCTTGAGGAGCTGCCTGCAGGAACACTGAAACAGAGTGAATGATGGAAAACAAACGGGTGTGGCAACATAAAACAAACATTTAAATGAAACCTGGAGACTGGGAATCCCAGGGATGGATTACAGGAATGAACCCAGAAATCCCAGCATAAACAGACAGAATAGAAAACCAAAAAACCCAGAAAAACTAAGCAAGGATAGTAAAAAGAGTACTGGATACCAGAAGCCAAGTCCAGACATCAGAACAGAGCAGAGCAGATCATGACAGTGGGTCTTCAAAGGATGTGAGATGTCTCTTGCTGCTACTGGTATTCCTGCAAGCCACACCCAAAAAAGCCTTACTTTTGAAAGAAAGGGGTCGGCTTTTTTTCTCTTATATGATTATTGGTTAAAAAGCGTTTTAGGTTTGGTGCACCTCTATAAAAAATTTTAGGCTGAGCGGGTAGTATACTGTATAGCATAAGGTCATTCCTTAGAATAGGCCAATATTTTCTTATTGTTTTCCTAATCTGATTGCTATTCTGATTAAAACCACAAATAAAAGAAATCTCTTTCAAATTTTCTTCCTTCCTAGGCTTATACTCTAGAAGAGATTTACGATCTATCTCCTCTACTTCCCTCACAGTATTATGTAGTACCAAATTTTCATAACCCTTCTCTATAAACTGGTTTTTGATTCTATGAACTTGACTTTTGAAAATATCTACACCTGTGCAGTTTCTCTGAACTCTTAAAAATTGTGGTCTTGGAATATTCTTTAACCACGGGGAAAAATGACAGCTTTTAAGACTGATATCATTGTTAACATAAACTTTTTTGAAATAAGTTAGTTAGTTTTTAGTGTGTTGTTTTCCACATAAATGGTCAAATCCAAAAAATGTACCTCCTCTTTACTGTATTCCGTGATCAGCACTATTCCCCATTGGTTATTATTCAGAAAGCAGAGAACATTTTGTAACTCCTCTACCGTTCCTCTCCAAACAAAAAAAATATCATCAATGTATCGCTTATAGGTAACAAGGCTCGCGCTCCAGCTAGCATCTTCCAGAATATAGCTATGTTCCCAAAAAGCCATAAATAAATTAGCATAGCTGGGCACAAACCTTGTCCCCATAGTGGTATCCGAAACAGACTCCATGTGTTTTGGCCTTGCGGTCGGTCTCTGTTCGGGAGTTAAAATACATAGCAATACCTGCCATCCACAGCTAATCTTCCATTCGTATTAATTCTCTTGTTCGGGACATTGATTTTACCGAACGAGGGGCTGACTAGTCCCTCCGTTAGTGAGTTATGGAGCTCTGGAGGTCTCAGCGGTGTTTGGTTGTTTGAGTGTCCGATTTGAGTTCCAGACACTCGACGACCAAACACCGCTGAGATTTTCATGCGTAAGATGGCCACTGCACGTGGTTCATATGCCGAACGGCGACCACACAGGCATATACAATGTATCAATTAACCTGCGGTTGGCAGAGTGTGAACGCTTAACGAGGCACACACTTCTCACTGGGGTGGTCTGATGGTTCGGTAGTCTCATTAGTATGAAACTACCGAACAATCATACGAAAACTACATACACTTTACAGACATACAGAGAAACAATTACACGAATACATTTTCAATACAAATTCCTAAGGACAGCCTTAATACAATCCGCTACACCTGTATATGCTAAGTCTGGAGGGAGAAAGACCCCTGAACCCTATGCTAGGTCCCGTGCCAGTAATCATTCTATTAGAAGGGGCAGGCAATGCTTTTCCTGATACCGTAATTCATTACGGGGTTCATTATATGGGAGCCCCTGATACTTTAAATAAGTACTAGGGTATATGCACATTTGGATTTTTGAACACAACTGGCCATTTCACTGTAATTAGTGGTCAATCTGAGCTATGATTTCAAGAATTTCAAGTAGGCTTACAGTGTGATCAGATTGCTAGAGGAAAAAAATGACCTGTGTGTTAGTAAAACCAAGGTATATTGATATACATTATTTATTAGATTTTGTGCTGTTGAGTGAGCACTGTTAAGAGATCTCCCTCATAATTATTTTGCTCTTGGTTGAATATTTATTGATTTTCACTTCATACATTGGTCAATAAAAACAATTCACTGGTTTTGTCTCCCGTTCTTAATTGAGCTGCTAAAGAAGATCTGAATATGGTTCTTAATATCCAACAGAATGTATTGGTAGCCCGGGTGATGTTTAAATTAACACAATAACACTATTGGTTGAAGTATTCTTAATTAAAATAGAAGATGGTTTACAATGACGATGGATGGTTGAAGACTGAAATGTAATACAATGAATTAGTATGTCATGCCTTAACTACCGGTAATTCCTTGTCTCTTCCGGGTTGACGGAGTTTAGCCACACCCCTTCTCTGACGCGGTCTCCCCACGCTACATAATGCGACCGCGCCAGATACAAGATGCTGGATTATTGAACAGCGTTACCGCGATATCAAACCGGCTAAAGATTATCTGCAACCTCTACTTGTGTACCGAACCGGACTGGAAAACTACTTACCCTCCTTCTCCTCTCCTTGACCACGGCTAGTATCTGGACTTTCCTCATCCTGTTTGAGAAACTTCCCTCCCCGGAGGAGAACTCCGGGAACCTGATTTTTCACCCTTGGAAGCTAAGTCAATTGTTATATCTGTAATAGGAGCTTACCTGCTCTCAAGCCCGCTAAGCATCCTGCTACAGCCTGCTCTCAAGTCCGCTAAGCATTCATGCTACAGCTGCTCTCAGGCCTGCTATCTCTAACTCCAAAACAAATCACTCCTGCTTCAACTTAATTTCTAACTTCCTCCGTTTCCTTAAAACTTGCAAACTCCAATGTGCTAGATTGCATGTATGTCAGAAGCTGCTTACTCCATTTAAACAAACAGTGAAGTAATTAAAGATACAGTACCTGTATTATCCATAATTGAATACAGTTCCTATTCTATTCTCTAAGTATCCTAGTCAACAATCTAAGTCCTAAGAGATCTGCAGTTGTGCTCCATATCAATATATGTAAGCGTTACATAGTAGTTATATGGAACAGCCTTCCAGTGGAGATGGCAAAGGTTAACAGTAATGCACAAACAGTTATTTGATACCTGGATTAGCCATCCAGTAAAAGAAGTTAAGAACAGCGATGTCTAAAGGGTAGCATATCAGTGATAAAGAAATATAATAGATACATGGAATAGCCTTCCAGTGGATGTGGTAATGCTAACAGTGATATAGAAGTGGTAGGGAGTGGTAGAGACTAACACTAACACAGAAAGGGTAGACTTCCAATGACAACAGTAAAATCTAAAGCATTTGAAGAATGCCTATGCTCCTAAAGAACATGAAAGTTGTTTTGTGAAAAGAGAGGTGCAGCGTGGTAATGCCTGGTGGTAAGAAGAATCAGTTCCTGTCCGATTCCAGACATTACATGACGTGAAGCAAACACAATGTGTGTGCTAGTAGGTGTGACTGTGATTGTTGATGTCGATAAAGTACAGTGAGTACATGGTGACATGACCACATCAGTGTAGTAGTGGTGGCCGCAGTGGTTTGTGATAGCTTGGGGATACGAGGATCCATTTGGACATTTATATTTTACTCTACTGAGTGTTGCTGAGTATTGGGTTAATATCAACAATTTCATTACAAAAATCCACATATTTTTCTTTATTTGTGAGAATAGATTTTAGGTGTTAGAGTTGGACTTTCTCTACTTGTGTTTACTGTTTGGTGTTTGACTTCCAATTTATTCCAACCTAACTATCTCAACAACCTACCTAGGTGTATTTAGAATGGATGAATGGAAACTAACATAAAAGAATGGAAGAAAAACAAATTGTTCACTACCAGTTTCAACATGGAATAGACTCAGTTTCTCAGTTCCTCCATCATTATAATGCTCTGAATAATGTTTACTCGTGAGTTGTTTTGTACTAGGGCAGGGATAGGCAACTTTCGGCACAGCAGATATTTTGGACTACACCTCCCATGATGCTTTGCCAGCATTATGTCTGTAAGAACATTGTGGGAGATGTAGTCCACAGCATCTGGAGTGCCGAAGGTTGCCTACCCCTGTACAAGAGCCAGCTTATTTAGGCATTGCATAGCCTACATTTAATGCATGGGAGCTGTCCCGGGTCCTGTAATCAGCAAAGAGCAACACATGCACCTCTGCTCACAGCAAGCCCTAACTCTCATCTCCACACTGAGTCCCATCAGCTGCACTTTTCAAAACACACAGAGAGACTGCAAATGTCTACAATTAAACTGTAAGTTTTTATGCAGATTGTAGTTAATCTATGACCAACCTATCTGTGTTGTATGACTATTTTCAAACAATCTGAAATGGATGTAAGTGCTTCAAGAACACATTAATTAATTAATTTGCAAATGCTCACACCGTGCTTTGGTGACTAATATTTAGCATTGTTATTAATGTGTTGGAATGCAACACCTACCAAACTTGTACGAACAGTAAACCATTTGAACCGAACAACTAAGTAACCTTGCTCCTATATTAACTAAGAAGGCCTGTTTTTTCCTTAACCTTCCTTACCCCATCCCTGCTGCTGTGACCAAATGGGGAAAACCAACACCTCCCTAAATAGGGAGGGATCAACTCTGCCAGGTATGTTAAATTATTAGTGCTGAACTCTAAAATGGCTGACCTATTTATAGCATCCAACCTCCAAACACTAGCCCACTAATCCCACTAAGGCTTCTACCCCTAGCCCACCTCCTAGCCCTGTCAGGTCCCTATTCCATAAGGTGCGCTTTCTACATGGGACTACATTTTGCTGCTTCCACTAACACTGCCACCAGGCACGTAGTTCAGATTTTCATAAAATTCCACCCATACGTCGGTGTTCAATCAAGCAGAAATCCAGTCCAAATTCACTAGTTTTGAAGTCCGAATGGCACTGTATGATGCAAAATAGTTTTACCCCATTCAAACTTTAGTGATTAACTTTGTTAATGTTAAAAATAACTTCTGTCTCCTTCATGAAAGTCCTCAGGCAGGCCTAAACAAAGACAGGGAAAATGCAAACACGGAAAAGCTCGGGTGAGTCATAATGCTGAGGACTAGCTTGGAAGTTCAGGTCTACGTCCAGCAATACAAAGCTCGAGTTGGCCTCAGTTTCTTACTTCCTGCCTGCTGCTGCCCAGTGGTCAAAATGGACCTGCATACATAGGGTTCTAAAATTCAGTTGCAATTCACAATGGTGATAGCTGTCAGGATCGGGACAGGGATCCAACACGCAGAGTACAAAGAGTGGAAAGGTACGTATACCGGGCCTTAGAATGGCCGGACTAACGTACCGAGAGTAATAGAGAATAGTCAGAGGCAAGCCGAGGTCGAGGGAACGAGAAGACAGATAAGCGAGAGACAAGCCGGGTCAAGGGATAACAGAGAAGCAGGGTAGTACAACAAGCCGAGTCAAAACCAAATAGAGCAAACTAGAATACCAGAGCACTGAGTGACTAGACAAGCTAGAACCACGACAGGGCAATGAGCAGAAGAGAGAAGTAAGCTTAAATACCCTGGCTCTGGATGGTAAGCACGCCTCTGACAAGTACCGATTGGATATCGGACACTTGAGTGACAGGTCGCTCGTAATAGCGTCATGACGTCACGTATTGAGCGTCCTGCTAGAAAAGGACGTGGATTCCTCGCGGCCGGTGTTTAAGTGAGTGGATGAACCGCGAGGAACGAAGGAAACAGCTCGCCTGGACGGAGAAACCACCAAGTCTCTACCTCCCTTAGAGGTAGAGGCCTCAGGTACCCTGACAGTACCCCCCCTCTCAGATACGCCCACCGGGCGGAAGGAACCGGGGCGAGATGGGAAGCGGAGGTGAAATGCTCTGCGAAGGCGAGAAGCATGAACATCCTCCTGAGGTACCCAACTCCTCTCCTCAGGACCATATCCCCTCCAGTTGACCAGATATTGCAATTTTCCCCTTGAGATTCTGGAATCAATGATGGAGCTGACCTCGTACTCCTCCCGGCCCTCCACCTGAACAGGGCGAGGCGAGGAGACCTTAGAGGAGAATTTGTTGCAAATAAGAGGTTTCAACAAGGATACATGAAAAGAGTTAGGAATGCGTAAGGCAGGTGGCAGAGCAAGGCGATACGCAACCGGATTGATACGAGTGAGAACCCTGTAAGGACCTATGTAGCGAGGAGCAAATTTCATAGATGGGACTTTTAGGCGAACATTCTTGGTACTCAACCATACCCTATCCCCAGGAACAAAAACAGGAGCCGCTCTTCTATGTTTGTCAGCGTGTTTCTTGAACAACGAAGAACTATGTAACAGAATTTGCCGAGTCTGATCCCATAATTTCTTCAGGTTGGCGACATGATCATCAACCGACGGTATCCCCTGAGAAGAGGAAACCGAAGGAAAAATTGAAGGATGAAAGCCATAGTTCATGAAGAAAGGGCTAGAGCGAGTTGAATCACAAACAAGGTTATTGTGTGCGAACTCCGCCCAAGGAATCAGACCGACCCAATCGTCCTGGTGTTCGGAAACAAAGCAACGCAGATACTGTTCGATCTTTTGATTGGTACGTTCAGCAGCTCCGTTAGACTGAGGGTGATAGGCAGAGGAGAAGTTCAATTTGATGCCCATTTGAGAACAAAAGGATCTCCAGAAACGTGAGACAAATTGAGAACCTCTATCAGAAACAATCTCCGAAGGAATCCCATGTAGGCGAAAAACCTCTCTCGCAAAAATCTCCGCCAATTCAGGAGAAGTCGGAAGTTTGGGTAATGGCACGAAATGAGCCATCTTAGTAAATCTATCCACCACCGTGAGAATAACAGTCTGTCTCTTGGAAGCAGGTAAATCAACGATAAAGTCTATGGACAGACAGGACCAAGGTTTCTCAGGAATGTCCAAGGGGTGTAACAGGCCACATGGAGATGCATGAGGTAGTTTAGTCTTGGCACAAGTCTCACAAGCAGCGACGAACTCCTCAATATCTTTTCGAAGTGAAGGCCACCAGAAATCCTTGGATATCAGAGAGTATGCCTTGCGAATACCAGGATGACCAGCTATTTTACTTTCGTGAAAACATTGTAAGAGCTCCAGTTGAAGTTCAGGAGGAACAAAGTTTCTTCCCTCAGGAGTGTCTCCGGGAGCTAGATGTTGTGACTTCAGGATCTGGTCAAGTAGCGGAGAATGAATTTTCAGACTGGTATTAGCAATAATATTGCATTTGGGTACAATGGAGGACAAAAGTGGTTCAACTGAAACAGAAGGCTCAAATTGGCGAGATAGCGCATCGGCTTTAGAATTCTTTGAGCCAGGTCTGTAAGTCAGAACGTAATTGAAATGGGTAAGAAACAACGACCAACGAGCCTGCCTGGACGACAAACGCTTGGCCTCTCCGATATAAGACAAGTTTTTGTGGTCTGTTAGAATGGTAACGGGATGTAAAGTACCTTCCAATAAATGTCTCCACTCTTTCAAAGCCTTGATAACCGCTAGTAATTCTCTGTCACCAATGTCATATCTGCTCTCAGTACCGGACAATTTTTTAGAGAAAAATCCACATGGATGTAATGGTTTATCAACACCCAACCTTTGAGATAAGACAGCACCTAAACCAGTCTCTGATGCGTCTACCTCAAGTAGAAAAGGCAGGGAAGTGTCGGGGTGAACTAAAATTGGAGCGGAAGCGAAAAGCTCCTTGAGAGTTTTGAACGCAAGAAGAGCTTCAGTAGTCCAATTCTTAGTATCAGCCCCCTGTTTGGTCATATTAGTGATAGGTGCGATGATTGAAGAATAGCCCTTAATAAAGCGCCTATAATAATTGGAAAAACCAATAAATCTCTGTACGGCTTTAAGACCTTTGGGTAAAGGCCACTCTAGAATGGACTGGAGTTTATCCGGATCCATCTTAAATCCTTCCCCAGAGATCACATAGCCGAGAAAGGTTACCTGGGTTTGATCAAAGCTACATTTCTCCAACTTGCAGTACAAGCCATGCTGGAGAAGCTTGTGCAAAACCCTCCTGACTTGCTTGTGATGAGTTTCAATCTCACTAGAATGTATAAGTATATCATCTAGGTATACAATGACGCAATCTTGCTGAAATTCCCTAAGGACCTCATTTATCAGATCCTGGAAAACAGCTGGAGCATTGCATAACCCAAAAGGCATGACTGTATATTCATAGTGGCCATAGCGAGTATTGAAAGCCGTCATCCACTCATGTCCCTGCTGGATTCTCACCAAGTTATATGCCCCTCTGAGGTCTAACTTGGTGAAAATTGTAGAGCCCTTCAAACGATCGAAGAGTTCGGTGATCAAGGGAATCGGGTAGGCATTTTTAATGGTTATCTTATTTAGGCCTCGATAATCAATGCAAGGTCTCAAAGAACCATCCTTCTTTTGAACAAAAAAAAATCCAGCCCCGGCAGGGGAGGATGACCTCCTAATGAATCCCTTGTCTAAATTTTCGTGAATATACTCCTCTAGAACTGAGTTCTCTTTCGTAGATAATGGGTATACATGACCTCTGGGGGGCATGGTACCAGGGAGTAGGTTAATTTTGCAATCAAAGGACCTGTGTGGGGGTAAGGTATCGGCTTTCTTTTTGTCAAATACTGCCTTTAAATCTAGATACTGAGGCGGAATTTGTGTCTCTGTAGGATTGTCGGAGTTAGCCGATGTGTTGGTTAATCCGAGAGGTGAGACCTTCCGCAAGCATTTTCCTTGACAATTCTGTCCCCACGAAACTATCTCCCCTGACTCCCAATTAATAATAGGGTTATGTCTCCTCAACCAGGAGTACCCCAGGACTACGGGAATAGACGGAGAAGAAATGAGCAGTAAGGATATGTCCTCTCTATGTAGGATGCCAACAGTTAAGTTAATCGGTATGGTCTCATGGAAAATAACAGGCTCAAGTAACGGTCTACCATCAATGGCCTCAACAGCCAGTGGTGTCTCTTTTAACTGGGATGGAATAGCATGCTTGGCAGCAAAACCCTGATCTATAAAGCTCTCCGCAGCTCCAGAATCGATTAGTGCCATAGTCTTAACTACTCCCTTCTCCCACTTTAAAGAAACGGGTAACAGAAGCCTGAGCTCTTTGTAGTTGTGAATAGAGGACAAAGTAGAAACACCCAAGGCCTGTCCTCTAGAGAAACTTAGGTGCGAGCGTTTCCCGAACGATTGGGACAATTTAGGCGTAAATGACCTCTGACTCCACAATACATACATAAACCCTCCCTTCTCCTGTACTGTCTCTCCCTCTCTGTGAGATGAGTACTGCCTATCTGCATAGGTTCAGGAATACGTAAGTCCTCGAACTCAGAATTTTGAAAGGTAGGCGCTAATTTAAAGGAGGGTCTACGAGTCCTATCTCGAGTGTTCTGCCTCTCTCTTAAGCGTTCATCAATACGAGATATAAACGAAATTAAATCCTCCAAATTCTCAGGGAGTTCTCTAGTAGCGACCTCGTCAAGAATTACATCTGATAACCCATTCAGAAACACATCTATATAAGCCTGTTCGTTCCACTTAACTTCTGCCGCCAAGGACCTGAACTCTAGTGCATAATCCACAAGTGTTCGATTGTCCTGTCTAAGGCGCAACAGTAATCTAGCTGCATTGACCTTTCTACCAGGAGGGTCAAAAGTTCTTCTAAACGCAGCTACAAAGGCATTATAATTGTAGACTAGTGGATTATCATTCTCCCATAAAGGATTGGCCCATCTCAGAGCTTTCTCAATGAGTAAAGTAATAATAAATCCAACCTTCGCTCTATCTGTAGGATAAGAGCGGGGTTGTAATTCGAAATGGATGCTAATCTGGTTCAGAAAGCCACGACACTTCTCCTGTGACCCGCCATAACGTACTGGTGGGGTAATACGGGAAGAAGCACCTACAGTGGCTACCTCTAGACCTGAGACTGCAGGAGAAATAGAAGGAGTACGTGTCTCCTCAGGTGGATTATTAGTACGAGACAAAAGTGCCTGTAGTGCCAAAGCCATCTGATCCATTCTATGCTCCATGGCGTCAAACCTGGGATCCGAAGAACCAAGCTGACTGTTTGTACCTGCAGGATCCATTGGCCCTGTCGTAATGTCAGGATCGGGACAGGGATCCAACACGCAGAGTACAAAGAGTGGAAAGGTACGTATACCGGGCCTTAGAATGGCCGGACTAACGTACCGAGAGTAATAGAGAATAGTCAGAGGCAAGCCGAGGTCGAGGGAACGAGAAGACAGATAAGCGAGAGACAAGCCGGGTCAAGGGATAACAGAGAAGCAGGGTAGTACAACAAGCCGAGTCAAAACCAAATAGAGCAAACTAGAATACCAGAGCACTGAGTGACTAGACAAGCTAGAACCACGACAGGGCAATGAGCAGAAGAGAGAAGTAAGCTTAAATACCCTGGCTCTGGATGGTAAGCACGCCTCTGACAAGTACCGATTGGATATCGGACACTTGAGTGACAGGTCGCTCGTAATAGCGTCATGACGTCACGTATTGAGCGTCCTGCTAGAAAAGGACGTGGATTCCTCGCGGCCGGTGTTTAAGTGAGTGGATGAACCGCGAGGAACGAAGGAAACAGCTCGCCTGGACGGAGAAACCACCAAGTCTCTACCTCCCTTAGAGGTAGAGGCCTCAGGTACCCTGACAATAGCACAGGACCGTGACCCTTTATGATAACACAAGGATAAACAGTGTAAGTGCAGCACATAATTATCACATATATAAAAATTAAACAAAAAATAAACTGCACTCAATTTTGGAGTCTCTAATGCTCAAAATCACTCTTTATTTTGCACAAAAATCTGTTATACTCTGTCAAAAAATGATAACATGGAATGAAACTATAAAGAAATGAAAGCATAGTGCAAAACACCAGACAACCATCACCACAATATACGGGCAAAAATAAGGTTAAATATTGCACATGTGAAAACGCAAGAGCCAGTTAACTCCTTCTGCTTTTTCATGATGTGATAATGATCACGTGTTATTATTATTATTATTATTATAATTATTATTTTTGGCATTTATATAACGCCAACAGATTCCGAGGACAGGAGAGCACTTTTCTGAAGAAATATCTACCCCCACCAAATCAAAATGCAAAAATATCATGGTTAAGGGGGGTGGGGGTAGGGGTTGGAAGTTTCAAGCAGGTGACAAATGTTTCTACACCAATTCTTTGTCCCAGTCCTCTCCTGGAAGCCACATTTATTTTTACAATGTCTTTAGAATTTTCGGGAAGTAGCTTTTCATTTTGAGGATGCTTGCAGGCTACTTTCACTCTGCACTGCATTAGACATAACACATGGTGATAGCTCTGATTTATTTTGCTTTAACTATGAGGCTTCCTGTTCTGGCTTCCTTCCTGTTTAAGATTAGCACCGTTAAGAAAACTAGTTAGAGTTAGGTCACCCACAGGAAAACCAAAGTCACCCACACCATCTCAGTGACGTGGTCTGCATGCAGTGGACCTGTCATTAAACCATACAATGTAATTCATTGCTGTGTTGTAGAAACTGCACTGTCTTACTGTCAGCCACTAGAGGTGCTCGCTCTTCCAGAAAAAGTAAAACATGACATTGTAGCTTATGTGAAAGTATTGAATTTAGTGCTTTCCTATGAGAAGCTTGATCGCATGCGGCACTTGCTGCTCACGCTCATCAGGTCCCCCGATGCCTCTCTATGAGGAGCTTTGCATTGGACCATTGTTTATTTTTAAGGTAAATGGGGAAGGGGGAGGGGGGAATCAAAATAGGGACAGGGACACGAGTTTGTATTCCTAACTATATGTTCCTTTAACAAGCAGAAGATTAAAAATACTTCACAAATGTCTATACTATGAATAAAAAAAAGTAATGTGTTCTCTTAGCTGGAGGTAATGAATCAGCTAGGGTTAACAAAATGCACCTTCCATCACAATATTACCTTTTTATGATAGAGTGTAACATTGCTCACACTGTGTAAAAAAAAAAACCCTTCAAACTGTCATGTTTTGTGAATTGAACAGTTTGTTTTGTCATAAATTAAACATCAATCAATGGAAGCGCAGGAAACGTGGCTAAGTGATGTAACAAACACCTGGACCTATCACTGGGAACATTGCATTAAACACTATAGTGTTATGAATAAAAACCTATGTTCATAATGCTATAGTGAGCTACTTTCAATTTAAATACAGGTCCCCTTAATAATTGTAATTTAAAAACAATGGAAAAAAGGTTTCACTCACCTTTTGTCTAGCGCTGAGGTCCACTTCCCGCAGCCGCCCAATATGTCTCCAGTCACATCCTCTTCATCTTCTTATTCAATCCAATGTTTCTCATAGAGCGGCATTGGGGACAACACATTCATGCCAAGCAAGCGCTGCACTCACACAATCAAATTCTTCTCATTGGGAAGCATTGAACCCAATGCTTCCCTTTGGTCAGCATTTTAAGACGTTTGACGGTGAACATCGTATGACCCAGTTAAACTCATTTGTCACAGTTGAAACACTCCCTAGTGGCTGTTAGGAAGACAGCCACTAGAGGTCGTTTTGCTCTTAAATTAAAATATTGCAATATCTACAAAAAGAACAATGTTTTACACAGCAAGACTAACACTACATGGTCACTGCACTCAAACCACTTCATCGAGGTGTCTGGGTGCCTATAAATATCTCATTTTATATGTAAAAATGGATGATAACTGATTCTGTATGTCATATTAAATAGGAATCCAACTACCATATGTTTAGCCATTTGGTATGGAAAATAATGATAATAGTGTTATTGAAATTGTGATAATAGCTAAATTAAATGTTAAAATGAGGCAGTTACTCATATATGAATATTCTAGAAGAAAAGTGCAGTAGGTGTTATGTGTGGTGATGTCCCGAACTGTTCGCAGGAGAATAGTTCCTGGCGAACATCGCTTGTTCGCGTTCACCACGGACTGCGAACACATGCGCTGTTCGGTCCACCCCTATTCGTCATCATTGAGTAAACTTTGACCCTGCCTGTACCTCACAGTGAGCAGACACATTCCAGCCAATCAGCAGCAGACCCTCCCTCCCAGACCCTCCCACCTCCTGGACAGCATCCATTTTACATTCATTGTGAAGCTGCATTCTTAGTGAGAGTAGGGACAGTGTAGCTGCTGCTGATTTGATTGAGAAATTGATAGCAAGGCTAGTGTATTCAGTGTCCACTACAGTCCTGAAGGACTCATATGATCTCTGCTGTAAGGACAACACCCCAAAAAGCCCTTCTTAGGGCTAGAACATGTCTGCTTTTTTTTTCTTCTGTGTAATGTAATTGCAGTTGCCTGCCTGCCTGCCAGCCTGTGCCAGCATATACTGTGCCCACTTGCCCAGTGCCACCACTCACTCACTGGTGTCACAATAGCTTGCATTTAAAAAAAAACAAAAAAAACTTTTTTGACTGTAATATAATAGCAGTCAGTTTCCTTCACTAGTGTGCGTTTCAGGGCCTGCCCAGTGCCACCACTCACTCACTGGTGTCACAATAGCTTGCATTTAACAAAAATAAAACATTTGGACTGTAATATAATAGCAGTCAGTTTCCTTCACGAGTGTGCGTTTCAGGGCCTGCCAGGGCACAGTGTCACACCAGTGCAACTCATATCTGGTGTAGCAGTAGTGTACATTTTTTTTTTTTTTGAAATTTGTAATTTATTGTTTTTTTCACAACATAAACATATATAGGAAGGGGAAGGGGAGTGGGTACAGAAAGAAAAAAGGGAGGGGAGGGGGGGTGGGAATATAGTCACGATACAATATATCACATGTCGAGCAATAGGATATACAATTACTTTGTTAATATCGTTGCATTGTGTACATTTATCACATTATCTCCGTTAACCCTGTTGCTGTGTATACTAGTCGGTCGTCTCAGAGGTACACCTCGTCTGCCTACCCCGGTTCTGGCCTACCCATTCGGACCAACTGCTTATATCTAGGTTGATACCCCACGTATCAAGTAGGGAGCTGTGGGTTAGCTATTCTCCAGGAGCGCCACTGGTCCCACGCCCCGCTCGAGCGGTGTGGTCCCGGCAAAACTGGTTTCATAGATCGCTTGGTTGTCTATGTCCTGCATAAGAGTTGGGATTGTAGGAACCCCAGTTGTTTTCCAGGCTCTAGCTATTGATTTTTGTGCTGTCAACAGAATATGGTACATTAGTTTCCTCGCCTTTATGGGCAGTTCCTTGGATATGTCCAGTAATAAAAAGGTCATGGGCTCGAAGGGCAGCCTAACGTGGGTAATGTCAGCAATGAGACTTTGGACCTCTCCCCAGTACCTGACCAGTCGTGGGCACCGCCACCATATGTGCAGGACGGAGCCTTCTTCCCGTTTGCATCTCCAACACGTCGGAGACGTGTGGGGATACAATTTGTGTAAGCGTGCTGGCACCAAGTACCACCGATATATTGTTTTCTGGTGCTGCTCCACAAGGGACGCAGATTTAACCAGCTTCCTAACTGATGATGTGATATGGTTCCACTGCTTGTCAGTGATGGAGGTTTGAAGATCCATCTCCCATTGCCTCGCCTGTGTCGAGCCATAAAGGGGCTGGTATGGCAGGATAAGTTTATAGCAACCCGACAGCGGTTTAAAGGTTGGAGGTATTTTACCCGTGGTACCTATTTGTTCCCAAATTGAGAGTTCTCCCTTTTGTGAATTTTCTACCTTGGTATTTTTGTTAAGTTTGTGTAAAAATGATTTGAGTTGAATGTAAGAGTAGTGTGATGTGCGTGGGATATCGTAGGTTTTACTTAGGAGTTCAAAACTCATCATCCGTCCTCCTGGGTCAAAGGTCTGGAATAGGTAAGAAATACCTTTCTCTTTCCATGGGGTGGCATGGAAGGTTGGGATGCAGTATGTTATTGCTTCAATGGGGGTCGCCATGGAAAGGGGGTGGGCCGTTTCAAATTTCGTTCGGTGCAGGTCCCAAGTCTGCAGCGCTAGTTGAAGTTGAGGGGGTATCAATGGAATGTTTGGCCTGTTCTTGCTGGGTAACCAGAGTAGGTTGTTAACTATGAAGGGTTTAATGGCTAAATTTTCTAAGGCAACCCATTGTGGTCGGTTGCCTTTCACTAGGTGAGTCATGAGGGGCGCCAGCACCGCAGCTTGGTAGTAGGACTTTACGTTCGGTACTGCCATTCCTCCCTGACCTGCGGGGGCTGTTAATAGTTTACGAGAGATTCTTGCTCGTCCCGTGCCCCAAATAAATTGAACAAGCGCAGATTGTATGGTTTTAAAGTAGGCTTGTGGTACCCTCAGGGGGAGGTTCCTAAACACATACTGTAGTTTAGGTAATACAGACATTTTAAGCGCAACAATGCGCTCCGTCCAGGTAAGGAATAGCTTGTTCCATCCCCGTACTAGTGACAAGCACTCGTTCCAGACTCTGATATAATTAGTGGGGAACATGTCAGAGGTTTTCCTAGCGAACGTCAATCCTAGGTATTTTATATCGTGCTTTCTCCACTCGAAGTGGTACTCTTCTCGGAGCTGTGTTAGAACCAATGGATCAAGTCTTAGCCCTAATGCCTGTGTTTTGGTTGTATTTAGGGAATAGTAGGAGATTTCCCCATAATTTTTAATAAGTTTCATGATGTGAGGGAGGGATTTATCAGGTTGGCTGATGTACACCAGGATATCATCCGCAAATGCACTAATTTTGAACTGCCTGTCATGCCAGTTCACTCCTGTTATTCCTGGATGAGATCTAATGGCCACCAGTAGGGGTTCTAAGGCCAGCACATACAACAAGGGTGACAAAGGACACCCCTGTCGGGTGCCATTCGTAATTTTGAATGGGTCCGATTTAAACCCCGCCTGCAATACTTGGGCCCTAGGTTGACAGTACAAGGCAAATATTTGTTGGATGAACTGTTGTGGGAATCCAAACACCGACAAAACCTGCCGCAGGAAGGACCAGCTCAGGCGGTCAAACGCTTTTTCAGCATCTAAAGCGAGGAGTAATCCGCCTGGGCCAGACCTTCGCATCGATTCCATGATCAGGGACAGTTTCCGGGTATTGTCGAGCCCCTGTCTCCCCATCACAAACCCTGTTTGGTCGTCATGAATAACTGAGGGTAATATTTTGCCCAGCCTGGAGGCCAAGATCTTTGCATATATCTTAGCATCTGTGTTTAATAATGATATTGGCCTGAAGTTTTTACATTGGTCTGGGGGCTTCCCAGGTTTTGGTAGCGTAACTATGGTTGCTAGGAGCATTTCAGGAGGGAGTTCCCCTGTGTCTGTGGCTGTCTGGAATACTTTGACTAGTCTCGGGCCTAATACCTCCGCGAAGGTCTTGTAATATAGGTTGGGGAGGCCGTCTGCTCCCGGAGATTTTCCCGGAGGGAGGTGTTTTATCGTATGGAGCACTTCCCCTAGCGTGATAGGTCGTAGTAATAGTTCTAGGTGGGCTTGATGGATTTTTGGGAGGTTGAGTTGGGACAGAAACTCCCTGATATTTTCCTCTCGTATGGGATGCGTATCGGGGTCGTCTCCTAGATTGTACAGTTTTGAGTAATATTTAGCAAACTCCTGAGTGATATCTAACGGATTTTGTACTTTGGTGCCATCTGGGCTCTGTATGTAGGCTACTTTGGCTGCTGCTAGTTTCGCTCTCAATCTATTTGCTAACTGTTTATTGGCTTTCCCGCTGTGGTGGTAAGAATTCGCTTTCATTTTAAATAAGAAGTATGAGGTTTTGGCCGCTTGTATTTTGGTGAGTTTGTTCGTTAGGGTTTTTATTTGCTGAGCAAGGGCAGGTGAGGGTGTCTGTTTATTTTGGGCAGTGACAATTGCCAGCTGTTTTTGACAGTCCAGTGTAGTCAGTTGTCTGTGTTTTTTAAGATAAGAGGAGTGTCTTATAAACAGACCTCGCACCACGGCCTTGTGTGCCAACCATACCATGGCCTCAGGGGTCTCCCTTCCCTCGTTAGACTGGAAGTAATTGGAGAGTTCGTCGGTCATCTGGTTTACAAAAGTGTTATCTTTCAGTAAGGATTCATTCAATCTCCAGTTCCCTCTGCCTTTGCACTGAAATCTGTCATGCAATTCCAGGGTCACTGGACCATGATCTGACCAGGTTATGTCTCCCATGACGCACCCTGATACTTGTGCAAGCGTGGATTGGTCTACATAGAAGGTGTCAATGCGGGTATATGTATTATGTACTTTAGAGTGGAAGGAGTAATCCCGTTCCCTGGGGTGGAGCACTCTCCAGCTATCATATAAGTTGTGTAGTAAGAGTATCTTGGACAATTTCTTACTTATGGATACTATACTTGCTCGTCTAGCCCCGCTCGGTGTAGCAGTGGAATCTACGTCCGGAGACGTTATAAAGTTAAAGTCTCCACATAACACCAATCCTCCCTGTCTCAATTTATCAATTTCGTTTAGTATGCGTCTTAGGAATCTCTCCGCTCCAGTATTAGGGAAATATACCGATGTCAATGTATATTGGATATTATTAAACAGACCCACTAGAACAATGTACCTTCCCTGAGTGTCTATAGAGATTGCTTGCTCCTGAAATGCTATGTCTTTATGTATGAGGATAGAGACTCCTTTAGTCTTATTGTCTGACAGGGCATGGTACTGTGTAGGGTATAATTTGGAAAAGATTGATGGGGTGCGAGATCTTACGAAGTGCGTTTCCTGAACACACGCAATGTCTACTCCATCTTTTTTAAGGTCTTGCAGTAAGAGCCTGCGTTTGCCAGGGGAATTCAGCCCCTTTACATTGTATGTCAGTATTTTAACCATTGGTGTGTAAGTGGGCACAAGGCGCCACAGAAACTTTGCAATATTTCCGCATTGGTATTAACGGTAATGATGCACGTCAAAATTGCACATCCGCTGTGATGCAACCTGGGTGATTTATATAGTACGTGACAAGGGGAAGCAAGAATGGGACAGGGGAAGGAATAGATAGTTAGGTAGGGAAGGGTCGTAAGAACTAGTGGGTAATACACCCAACTCGGCTCCAAGGTCTGGGGCCTCGCTACCTGACCCAGTGGGTAGGTACGTCTGGTGGGGGTGGTGGTGGTGAAACTTTCACTCATAGTGTTTTCTGTTCCACCATGAAACCAGAGGGCATTTGTTACACATGTATAAACAATCTAGTAAGTCGATGAGGATAAACAAAACACACAACCTTATCCTAACATTGAACTCAGTATAGCCTCTCTTACACAATATCATTCTGTATCTGTATCTTGTTGGTATTTACGCTTATGACCCCACGGGGGGCCTTTACAAGGCATAATGGGCAGTGTCACAATCTAACCAGCTATTTTTGCTGCTTACTTTAGGTATACTCTAATGCATAAATCAACAATTAATAAGTTTCCTCCATTCTAAGGCCTCGTCAATAAACTAACATGAATCAAAATCCAAACAATTAACTGTGCGATAATGGGCAGTATAGTTACGTATACTCCATAATGATAACAAGCTCTCATTTGACAGTCCACTCTGGCGACTTTCTCGGCATTCTCGATGACTTAGTTGGTTCTGAAGCTGGTGTAGGGAGCCCCCAGTCCCCCAGCTTTTGTATACCTTGTCCCAGGTTCGTAATAGGGTGTATGACTCCTTGGTGAGAGACCAAAAGCTTAGCAGGGAATCCCCATCGGTAGCCCAGGTTCTGCTCTCGCAGGATGGAAGTTACCGGCGACATTGATTTCCTGAACATCAGCGTGTCTGCCGACAGGTCCGCGAAGATCTTAACGTTGTCATACTCTTTTGGCATACCCGGATTTCTGCTAACCCGCATGATCTTGTCTTTTGCGTGGAAAAAATGAATTCTGGCAATCACATCTCTCTCAGCCGTTTGTGGCAGATGTTTCGGTCTGCGCAACCTGTGCACTCGGTCTATGATCAATTGATCCGGGTGAATTTCCGGGACCAGGCTCTGGAACATATCTGCCAGATAATTCTGCAGTTCGGCATTTGTAATGGATTCTGGGATTCCTCTGAACCGGAGATTATTCCTCCTCGCCCTATCCTCCATATCAGCCAGTTTCAGCCTATGTGCTTCCAGGCTGTCTTCAAATTCCTGTATTTTGTCTGCCAGGCTGTTATGTGCCTCTGCATATTCGTCCATCTTGGACTCCATGTGGGCAGTTCGATTCCCAATGTCTTGTATATCTTTTTGTATATCTGCCTTCATGGCTTGTATTTGGTGCTGCATGCTTTTCTGAATGTCATCAGAGAATTTCGCCATCAATTCTCTTATTCCTCTCATTGTAGGTGGTTGGTCCTCAGCGCTCTGTGTGGGAGACATATGAGGTGAGAGGGAGTGTTCCCGCGGTCCCAGATCGCCGCCATCTTGCGAAGGCTCTGCTCCCTCGCACTGCTTGGAGGCCGCCGGTTTTGCTCCAAAGAAGGAGGCTCGTTCCGACTTCCCCGTTTTGGTTTTGGATCTTTGGGACATTATGCATGCGGACTCACGGTAATTAGTTTGTTTCTGTCGGTATTCCGTTTATTTTTCGCCCGTTCTGGTTTCTATGCAGGGAGCTGCTCCTACATACGTCTGCTCAGCTCCAGCGTTAGGCCACGCCCCAGTGTACATTTTTTTAAAAAAATATACAATTTTGACTGTAATAGATTGAATAGCAGTTAGTTGTCTGCCAGCGTGTGTGTCAGGCTCACAGCGTATCCTGTGCCCACTTGCCCAGTGCCACCACTCATATCTGGTGTCACAATAGCTTGCATTTAACAAAAAAAACTTTTGGGACTGTAATATAATAGCAGTCAGTTTCCTTCACTAGTGTGCATTTCAGGGCCTGCCCAGTGCCACCACTCACTCATATCTGGTGTCACAATAGCTTGCATTTAAAAACAACAACACTTTTTGGACTGTAATATAATAGCAGTCAGTTTCCTTCAAGAGTGTGCGTTTCAGGGCCTGCCAGGGCACAGTGTCACACCAGTGCAACTCATATCTGGTGTAACAGTAGTGTAAAATTAAAAAAAAATAATAATAATTTTTGACTGTAATAGATTGAATAGCAGTTAGTTGTCTGCCAGCGTGTGTGTCAGGCTCACAGCGTATACTGTGCCCACTTGCCCAGTGCCACCACTCATATCTGGTGTCCCAATAGCTTGCATTTAAAAAAACTAAACTTTTTGGACTGTAATATAATAGCAGTCGGTTTCCTTCACGAGTGTGCGTTTCAGGGCCTGCCCAGTGCCACCACTAACTCATATCTGGTGTCCCAATAGCTTGCATTTAAAAAAAACTAAATTTTGGGGACTGTAATATAATAGCAGTCAGTTTCCTTCACGAGTGTGCGTTTCAGGGCCTGCCCAGTGCCACCACTCACTCATATCTGGTGTCCCAATAGCTTGCATTTAAAAAAAACTAAATTTTTGGGACTGTAATATAATAGCAGTCAGTTTCCTTCACGAGTGTGAGTTTCCTTCACGAGTGTGCGTTTCAGGGCCTGCCAGGGCACAGTGTCCCAGCAGTGCCACTCATATTTGTTGTCACAGTAGCTTGCACGCATAGTACCACTAATCGAAAAAAAAAATGACAAGCAGAGGCAGGCCACCCCGCAGGGGCCGTCGTGGTCGTGGTGCTGTGATTCCCTTTGGCCCTAGAATAATGCCCAGTGTTCAGAGGCCACGTACCCTGAACTTGAAAAGTTCTGAGGATATAGTTGACTGGCTAACACAGGACACCCAATCTTCTACAGCTTCCGCTCGGAACCTTGACGCACCATCCTCCTCCAGCTTAGCTTCGGGCACCTCTCAAGTTACCACTCGCCCGCCTGCCGCCACCACCAACACTAGCACCACAGCCGCTTCACTTGATCTGTCAGAGGAGTTATTTACACATCAGTTGGAAGAAATGAGTGATGCACAACCATTATTGCCAGAGGATGTAGATAACAGGGATATGTCTCGGTCAGGCAGCATTACACACATACGGTGTGATGATGATGATGTTGTACTCGCTGCTGCTTCCTTTGCTGAGTTGTCAGATACAAGTGAAGCGGTTGATGATGACGATGCGTCCGTGGATGTCACGTGGGCAATCCCCAACCTGTACTCGATTGTGCAAAAGGAAGTAATGGCATGTCTGGCCCACAGTGTTGGGGCAAGGGTCCATCTGACCACTGATACCTGGTCTGCAAAGCATGGTCAGGGCAGGTATATCACCTACACTGCGCATTGGGTAAACCTGCTGACGGCTGCCAAGCATGGAATGCGTGGCTCTGCAGAGGAGTTGGTGACACCACCACGACTTGCAGGCAGGCCTGCTGCCACCTCCTCTACTCCTCCTACTCCATCCTCTTCCATAACCTCCTCGGCTGAGTCCTCTTCTGCTGCTGCGTCTTGCTCCACATCAACGGCACCCCCCCAGCTCCCCAGGTACTATTCCACATCCCTGATACGGCATTATCACGCCGTCTTGGGGTTGACTTGCCTGAAAGCAGAGAGTCACACCGGACCAGCACTCCTGTCCGCCCTGAATGCACAGGAGGATCAGTGGCTGACTCCGCACCAACTGGAGATCGGCAAAGTGGTTTGTGACAACGGAAGAAATTTGTTGGCGGCATTGCATTTGGGCAAGTTGACACATGTGCCGTGCATGGCACATGTGTGTAATCTGATCGTACAACGCTTTGTGCATAAGTACCCAGGCTTACAGGACGTACTTTTCCGATATCCAATGGCGAAACAACATGCCAGTGAGGCGCTTGATTTGCGACAGCCCGACACATTGGAATTCAACACTCCTAATGTTCGACCGCCTGCTCCAACAAGAAACAGCCGTTAATGAGTATTTGTATGACCGGGGTGCTAGGACAGCCTCTGCGGAGCTGGGAATTTTTTTGCCACGTTACTGGACGCTCATGCGCAATGCCTGTAGGCTCATGCGTCCTTTTGAGGAGGTGACAAACCTAGTCAGTCGCACCGAAGGCACCATCAGCGACATCATACCATTTGTTTTCTTCCTGGAGCGTGCCCTGCGAAGAGTGCTGGATCAGCCCGTAGATGAGCATGAAGAGGAAGTGTTGTGGTCACCATCACCACCAGAAACAGCCTTATCAGCATCGCTTGCTGGACCTGCGGCAACGCTGGAAGAGGATTGTGAGGAAGAGGAGTCAGAGGAGGAATGTGGCTTTGAGGAGGAGGAGTAAGACCAACCACAACAGGCATCCCAGGGTGCTCGTTGTCACCTATCTGATACCCGTGGTGTTGTACGTGGCTGGGGGGAAGAACATACCTTCAGAGAGATCACTGAGGATGAGGAACAGGACATGAGTAGATCGGCATCCAACCTTGTGCAAATGGGGTCTTTCATGCTGTCGTGCCTGGTGAGGGACCCTCATTTAAAAAGGCTGAAGGAGAACGACCTGTACTGGGTGTCCACGCTACTAGACCCCCGGTATAAGCAGAAAGTGCCTGAAATGTTACCGAATTACGGCAAGTCGGAAAGGATGCAGCAGTTCCAAAATCAATTAAAAAGTATGCTTTACACAGCATATAAGGGTGATGTCACAGCACAACCTGAATCTAACAGGCGAAGAGGTGAAAGTAATCCTCCTCCTTCCACGACCACGCCGGCAAGGACAGGACGCTTTACAGACGTGTTGTTGATGGAGGACACGTGGAGCTTTTTAAGTCCTACGCATCGCCACAGCCTTTCGGGGTCCACCCTCAGAGAACGACTCGACCGACAGCAGACTACCTCGCCTTAACTGCAGATATCGACACTCTGATGAGCGATGAACCCCTTGACTACTGGGTGTGCAGGCTTGACCTGTGGCCTGAGCTATCCCAATTTGCGATAGAACTTCTGGCCTGCCCCGCTTCAAGTGTCCTGTCAGAAAGGACCTTCAGTGCAGCAGGAGGTATTGCCACTGAGAAGAGAAGTCGCCTAGGTCAAAAAAGTCTAGATTACCTCACCTTTATTAAGATGAATGAGGGATGGATCCTGAAGGGACTGACAGTGGGCAATACATTCGACTAAAAAAGGTCTGATGAGGGGGACTACTTAACACACCACTCCTATCTGGTGGCACATTAGATTGCACGTGCAGTGCCCCAAATTTGAAGTAGGAGGACCGACCAAGCATCTTTTTCCATCTCCCGCTTCTGTCACGTCTAAACATTTGTTATGAAGGAACACAACTGCAGATTTCGTATAGTTTGAATATTTATTATAAAAAGTAAAAGGTATTGACTTTAATTCCAATTTACAGGTACTGTAGTTTTAAGTAATAAACGATAACTGAAGTTCACAATTATAAGCACTGTAGCTTTAAGTAGTAAATGATAACTGAAGTCCACAATTACAGGCACTGTAGCTTTAAGTAGTAAATGATAGTAAATTGCAGACACTGAATCAATAAAGAGTCTCTTAGTAGAATCAACGGTTTAGGTGATAAGCAGTCACAATAGCTGTTCCATAGACTTTAACCGAAGCAAGACAGATGCAGCTAACTGAGATAAAGTATGAGTTGAAGTTAGCTGTAACGGTTTTGTATTATCGAAGGATTTTGGAGACAGGAAATAACAGTTTGAGATGCAATGCTTATCACAGAGGTTTTACTTAGCTTCCGGCACATAGAACACTGGTTCCCGAGATCTCCTCAGAGGCGTTTATCCTGGATGGAGAGTGTTAAGCTTTTAGTTATGGATTAGGAGAGGTGAAGGGAACTTGCAGAGTCTTTCAGTCCGGTCTGGTAACAGAGGTTGTCACAACGAAGTTGTAGCCGGGTTGTGAGTAAGGAACGTAGTTCAATAATCCAGCTTAGATCAGCTGGTGCAGTCAGATTAAATAGGCAGACCGTGTCATAAAGGGGTGTGGCTAGGTTCCGTGGAACCAGGAAGTAAGAGGATACCATAGTTAAGGCATGACAGTACCCCCTCTTTAATGAGCAACCTCTGGGTGCTATTGACTTGGTTTAGAAGGGTAACGCTTGTGAAATTTGGAAATCAATATGTCAGCATGAACGACAGAGGAGTTTTCCCATGTATCTTCATCAATTCCATATCCTTTCCATCTGATGAGGTATTGTAAGGAGCCACGATGGATCCTTGAATCCAGTATACTTTGAATTTCGTATTCTTCTTCACCCTGGACCAATATGGGATCAGGAGAAGTAGTGACATTTCTTTGGAAAGGGTCAGGATGATGAGGCTTCAACAAGGACAATTGATTGGATCTTTGGCATACAGAACAAGATTTGACATAAGATTCGATAGTTTGGTCTTGACGAGGCCACCAACAGTATCTTTTAGACAATTCAAGGGTCCTTTTCATACCTGGATGACCTGCCAGAGGAGAATCATGAATAAATTCAAGTACTTTAATTCTGAAAGAGGGAGGTACATAAATCCGGTCTTTAAAATAGTAGAGACCGTTTTTCTTGGATAATTTAATTGATTTAGGAAGTTCAAGAGCATCTTCACTGAGACCTTTAATGTCGTCAATAAGAGAAGATAAGATTCCAATGACTTTAGGCAAAGGAGGTTCTTGAGGAGTTTTGTGTTGAGAAAGGACAGCTCCAATTGCAAATTCCGAAGCATCCGTTTCAAGGACATAAGGATATGAAGGATTTGGAAGTTGAAGGATAGGAGCTGTTGTAAACTTTCTCTTTAATTCACCAATGACTGTAGGAGGAGGAGACTCCAGTTCGGTGTCAGAACAACATGAGGTTTTAGCTGGTTCTTTCGTAGACTGAAGAATTGGAATTTGCTGTAAACAGGTTTCTTTACAATAATGTGAGTTAAAGGTGAGAGAGAAAGGAAACCATGAGATTTGAGGGTTGTGGTTCCTTAACCAGTTGATCCCTAATATAATAGGAAAAAATGGTGATGAGATAACATCAAATATAAGACTTTCCGTATGAGTATGATTGATGGTTACTTTTAGAGGGACGGATTCATGAAGTATTGGTCCCGATGAGATAAAGGAGCCGTCAATCACTTTAACAGGAACAGAAATGGCTTTTTGAACACAAGGAATTTTATTCTTTGTTACAAAGGTTGAATCGATGAATACTCCATGTGCACCAGAATCGATGAGAGCTTCAGTCACAATTCTCACCTTATCCCACTGTATTACAAGGGATACAGGTGTGAACGGAGTGGTCGATGTTGAGGGGGGTGCACTGAAGATCGCAGAGGTATAGGCTTGTCGACCGGCCTTTGTCCGTTTTAGTAAGGGACAATCAGAGACCAGATGATCTTGAGAGGCACAATACATGCATAGGTTTAATTGACGTCTTCGGTTCTTTTCTGTAGGAGTGAGAGGACTTCTTATTACCCCTAATTCCATGGGTTCACTTGGTATGGAATTCTTATCTGGAGCTTTTGAGGGAGTGAAAGGTTTGCGGTCTTTTGAATGTGAAAGGGCTTTTTCGGCCTTTCTTTCTCTTAATCTTCTGTCAATGCTGATTGATAGGCGAATTAGAGCGTTCAAATTAGTAGGGAGTTCTGTTCTAGATAATTCATCTTTTACAGCTTCCGATAAACCAATTCGAAACTGGTTGCGCAATGTGATGTCATTCCATTGCGTTTCTATAGCCCATCTTTTGAATTCAGCAATGTAATCTTCAACGGGTCTATTTCTTTGCTGTAGTGTTCTGATTGTTAAATCAGCTGTAGCTTGTTTGTTAGGATCTTCATAGAGAAGAGACATGGCTTCAAAAAATTCATCTAGTGAATTTAAAATGGGGTCATCGTTTTCCAGAAAGGAATGAGCCCATGACATAGGTTCACCTCTTAGAAAGGAAATAACCGAACAAACTTTAGTTCTTTCTGTAGGATAGGATCTAGGTTTCAAAGCAATTAAAAGTTTGCAAGAGTTGAGGAACTCCCTGTATTTTGAACGATCTCCATAGAACTTTTCAGGGTTACACACAGCAGGATCACTAGCCGAGTGCAGAGTAGTATGAGGAGTATGAGTTTGTAAATCTCTGATATAAGTGAGAAGTCTTTCGTTAGTAACTTGCAGGTCTTGCACACTTTGGGCTAGTGCATTAACTCTTTGATTCAGCGTAGTTATAGTAGAATCGAAATCTGCTGGATCCATTACAATGGCTGGATTATTCTGTCACGTTTAAACATTTGTTATGAAGGAACACAACTGCAGATTTCGTATAGTTTGAATATTTATTATAAAAAGTAAAAGGTATTGACTTTAATTCCAATTTACAGGTACTGTAGTTTTAAGTAATAAACGATAACTGAAGTTCACAATTATAAGCACTGTAGCTTTAAGTAGTAAATGATAACTGAAGTCCACAATTACAGGCACTGTAGCTTTAAGTAGTAAATGATAGTAAATTGCAGACACTGAATCAATAAAGAGTCTCTTAGTAGAATCAACGGTTTAGGTGATAAGCAGTCACAATAGCTGTTCCATAGACTTTAACCGAAGCAAGACAGATGCAGCTAACTGAGATAAAGTATGAGTTGAAGTTAGCTGTAACGGTTTTGTATTATCGAAGGATTTTGGAGACAGGATAACAGTTTGAGATGCAATGCTTATCACAGAGGTTTTACTTAGCTTCCGGCACATAGAACACTGGTTCCCGAGATCTCCTCAGAGGCGTTTATCCTGGATGGAGAGTGTTAAGCTTTTAGTTATGGATTAGGAGAGGTGAAGGGAACTTGCAGAGTCTTTCAGTCCGGTCTGGTAACAGAGGTAGTCACAACGAAGTTGTAGCCGGGTTGTGAGTAAGGAACGTAGTTCAATAATCCAGCTTAGATCAGCTGGTGCAGTCAGATTAAATAGGCAGACCGTGTCATAAAGGGGTGTGGCTAGGCTCCGTGGAACCAGGAAGTAAGAGGATACCATAGTTAAGGCATGACAGCTTCCTAAAATCGATGCCTTATATACACGTCCCCTGGTAGGGGACGTAACAGGGATTAAACTGATAAGAATAGTACTACTTAACACATCATTCCTATCAGGTGCCACATTAGATTGCATGTGCCGTGCCCCAAATTTGAAGTAGGAGGACCGACCAAGCATCTTTTTCCATCTCCTGCTTCCTAAAATTGATGCCTTATATACATGTCCCCTGATAGGGCCGTAACAGGGATTAAACTGATAGGAATAGTACTACTTAACACACCAATCCTATCTGGTGGCACATTAGATTGCACGCGCAGTGCCCCAAATTTGAAGTAGGAGGACCGACCAAGCATCTTTTTCCATCTCCGGCTTCCTAAAATCAATGCCTTATATACACGTCCCCTGATAGGGGATGTAACAGGGATTAAACTGATAAGAATAGTACTACTTAACACACCACTCCTATCTGGTGGCACATTAGATTGCACGCGCAGTGCCCCAAATTTGAAGTAGGAGGACCGACCAAGCATCTTTTTCCATCTCCCGCTTCCGAAAATCGATGCCTTATATACACGTCCCCTGATAGGGGACGTAACAGGGATTAAACTGATAAGAATAGTACTACTTAAAACACCACTCCTATCTGGTGGCACATTAGATTGCACGCGCAGTGCCCCAAATTTGAAGTAGGAGGACCGACCAAGCATCTTTTTCCATCTCCGGCTTCCTAAAATCAATGCCTTATATACACGTCCCCTGATAGGGGATGTAACAGGGATTAAACTGATAGGAATAGTACTACTTAACACACCACTCCTATCTGGTGGCACTTTAGATTGCACGCGCAGTGCCCCAAATTTGAAGTAGGAGGACCGACCAAGCATGTTTTTCCATCTCCCGCTTCCTAAAATCGATGCCTTATATACACGTCCCCTGATAGGGGACGTAACAGGGATTAAACTGATAGGAATAGTACTACTTAACACACCACTCCTATCTGGTGGTACATTAGATTGCACGCGCAGTGCCCCAAATTTGAAGTAGGAGGACCGACCGAGCATCTTTTTCCATCTCCCGCTTCCTAAAATCGATGCCTTATATACACGTCCCCTGAAAGGGGACATAACAGGGATTAAACTGATAAGAATAGTACTACTTAACACACTACTCCTATCTGGTGGCACATTAAATTGCAGGCGCAGTGCCCCAAATTTGAAGTAGGAGGAACGACCAAGCATCTTTTTCCATCTCCCGCTTCCTAAAATCGATGCCTTATATACATGTCCCCTGATAGGGCCGTAACAGGGATTAAACTGATAGGAATAGTACTACTGAACACACCACTCCTATCTGGTGGCACATTAGATTGCACGCGCAGTGCCCCAAATTTGAAGTAGGAGGACCGACCAAGCATCTTTTTCCATCTCCCGCTTCCTAAAATCGATGCCTTATATACATGTCCCCTGATAGGGCCGTAACAGGGATTAAACTGATAGGAATAGTACTACTTAACACACCACTCCTATCTGGTGGCACATTAGATTGCACGCGCAGTGCCCCAAATTTGAAGTAGGAGGACCGACCAATCATCTTTTTCCATCTCCCTCTTCCGAAAATCGATGCCTTATATACACGTCCCCTGATAGGGGACGTAACAGGGATTAAACTGATAAGAATAGTACTACTTAACACACCACTCCTATCTGGTGGCACATTAGATTGCAAGCGCAGTGCCCCAAATTTGAAGTAGGAGGACCGACCAAGCATCTTTTTCCATCTCCCGCTTCCGAAAATCGATGCCTTATATACACGTCCCCTGATAGGGGACGTAACAGGGATTAAACTGATAATAATAGTACTACTTAACACACTACTCCTATCTGGTGGCACATTAGATTGCATGTGCCGTGCCCCAAATTTGAAGTAGGAGGACCGACCAAGCATCTTTTTCCATCTCCCGCTTCCTAAAATTGATGCCTTATATACATGTCCCCTGATAGGGCCGTAACAGGGATTAAACTGATAGGAATAGTACTACTGAACACACCACTCCTATCTGGTGGCACATTAGATTGCACGCGCAGTGCCCCAAATTTGAAGTAGGAGGACCGACCAAGCATCTTTTTCCATGTCCCGCTTCCTAAAATCGATGCCTTATATACACGTCCCCTTATAGGGGACGTAACAGGGATTAAACTGATAAGAATAGTACTACTTAACACACCACTCCTATCTGGTGGCACATTAGATTGCACGCGCAGTGCCCCAAATTTGAAGTAGGAGGACCGACCAAGCATCTTTTTCCATCTCCCGCTTCCTAAAATCGATGCCTTATATACACGTCTCCTGATAGGGGACGTAACAGGGATTAAACTGATAGGAATAGTACTCCTATCTGGTGGCACATTAGATTGCAAGCGCATAAGAATAGTACTACTTAACACACCACTCCTATCTGGTGGCACATTAGATTGCAAGCGCAGTGCCCCAAATTTGAAGTAGGAGGACCGACCAAGCATCTTTTTCCATCTCCCGCTTACTAAAATCGATGCCTTATATACATGTCCCCTGATAGGGCCGTAACAGGGATTAAACTGATAGGAATAGTACTACAGAACACACCACTCCTATCTGGTGGCACATTAGATTGCACGCGCAGTGCCCCAAATTTGAAGTAGGAGGACCGACCAAGCATCTTTTTCCATGTCCCGCTTCCTAAAATCGATGCCTTATATACACGTCCCCTTATAGGGGACGTAACAGGGATTAAACTGATAAGAATAGTACTACTTAACACACCACTCCTATCTGGTGGCACATTAGATTGCACGCGCAGTGCCCCAAATTTGAAGTAGGAGGACCGACCAAGCATCTTTTTCCATCTCCCTCTTCCTAAAATCAATGCCTTATATCCACGTCTCCTGATAGGGGACGTAACAGGGATTAAACTGATAGGAATAGTACTACTTAACACACCACTCCTATCTGGTGGCACATTAGATTGCAAGCGCAGTGCCCCAAATTTGAAGTAGGAGGACCGACCAAGCATCTTTTTCCATCTCCCGCTTCCTAAAATCGATGCCTTATATACACGTCCCCTGATAGGGGACGTAACAGGGATTAAACTGATAAGAATAGTACTACTTAACACACTACTCCTATCTGGTGGCACATTAGATTGCACATGCCGTGCCCCAAATTTGAAGTAGGAGGACCGACCAAGCATCTTTTTCCATCTCCCGCTTCCTAAAATCGATGCCTTATATACACGTCTCCTGATAGGGGACGTAACAGGGATTAAACTGATAGGAATAGTACTACTTGACACACCACTCCTATCTGGTGGCACATTAGATTGCAAGCGCAGTGTCCCAAATTTGAAGTAGGAGGACCGACCAAGCATCTTTTTCCATCTCCCGCTTCCTGGGTGGAGGAAGAGAGACCTTCAATGACATCAGGGAGGACAAGGAACGGGACATGGCTAGCTTGGTATCCAACCTTGTGGAAATGGGGAGTTTGCGGTTGTGCAAATGGACTGTTTGCGGTTGTTTGCGGTGCGTTAAACGGAGAGTTTGGTCTGTCACTGTGAAGCGGGCGTAACCCTTACACTACCTGATCGATACAACATCATACCTGATGTTTTAAAGCAGGTTATTCCAAACAATTTAGGAATGTTAGGTGATTTATGCCCTTTATGGATTAAAACCAGACTCTGCATCAACTATGTAATTTTCCATGGGAGTTTTGCCATGGATCCCCCTCCGGCATGCCACAGTCCAGGTGTTAGTCCCCTTGAAACAACTTTTCCATCACTATTGTGGCCAGAAAGAGTCCCTGTGGGTTTTAAAATTCGCCTGCCCATTGAAGTCTATGGCGGTTCGCCCGGTTCGCCCGTTCGCGAACATTTGCGGAAGTTCGCGTTCGCCGTTCGCAAACCGAAAATTTTATGTTCGCGACATCACTAGTTATGTGTGTAATAAAAAAATACAGTCATTTTTTCAGGTTAATTCTACATTCAAATAGCAAGGTGCATCAACATGTACATTCTTGTGCAAGAGTGACATGACTGAAAAATGTGGAGAAGGGAGTCAGTAACTGTTATATACGCATTGTGATAAGGGGAATGGTCTTGTTTGTGAGGGAGTTTATATTTCCGCTAAATTGTTCAGAGAGGCACATGACATTTAACCCCGGGCAATACAGGATCACAGCATTCTAAATGAAGAGTTCTGTAGCTGTTATATGAGCATTCTAAATGAAAAGCACTGTAACTGTTATATGAGCATTCTAAATGGAGAGTGTTGTAACTATTATATGAGGATTCTAAATGTAAAGTTCTCTAACTGTTTGTGCATTCTATTACAAAAGTCATATGACTGATACGTCTGCATTCTAATAGAAGAATTCAGTAACTGTTACATATGCTTTCTAAGTGGGAAGTACTCATACTGTTATATGTGCATTCTACAGGACGTATATTCTAATATAAGAGTTAAATAACTGATATATGTGATCTCTAAAAGAAGAATGCATTATGTACATTCTAAACCTAGAGTGCACTTACTGTTAAAGGTGCATTCTCTTACAAGAGTAATATATGTGATGAATGCACATTCTAAGAAAGTGCAGTAATTGAAGAATGCAGTAAGGTGTTATCTCACATTGTTTCATATGTAACTAATTGCGTTTTAGCTCAGGTACTGTGCAGTTAACAGTCAACCCGATGACTCAGATATGAGAATATTTAGAGATGAGAATAGAAAACCAATTTCCAGAAGCAGTGAAGAAAAAAAACATATTATGAATCATACAGGGAAAGACTCCGGGGATTAACTTCAGAGAAGCGGAAGTTCTTCATTCTTCGCCAGATAGCAGCTTGTTTCTTTACCTCCCTTTGATGAACAGGTTTGGAGATTTTAGAAAATCATTTATTATTTATTAGGAGAAAAACATTTACATTCTCCGAGAAACATAATCTGGGAGAAAAACTTTGAGAAAAATTAAGAAGCATTCTAATTGTTAGTTTTTTTTACTGCATCAAACTGGGGTATATAAGCGTTGTTTAGAATTTACGCAGTGTAAAGAACAAAATCAATAAGGCAACACACCTCAGCTCAGAGATCTTATTACGCATTCCAGAAAGCTACGGGATTAGCTAGGATTAGTACACGGGCTAATATTAGCCTATAAAATAATCATTTTACTATTCAGAAAAGAAAATCATACCCAATGCTATGCCTTGACCTCTGAATTCTATTTCCCAGTTGAACAAGATGCACAGGTAAACCTATTACAGGGTTTCAACTAGAATGTGAATTACATGGAATCCAACATGAATTCAAATGTTAGACAAGAACAAGCCAACAAAAAAGATGACGTATTGCAGCTCGTTTAGCCCAAAATTTTAAATTCACTTTGAATTTATATTGCATTCCTGCTGTTAAATTCATATGAAATTTATTGTGTTTTACATGCTTTTTTTGTCACAGTTAATATATGATCATAAATTTAAAAATGTAGATAATGTCACACTATTCTAATTTTGTCTAACGTAGTTCACTGTGATTATGTCATTCTCATAGAAAGATACACTTAAAGGGAACTTCGAACCACTAAAGTTACTACATCTTAATATAGGGAGTTATATGCATAGATACTGCCCATTTTTACAGTATCATTATAAAACATTGTCGTTTCTAGGAGATGTATAAATAAAACAAATCTATAATCTACAAAAAAATTAGAAAAAGGACCACAAATAGTGTAATAAAACACAACACCTAAAACTGCTTGGATTAAGATTGCACTCACAAACTGTCAATTAATTGCAGGCAGAACAATAATATAAAGGGCAAATTTCTTCATTCTTCTAATTTGTTTTAATTTCAGTACATATAGAGGATGAAGAAGAAAAGATACAAAGTGCAAACCAGTAAAAAGTTTTAAAAATTTGAATATAAACAAATAAATAAACGCCCTCTCAAATGCGCGCTCGGTGAGAACAAGGCTTGGATATGAGAGAGTCTCACAACAGAGTTTTTTGTAGGTGGAACTGTTCATGAGGCCCCATCGGATTGGCACATGGCTTTTAGTTTTAGGGTTTTTTTTTTAGATTTAAACCCAGAGGTGGCAAGCACTTAATTGTAAAAGATTAACTGCCCCTGCATAAATCTGTACAGACAGAAGAAATGCATAGGGCTAAAAGGCGATTATTTATTTTCTTATATTCTCTGCTTTGATTTGTTTTGGATTACCTCTTTATTGTTCCAAGACTTTGGTGACTGGATGGATATTCATTGATCCCAGGGCGTTGTTGAGAGTTATCCTGGTATGCCTGTGTGCATTTTTATCTTGTAAGTGCGATCTAAATAAATGTTTGAAACTTTTTACTGGTTTGCACTATATATCTTTTCTTCCTCCTCTATACGTACTGAAGTGGAAAAATAGAAGAAATAAGAAATTTGCTGTGGCAAAAATGACCTCGCCACTGGTTGTTGGAAGGGCCTGTTTGCCAGCCTCCTGCCCTGTGACTATGTCCCTGTGGTGAACTTTGGGCTAAAAACACTGTTCGTGCCTTTTTACCTGCTATGGTGCAGCATATGGGCTTGTCAAATTGATTAAGCTTATGGTGTTCGTTTACCGAACAAACTGACGAAGGACCGGACCACCTGCAAGTGGAGTGTGCAGCCTATTAACCTCCCAGAGGCTGTGGTTAACCGCAGCTTAATTGACGAACGGCTGGGTGGTCGTTGTTCGTATGAACGAACATGTGGCGGCTGCCATCTTAAACTGTCGAACGGCCAGCAGTGTTTTGTCAAACGCATGGAACAGTTTTCGGACACTAGTTCACACGAACACTGCTGGGACTTACAGACTTCCAGCAATTTGTTTCTTTTCATATGAATGCAGCGGCGTTCGGTACATTGAAACACACGAACAAGAGATACTGGAGAATCAGATACTACACGGACAGCCATTTCGTTATTTTAATATATTTCCCTGTCCCTGCAATAGACCGGCCAACCCAGCTGAACTTATGGAACTATTATGGGCATTAGCCTCGTGGGCGGTCGGGCAGAAATGTGACCTCCAGCTAACTTTTGAACCCCTGAACCGATCTGGGTGATTTTTGAGTATGTTGTTCCCCCAGATCGTGGCTATCAGAAAATTTATATTTTGTGGGGTTTTCTTATGTTTTTGGGGTATTTCTAAAAATGTGTAAAAAGTTGTATTTTTCGTTTGGAGATAATTGAGTTGATACAGTAATTAACTCAATTATCTTCTGAGCAGAGGGGAGGGACTGTGTACACTGTATGGGAGTGACTGAATGTAAAATACTGTTTTTATTGGCTTACATGTTTTGTGTCTCGGTGCCCAACTTGGTCCACCTGTGCGTCACCTTTTGCTGTAAAACTTGTATAAAAGACCAGTGTGTGCCATTAAACTATGAGTTCCTGTTTTACCCTCAACATAGAGTCTCTGTCTCATGTGTGGGGGAAAAGGCTGCAGCTACACAGGGTATTGCTATATCACTATACTCCCCTGGGATTATAATCACTTAGCTCTTTTAAGAGCTGTTCCTGCTTAACTCTCTGGAGAAAGAGTGGTTCACCCACTGGAACCTGGAGCCTTGTCGTAGGTCAAGGGTGAGTAGGAGACGGCGAGTTCCCAGCCAAGCTGTAACACTGTACGTGGGGACTGCGGTGCTGATGGTGTCTAGTGGAGTACTTGGAGTCCTCGGTGAGCACTAGGAGCATCCGTCGGCGGAGGAACCCAACCAGGGTACAGGAAGCTCTGTTACATTTGCCATTTATATTATTGTTATACCTGCAATCAATTTACAACTTGTGAGTGCAATATTAATTAAAGCAATTTTAGGTGTTTTATTTTATTACACTATTTGTGGTCCTTTTTCTCAATTTTTGTAGCTTGTGCATTTGTTTTATGTGTGTGTGCGTACGTGTGTGTGTGTGTCTTTGTATATATTTATATATATATATATATATATATTTATGGAATATACAGAGGGATCTTATTATATTATCTACAATTCAAGCTTTTAAAGGGTAAATCAATTATCTTATTACCCCTGTTGGGTTTTTCTCATCCGTGTTTAATTTTAGGGACACCTTCGGTTTGTCATTTTATTGATTTCTGGGAGATGGTAATATTTATATTTGTCCATAAATATGCTTCTAAAACATATAACTACTAGAGGTACATCCTTCAAATTCCAATAAACCTCACTCTTGTGTCATTGCACAAAGCACAATGATCCTATATTTGATTAATACTTCTCACAGAGACCCATTAGTTTCATTTTTTCTCTTTGAGAAGCATCAGAATAGTGAGTCAACACACTATTTGCTCATACACCAAATATTCTCAATAGTTCTCATAGAGAAGCATATGATTGGACCAGAGATCATCATGATTAATAATGTCACATTGGGCAGACCACATTGCAGAGAAGAGACTTGAATACAGGTCAGTTAATTGTATTTCGCCTAATATTTACTGTTAGGAATGTGTGTTTTTATTTAATCACCCAATACTTAGCACTTGAGGTTTCATGAGTTAAACATTATATCTATAATTTAGACAGCAGTAGAAATGAGATTGCTACAGAGTTGCATAATTCAGTTTAAAATCTTGAAACATTCCAGTTCTTCATTTCGTAACGCAGTCAAGGTATTAGGGATTTTATTAAGGTGAGAAGTGCAGTTAATTTTATAACGCACTAACCTTCACAGTATTTCCATGCTAGGGGCGGCATCATTTTTAAATTTAATTTCTAACAAGGCTGGCAATCATTGGATACACCTGTAAATAGAAACAAACAAGGGGCAGCATTACACGACATACGGTGTATATATCACAGGCAATTGGATTGTAGGTTTCCTCCTGATGTCAATTACAGGCGTTCTATTCAGTTGGAAAGCTAACGTCATCTCTGAAACGGAGACAACACGTTTCAGTGAATTCTTTCAGAGTCAATAAAATGAGTACAATTACATTGGTAAGTAAGTAACAATGGCCTCTTGACTCCAGATAGTTGGAATCTAGTGCTAAGCTTAATGTTCATTTTCTTTGTAAATACTGTGATATTATCATGATCCATTGTCTATGTTATTCTCCTGAGAAGTGAGTGAGTGTGTGAGTTTGCACGTGGTACTGTGTGTATGTGTGTGGGTGTGTGTGTGTGTGTATTTTTCATCTCATGGTTATCCACACAAAGGTCAAATTTGCAGATTATTTTCCTTTGCGATGATGTTGCACAGAAATTAGATTTTATTTTTATATTTACTGCTTTACGTGTTTATTAGTAAGTAGTTTTGTTTAGTTTTTATAGGCCAAGAATATTGGTAATCTTCCAAGGAATGCGTAGTCGTGCATCTTAGGTGGTATGGATGTGTTCGTGATACGTCTGAGCAATGAGTGTTGAACAAAACAGTAATTCTCACTTGCACACATGCTGCGAACCCACGTTAATTTGTGTGGGGTGGCGGGGGAGGGTATGTGTGTAGGAAAGCAGAAACTGATAGGAGTTTTAACAAATTTGTCATAATATTTATTCTAATTGTATTATAAATTCTTGGATTTTGTTTCGATTAATACATTACAGGGAGTGCAGAATTATTAGGCAAATTAGTATTTTGACCACATCATCCTCTTTATGCATCCTCTCCAAGCTGTATAGGCTCGAAAGCCTACTACCAATTAAGCATATTAGGTGATGTGCATCTCTGTAATGAGAAGGGGTGTGGTCTAATGACATCAACACCCTATATCAGGTGTGCATAATTATTAGGCAACTTCCTTTCCTTTGGCAAAATGGGTCAAAAGAAGGACTTGACAGGCTCAGAAAAGTCAAAAATAGTGAGATATCTTGCAGAGGGATGCAGCACTCTTAAAATTGCAAAGCTTCTGAAGCGTGATCATCGAACAATCAAGCGTTTCATTCAAAATAGTCAACAGGGTCGCAAGAAGCGTGTGGAAAAACCAAGGCGCAAAATAACTGCCCATGAACAGAGAAAAGTCAAGCGTGCAGCTGCCAAGATGCCACTTGCCACCAGTTTGGCCATATTTCAGAGCTGCAACATCACTGGAGTGCCCAAAAGCACAAGGTGTGCAATACTCAGAGACATGGCCAAGGTAAGAAAGGCTGAAAGACGACCACCACTGAACAAGACACACAAGCTGAAACGTCAAGACTGGGCCAAGAAATATCTCAAGACTGATTTTTCTAAGGTTTTATGGACTGATGAAATGAGAGTGAGTCTTGATGGGCCAGATGGATGGGCCCGTGGCTGGATTGGTTAAGGGCAGAGAGCTCCAGTCTGACTCAGACGCCAGCAAGGTGGAGGTGGAGTACTGGTTTGGGCTGGTATCATCAAAGATGAGCTTGTGGGGCCTTTTCGGGTTGAGGATGGAGTCAAGCTCAACTCCCAGTCCTACTGCCAGTTTCTGGAAGACACCTTCTTCAAGCAGTGGTAAAGGAAGAAGTCTGCATCCTTCAAGAAAAACATAATTTTCATGCAGGACAATGCTCCATCACACGCGTCCAAGTACTCCACAGCGTGGCTGGCAAGAAAGGGTATAAAAGAAGAAAATCTAATGGCATGGCCTCCTTGTTCACCTGATCTGAACCCCATTGAGAACCTGTGGTCCATCATCAAATGTGAGATTTACAAGGAGGGAAAACAGTACACCTCTCTGAACAGTGTCTGGGAGGCTGTGGTTGCTTCTGCACGCAATGTTGATGGTGAACAGATCAAAACACTGACAGAATCCATGGATGGCAGGCTTTTGAGTGTCATTGCAAAGAAAGGTGGCTATATTGGTCACTGATTTGTTTTTGTTTTGTTTTTGAATGTCAGAAATGTATATTTGTGAATGTTGAGATGTTATATTGGTTTCACTGGTAAAAATAAATAATTGAAATGGGTATATATTTGTTTTTTGTTAAGTTGCCTAATAATTATGCACAGTAATAGTCACCTGCACACACAGATATCCCCCTAAAATAGCTAAAACTAAAAACAAACTAAAAACTACTTCCAAAAATATTCAGCTTTGATATTAATGAGTTTTTTGGGTTCATTGAGAACATGGTTGTTGTTCAATAATAAAATTAATCCTCAAAAATACAACTTGCCTAATAATTCTGCACTCCCTGTAAATGGGTCTCCATCACAACCAATACTGAAGGGTAAAATGTAGAGACTTAAAGGAAATATGTAATCTAAAGGGAATGTAATGGCCACGGGGTATTGGGTCTGGTGACATGGGAGAGATGGAGAAAGATGTGATGATGTCATGGCAGTGGAGTTACATACTGGACGCCACTGATGGCAGAGAGAATGATGCTTTAAATATGTTACAATGATTTGTATTCTCAGATGTGCCAAAACGTACCATTGCACCCCATCTGTCAAGGAATCTGTAAGCTGTACTGCCGCTTATGAAGGCATTGCATCCTGTGTTCATACAACTCGGTCACTGGAAGCAGATCTAGGTCATTCTGGGTCCCTGAGAATTATATACAATACAGGATACTATTAAACCATTTGTGTATTTGTTTGCAACAATATTAATAATGTAAAAAAAGGGAGAGAAACTTTTGGTTAGAGATACTATTAAGTTGCTTATAATGAAATAGGAAGAACAATAGTATGAAACATGGGGGGAAAAAGTGTAATGTAAAAGCTAAGTGACGTGAAACTGACATCTGTTGAGACGTTTATTCCTTTTAACTTTCCCAAATTCTTTCTTTCTGTGGCTGGAGGTCATTCGTCTGCCCTCTGCTCTTCTATAAATTGAATTATGCGACATATTAAGAACACAGCACTCAGTACATTTTTTTATTTTTTTTTTTGCTATTCTACAATCAGTGTTCTTGCATTCAAAATGCCCTGTTTGCATGTGTCTGTCCCGCATGTCCTTAAAGTTAGTAATTATGTTTTTTTATATTTACGGTATGCCATTATCTTTTTTTGTGATTTTTTTTTTAATTGGATGTTAATAAAGAAGGTGATTTATTATTTTTTTTTTTTTTACCCACCTCGATTCAGTTAACATTTCGAGTGTAAATGTTGATGTGAATTTATTGCCAAATTTGAAAGGGGTTTTCCTTAATGATGCACCCTAAAAACCGTTAATTGGGACAGGTATCATTGGATACATTTATATTATTATTGAAAAGTATTGCTCAGGTAGTGGTGGACACTTTGTACCATGTTTGAAGAAAACACACGAGTTATGTCGACATCAGATGGACAAAATATAGACCTAGGCAGACTCAAAGTTATATTAAAACATTAACCTATACTAACGTTACCGCCCTCTGTTTGCTTTACTTTTGTATTGTTTAAATGAAATTGAAGATAATATATTTTTTTACATTTGTATCAGGGCTCTTGCTTGTCTTTTAAAGGGATAGTGTACACCAATCATGTCAAACTCAAAGGCTAGCACTAACGATGGTTTAAGTTTATGTGGGCCGCAAAAACAAAACCTTACATTTTTATAGAAATGTAGCTTAGTTTTGAAGTGTACAGTATAAAAAAATTCTGCACCCCCCTCTACTAAACCTCAGTCCCCCTCCCCCCACTGAACTAAATCCCAGCCCTCCTCTCTGTACTAAATCCCAGTCCCCTACACCCCTACTACAACCCAGTACCCCCCTCTACTAAACCCCGGCCCTTGTTTTAAAAAACAAACAAAAAAAAAACAATATTGGCCAACAAGCAAACTCCACTCACATTGCCACTGCCAGTATGCAACTCTGGAGTCCAGCCTCTGGTATACCCCCAATGGTGCCATCCACACCCTGTGCCAAAGTGGATCTTCCCGCTACTCCTTGAAAATTTGTGAAGGTGGAGAATGTTGACGTCACGTTGGAATGTGACGTGGCATTTCCTCCATGCACTTCCAGGTCCTCCACTGTACAGCCACAGCCATCGCAACACTGACCAACACACACTGACACACACTCACTAACAGACACACACACACACTGACAGACACACACACACTCTCCGACAGACACGGGCACACACACACACACATTTCCACATTCTTGCACACACTAGCATCATTTGATTTATTGCTCACTACCTTTGGAAGTTGGTGTGGGGCCTCTTCTCTCTGGAGCTCAGTCTTCCTGCTCCTCACTGCTCCCTTGCGCGCAGTTTAGTGATGCCGGTTGCCGAAATATGACATCATATTCCGGCACCCGGCATCACTACAGAGGGCGCGCATGAGGGAGCAGTGAGGAGCAGGAAGACTTAGCTCCCTCTCTGCCGCCAGGGACCTCTTCTCCGTCTGGAACTGGGTAAATTTGAGTAGAGTAGACACCTACAATGTAAGGAGAGCAGGTGCCTACTCTGCCTTAGTAATCATAGCAAACTCGCGGCTTGCCAGGCCACAAATATATTAATTGTGGGCCGGAAGTTTGGAAGTTTGACATGCTTGGTGACACACTACTTGTATTCTTGCAGCAGGTGGAGGACTTGTTTACTTTTTTAGGTTGCGCACTTAATTTCTGTTTTTTTCAAAGCAATTAAAACTATCTGCATTTATAGCCATGAACGATGCTATCAAGAAAACAGGCACTTTTACTTGCATTTTTGAAGTGTGTTTCTACTGGTTGTAGATTTATTATCCTTGTTCCTCAAACTAAGAAAAAAAAATGGGCATAATTCCTAACGGAGGAAGGGATAGGGTCAGGATGGGGTGGGGAGCAGTGGGGCCCTGTGGGTTATGTCACTAGCAATGCCCACAATAAGCAGGCCTACCCAGAAAAGGGGGAGAGCCCGTCTAATGAAGGGCTAGTCTTCAGGGCCAAGTGTGGAGCACTCCATTGTCACATTAGCACAAGAAATTATTCACAATAATCACTCCGATTACATAGATTTTCTTGGACTTAATTTGTACCAAAAAGTAAAAATGTTTATCTCTCTTTTTGTTACAAAAATTTCCATATCTATGAAAGGAAAATTCCCAGAAAGTCCCGTACTAAACACAGTTATCATGTGTTTGAATGGAAGAGACTGTGAGAATCTTGGGAGAGACTGTATCATAATCCTAATTACATAATCAAATCATATGACAGATTATGGTCAGAATTTAAAGTCCTGTTATTGCCCCTTTTTTCTCCTCTGTATTTTGAAAAATGTAATAAACATTACCAGGAAGTTAGGTTCACCTGAGAAACTGTTTAAGGGGCTCTATGGGACATATTATAGTAAATTCTCAAAATCTTAAGTCATGTGTTATATTTTGAGATTCTCCCCCTCCCCCTCCCCAATAAGTTCTTAGAAGCATGCCGGCTATATGGATTTGGGGTATCTCTGTCATCTAATGTAACTTAATCACATTACCATTGTTATCAGTAGTTTTCTATGACCTCAGCTTAAACTTCACAGTAACGAGTAATCATTCATGAAAACTCCAAAACTCTAAACTTTGTCAGACATTCAAACATAATACCTGCACCAAAAAGTGTGGGCTTCCTTTAAGATCTATAGTTTGAGAATTGCTGCCTTCTGGATTATGAGATGTCTACATATTCCTAACCAAACAGAACAAACGTGTTCATTTCCAGAGCATTTTCACTAAAACACATGCAGTGTCTAATTCTATAATTCTATAATTAAGTAATCCCATGACTATGACCACGAGAAAATAATATATATATTTTAACTTTTATTTGTGGCATTTATCTCGTCTTATTAGATTTTACATAAGTATAGAAGTTTCTGTCTTTAAATATCCAAATTCTACAAATCATAGAATAATCCACAGTTCTCTGTTCCCTGTTCCTATTGTGCTGGTGTGTCTAATGACATACTCTCTAATTATATACTCCTTGTTAACATTTAGCAAGGCGCTCTTGATATTAACACTATGTAGGAACTGATCAATCAATCAGTCTTTGGGGTGGTACCTTGGGTTATGTCCTTTACAGTCACATGGTAATGTATCTGCCTTTTCAGTTTACGTTATAAAGCTTCAAATTGGTTCAGGGGATAAACAATAATGGCTAGAAATGATTACTTTAGTCACAGTTTCTTTCATTTAATGCTGTGAAAGCTTCCACAAAACCCATCGCATTCTCCTACACAAAGCAAAGAGCTTTTCCGGTCCCAATTCAGTACAGTCAGCCGTGACTTTTTTGCATGTCTGAACGTCTTGCAGATTTTTACTAGGGATGGGGACATGAAAAAAATTATTGATACACTTGTGTGTTTCCTTTCTTTCTTCTAAGATTAAAAATAAAGTGTCCTTTCACTAGACCGAGAGAATTGTGAGGAGTTAAGAGCTGACGTGGAATAACTATTCCAAAATTCAGATACTGATTTGAAGATCCTTTTTTTTCAAAGCAGTACAACTGTCTGTATAGTAAACAGATATAAAAAGATTGAATAAATGCACCTCTACGGGAAAAGTTCAGTGTCTCCATGCAGAGCGTGGAGATGCTGAACGTTAGTGTTGCAACCAGAAATCACTTCTAGTGGCCGTCTGAGTGACTGCTACAGGAAGCATCTATAGGGAGCAATGTAAACACTGCCTTTTCTCTGATAAGGCAGTGTTTACAGCAGAAAGCCTTCAGGGACAGGATATAAACACCAGAACAACTGCATTAAGCTGTAGTTGTTCTGTTGACAATAGTGTCCCATTAACATCAGCAGGGTATACAGCTAGTTTATAATCCAATATCATAACGAAAAAGTATATCACAAAATGAAACATTAGTCCTATCTATACCTTTCCATTAAAGGGACACTGTAGGCACCCAGACCACTTCAGCTAATTGAAGTGGTCTGGGTGCTGTGACCCTTTTGCACTTAGTGCTGCAATGTAAAACATTGAAGTTCCACAGAACTGTAATGTTTACATAGCAGCTCTGAGTCTGCCAGACAGCCAATAGGGGCGCTTCCAGAATCCTAACAGACTTTTGGATCGTTATCTGACACTAGACGTCCTCACGGACCTCCAGCGTAAAATTTTCCCATAGGAAAGCATTGAACAATGCTTTCCTACGGGGAGGTCTAATGTGCGGGCGGCCATTGAAGGATTCCTTTAATGCGGGGGCACTGATACACACACCAGGCAAACCACTTTAACAGTGCCCTCACTACTGCAAGGGATTCTGGGTAGACAAATGCAAATGAGCTCAACAAAGAACCACATTTTTGCCTCATAATTCCACTTTATAGGTGGATTCCTTGGAGAATGTGTCTGCCGTTTACAACAGCTTTGAAACACAACTCAGGAAGAGATGCAGAGCCAGTGAACCACTCATAGACAGCTGTTTCATTGTTAATTCAACTCATCAGCATATGATAGGTTACTGGCTTGCTATGGAGGCTTGGCCTTACTTGTTAAGTACATACCAGATAAGTTGTGGTGGGGAAAAAGTGTGGATGAAAACCCCTTCCACCTGAAATAAGTGGATAGTTAATGCAATGTTTAACACAAATACACACGGGAATCCATGTATTAAGTGGAAGTTTGAGGCAAAATGTGGTTCTGTGTTGAGCTCATTTGCATACACCTAACCAGAATCCCTTGCAGTAGTGAGAGCACTGTTAAAGTGAGATTTCAGTGGTAAAAGCAAGTCATATGGCTTGCCTGGTGTGTGTATTTGTGTTTAGCAATGCATTAACTATCCACTTACTTCATGTGGAAAGGGTTCATCCACACTTGTGTATGTGTATGTGCATGTGCATGTGCATGTGCATGTGCATGTGCATGTGCATGTGCATGTGTATGTACACCTATATTTAGATATAGCCATTAGGCACTCTTATGATATAGGTAAAAAATACTTCTATATCTGATTCTAAAGGTGGAGAAAGAGGAAGCTATGGTCACCAAAAGACTACAAATTAATTGAAATAATTACAAACATATACCAGCAAAATAAAACTTATTAAAAAACTTTAATATAGAATTATAGTAATTCTCTTACCATTATGATAAAGATCAGGGTTAAAACTAACATTTAGCAGCAGCAAATTCATCAAACCATCCAGAAGGAATAACTATCTTAAAAAAAACATTTTCAGTGAACTTCCTTAAATATCCCTCTGACCCTTTAAGGCAGTTAGCACATACTCAGTGCAAACCGCAAGACGCCGATCGACCATTTTGGATTCTTAAATCCCAAAGTCTGGATGATAGCCAACTGCACTAAAAATAGCACCAAAACACATTTTTTTTAAAGGGAATAGGCATGGAATAGGTCTGCCAGGGCACCCTGAAGTCTAAAGTTGAAAATAATTACTTACAAAGCTGAAATTGATCACGTCGGCCATCTTATTACACCCAACATGCACTTAAGGTAAAAAGGCTCCCTTATCACCTTAATTTTCGATTAAATTGTTTTAGAATTTAGTCCAGTAAAGTCCAATCTTCAATTACTATGAGCTATCATAGTAATCTTAAAGGGACACTGTAGGCACTCAGACCACTTCAGCCCATTGAAGTGGTCTGGGTGCCAACTCCCATCACCATTAGCTCTGACCATGTAATTATTGCAGTTTTTATAAACTGCAATAATTACCTGCTAGGGTAAAGTCCTCCTCGATTGGCTGTCTACCAGACAGCCACTAGAGGGACTTCTGGGTTCTTAGATGACTTTTGGTCGCCTAAATGAGACAGGACACCCTCATGCATGAGAACTTCCAGCGTCGCTGGAATCCCCATATTGAATAATGCTTGAATAATATGGGGAGATCCTAATGCGAGCGTGGCCAGTGTTGTGCATGCTTATTAGGTCTCCCCCCCTCAGCGGACATCGACGGGGGAGGAGCATGGGTGGAGTTGAGCCAGCACCGAGGGACATCGGCACTGGAGCCAGGTAAGTAACAGAAGAAGTTCTACCTTCAGCGCACGGGAGGGGACATTGACAGAAGGGGAAGCTACAGTGCCAGGAAAATGTGTTTGTTTTCCTGGCACTATAATTTCCCTTTAACTCAGGGAGTCCCAGACTGCTTGGGCTGTTTCTGGGTTCTCCAATGGGGAGAAAGGCTGAACTACCCAGGGATGCCATAATGAAAAACTAATGGCAGGTGAACTTTGAAATAAAACTGTTGTGCTGCCTAACAGCTGGAGGACAGGAAAAAAGATGGCTTATTCTGGGGAGGTGGCTTCCTTATATACTCCTGTCCTATCAGCTGAGAGGGAGGAGCTCATATGACTTTTCTTGCCCACATAAAGGGAAACCCTCCTTCCTAAACCAAGACTTCAGCCGGACATCCTCCCTAACCTTCTGCTGCCTTTCCACTGAAGCGCATGGCACAGGTAATATCTCAGAAAATTCAATCTTGCAAGTCTTCTTACGTTTTCTACCTAATTCTCTGAACTCATTCTTTAAGGTCCTGTTGATGCGATCAAAGTGACAGTTTACCCTGTCTACTCTTTTAATAACAGAATCCCCTACTACCACAACCTGCCTCTATTTTCCTCCATTCTGGATCCCACCCATACTTGAGGAGCTGTACTACCGGCTGTTATAGGGAGCAGTATTTTCCAGCAAAGCCACTCTTGAGCTGGTACTCCCAACATCTTCATTCAATCAGGCAAATCTGCTGGAGTATACAAAATAAGGACTGGCAACACCCTTCCTCTTTCCTCCCAATTCACTATCTGCTCCCACTAAACTCTACTCAGTGAGTAGAAAGGTTGTCCAATCTGAACTTCCAAAGAAGCCACTCGCTCACATTTGTCACAGAGGTATGTACCCTAAAAAGACTCTTCCAGGCATGCATACATACAGCAGACTGTGCATGGAGTCAAATTTCAAATCTTGTTAACACTCATACTTGCCCGACTAAAACAATTGCAAAAAGTAAAAGGTATTAAACTCCTACTAAAAGGTAGACTATGTAGCTCCAATATCCTGGCTGAGTATCTCCACTGAAGTCCCTTCAGGCTGAAAAAAATGTCACTTCAGTAACCATAGCCCACCTCTCCAAGCACTAGATGACACTTTTGTTGAAAACAGCACATCTATTTATACCCCCAACAGCCTAATTTCCACACAATAGAGTTACAGTGGAATACAAAGTTCCCCTCCAGGTTCTCCATCGTAAGCAACTCCCAAACAGCACAGTGAGCCCAAGTCAGCCAATAGCAGTTTGGACTTGGGATATTAACCAATCACACTACATATCCCAAACCAACCAATAGCAGTATGGACGTGGGATAGTAACCAATTACACTACATACCCCAAGCCAACCAATAGCAGTATGGACTTGGGATAGTAACCAATTACACTACATATCCCAAGCCAACCAATAGCAGTATGACTTGGGATATTAACCAATTACACTACATATCCCAAGCCAACCAATAGCGGTATGGACTTGGGACAGTAACCTATTAAACGACATATCCCAAGCCAACCAATAGCAGTATGGACTTGGGATATTAACCAATTACACTACATATCCCAAGCCAACCAATAGCGGTATGGACTTGGGACAGCAACCTATTAAACAACATATCCCAAGCCAACCAATAGCAGTATGGGATAGTAACCAATGTGATAGCAACCAATTACACTATATATCTTAATTACATTAGTGTGAATGCTGTGTTTACAAGGAAGGGTATGGACAGACAATATCAAGGGCTGAGGACCACATGGGGATTTAAAGGAGTGGCAGAGCAGCCAGTTTGAACTGATCTGGAAGTGTCTCCAGAACAATGAAACAATGCCCTGCTGGAAATACAATAAGAGAGGGAAAAGGGGGAGAGGGAAAGGCACATTCAACCTGGACAATCAATACATTCAATTGAATACATGTAACTAAATCATATGGGGAAGTATTCAAGCCCTTATAATAACATAACATAAAACAGGAAACCATGGGGCTTCCGGGACTGGGGATTCTATTACAAATACAAGTGGCCAGCACCCCACCCCCGCAGGGACAATAGACCCTTTTAGGGGCTCTTGGGACCAGGCCCATAGTCTGTGGGCAGGAGGTATTTACACCTCTCCATAAGGCTGTGACATGGGAGACAGATAACGACTTAGTGAGTAAGCTCTTTAAGTGGCTAAAGTGGGTTATACAATATAGGTGCACACAAAGTCACACAGGTGAAAATTAAGAAACCACTCCCCTAATTAACTCAAGTTGAAAAGTGCATTCAGAGGGGAAAAACATTTTTTTTTTCTTTCTTTCTTTGTTTGGGGCAGTTTTTTTTTTCTCTTTTGAGAAGACTACATATGCAGATAAACCTCTATGAGTAAGAATACAAGATGCTATTAAATGTACTGCAAATATAAAACCCATTAATGTCATAATAATATCCTTTTATCTGTGTACAAATTAATTTTTATATTCAGTTTACAACAGGCATTGGCCATTTTCCAGGATACACTACTCGGGCATCTCCTCATACGACCATATGTTGCAGCAGACAAAGTCTCTCCCTTTAATGGACCCAGGAGAGTTAGGATTTTAAAGCATTCATCCTTGAAAAGACAACCCGCATGAAATATTTATTGCTGACGTTGTACCAGCAAGGGGAATGCACTTATGTGCTGAGCATTGGCCAAACAGACCATTCTCTCTCCAGAATATTTGACAGTGTGAAAAAAAAACCCGAGCTCCTTCAATCTTCTGTACTGAGCCACCCGCAGGCTCCCTGGCTCAGGCAACCCACTGTAGAGGTGATATTACTGGTTATAATTGTAATTTACTCAGCCTTTTGCTTGTAGAGTGATGTTATGAGCCGTGGAATATGGCTTAGTATTGCATTGCCAGATTGTAGTATTGCTATCTGTCTGAATGTCCGTGAGCACCATATGGTCTGTACGCTGTGTGCTTCTCACAGCTAGAAGCAACGTTTCATTTTAACTTCATTAGAAATGAATTGTTTGGCTATCCTAGCCCTTTGGCTTCCAAAATGCTCTAAAATTGTGTTTTACATCCGAGTCCAAGATTCATTGCAAGCAACACATGACATTGGGCCGACATAGCTTTAAATTAGCTGTTATTGGCAACAGGTGGTGAGTGATATTAGGTATCACACAGATAAAGCAGATTGGAAACGTTTTTTGTTGTTGGTTTTTAATTAAATTATTCTTCAATTTCTATATATTTAAGGCTTTTCAGGCTTGAGCACAGTGTAACATTCAAATGAATTTGTCTGGAAAAAAACAAATCTTTCGCTAGTCCAAAGTGTATCTATATACTGTATTAACCTGAGGAATGTCAACCATACAATGATTTTAGGAAAAACGGTTTAGATGAAACAAACCGTCACAAAATACTAAATCCGTGCACTGCGTAATATATGCATAATAAAAATACTAAGTATATGTTTTGTAGCGCACAGAGAAGATCCAGTGAGAAGAAATAACCAGTAGAGGGAAAGAGATGGATAAAATGAGGACCGGTAAAAACCTGTAGTTTGTTATTATGTATTTTATTAACTATATCATTTAAAATAAATAGTTTTCTTTTTTTTTACTGCTACTAATACACTACATCCCAATATTTCATGACTGGCATTAGCATTTGTTGTACTGTACTAATAACTGTAGATATTTGAAAAGAACAGACTGTGGTCAGTGTGCCATTTGATTTTGTTCTGATGCATAGATTAGAAATGTTGTAATCTATATCATTTTTGGTTCTTTTCCAAAGATCATTAGGCCATAATTTTTTTTTTTACTTCTGTGAACTGGTCTTGGAGCACAGCCTCAAATATGGTAAATTGGGTTTACTAGCTTAGATTACTGTGTCGTCTGCATACATGTGTACTGTTGAGGCTTAGCAGACATTAGGCAGATCATTTATGAATAATGTAAATAGTAGGACCGCGTATGGAGCCTTGGGGAAAACCACACATGACTGGGAGAGATGTCAGAAATGAGCACATATTGTGATCGATTCGATACATATGATTGAAACCAGGTTAGTGGATGATCACCAATACATGAGTGACAAAGGCCTTGGCAAAATCAAGGAAAATAGCTCCAGTTAGTGCTCCTTGTTCCATGCCAGTTCGGATGTCATTGCAAACTTTTAAGAGGGCAGTCGTAGTTGAGTGATTTGGACGAAAGCCAGATTGATCAGGGGTTAAATAGTTTGAATATTGATAATACTGACAAAGTTGCGTGTGAACGCATGTTTTCTGACAATACAGGGAGCAATGATATTGGACAATAGTTAGATATCTGAGTATCATCACCACTTTTATGGATAGGTACTACTTTTGCAGTCTTTTTTTTATATATACTTTATTTTTGAGCACAGGTAGATTTAGGACAAAGAGCTAGACATCTCGTATCAATGCACAAAGGTTAGAGTGTACAGTTCTTTGAAAGGTGCAGCTTAACTGTCCTGTTCTGTTCCATTCTGCATATATTTCTGGCCTTGGCTTCTGATATCCAGTACTTTTTTTTACAATTCTTGTTCAGTTTTTCTTGTTTTTTCTGGTTTTCTACTCTATGTCTAGTTTTCTTCATGCTGGGTTTTCTGGGTTCATTCCTTTATTCCGTTCCTGGAATTCCCAGTCACCTGGATTCCTTTAAATGTTTGTTTTTTGTTGCCACACCTGTTCCTTTGCCATTTATCATTTTTGTTTCAGTGTGTTCCTGCTAGCAGTGGTCTCATTTCCTCTGATCTTATCTTTGCAGGTAAGTACTGTGTGTGTTATATTGTTGTTTGTTTAGTCATGCATATCTAGGCAGTTAGGACCCATCGTAAATGGAGTACTTTGGGGCAGTGCTGGGCTGCATACATCTTGGCCATTTATGTATGCCTAAATCTCCAATGTTTATTACATAAATAGTACTTAGTTATGTCTCCTTGTATCTCTTGTCTAGTTTTATTTGTCTTGTATTCCCAGTTCATGTACAGTCCTGTCCTGTCCTGTTCATGTTTCCCTCATGTATTGAGTACATTAGTATTCCAGTGGGTGTTTTCCTTGTCTATCTTCTTATTGGTGGATTCCAGATCCCCTTCATCTGTTCTTAGTTAGGAAGTAATTGACGTTATGATTCCAGCTGATCGGTATTTCGGAGACGGCGAAACCGGAAGTATTGATGTATTTCCTTCGCCTCCGTGAGGTCCAACTTGCGTTCCATTACGATGTCAAAAAGGTAATTTGTTCTCCCCCTGGTGTCCTCCCAGGAAATTAGTTCTAAAGTTACTCAAAAAAATAACATCAAGTTAACTGGAAGATTATATTTAAATAAAAAAGGCATCATTGGATCTTTCCAGATAAAACAAATTAAATATATAATTTCCACATATGTCTAATCTCCAATATCTCTATAGTGCATCAATATTATTTGCTTTAAGTCTGTCATACAGACAGTATGTCTCAATACTAAATATTATGCTAACAAATCAATTCAATTCTTATACAAATATATAAAGTGAAACATAATATATACATATATATAGCCACTGTAACAAACCACCTCTTTTATAGGTAGGACTTTTTACTGATCTTGTAACCACAGCCTTCTAGGGTAATGAAAGTCCAGGACACGTCCAGCTCTGTTTTCAGATTTATTTGGTGAAAATTATATACAGGTGTTTCAAAAGTAAAATAAACAAAACAAAATGTCTTGCTCTTGTTTGAGCACTTACTAAACAGAGTAATCACTATCTGGAATTGGGTGGCTTTCCCACTTACCAATTTTCAAAAAAACGAAATAGCTTTGCAATAAACACAATAGTTCTTTCTCTCTCCTTCAGCTCTCCTAGGTGGCTTTTTCTCCCTCACTCTGCAGCATGATGATCCCTTCTTTTTAAAAGCCGTCTAGCTAATTGATCAGATACAGGTGAGGTGCAATTAGACATACGTGATACTACTAAGCAAAATAAAAGTCCTGGTTCGACTGTTACATAGCAGCTGGTGCTATTGGAGCACTGGCCCACCCTGCTCTCCAAGTGCTCCACCCCAGGGACCCGTACCGTGGTTTGCAGAGTACCAGTAATGCATCTTGCAAACCTAACATCTCTCCCTGGGACATTAAACTCTCAAACCTCAGGCTGCTGTTCAGTAAATCAGGCCTCATATATACGCCATCAACTACCAAACCACATTTCCTCTCACACCACATATATCCATTCTCATCCCCACGCAGGTATCCACTGGAGAGAGCGCTCTCCTGGGCAGCCACAAGCCCAGTCTCGTAGGGAAAAAGGGACTAGTGACTATAGCTCCATTGGGGTGCGGGCTAAGGTTAGAGTTAAGATTAATGCTATGGTTCGAGTTAGTACTAGGGCTATGGTCAGGGCCAGGGTTAGGGCCAGGTTTAAAACTATGGGCAGGATTAGGGCTAGACAGAGTTATGGATAGGGCCAGTGCCAGTGTTAGAAAGATGGCTGGGACCAGGCCTTGGGCATTGCGTAAGGGTTTCTATTTCTGTTATTTATATCCATTCTGTGTTTTTAAATATCAGAATGCCTATTACATTTTAAAGTTTCCACCTGATTGTGTTCACTATTACTGACCTCCAGAATGAATAAGCTTAGTGCATTTTATATTTATAGTAGGGCCCATTAATACTAAAATATTGTGGAAGAACTCTCCATGTTTCATGGGTACTTCTCAGTAGACATGTACATTCGTTATCAGGCGAATATGATTTCGTCTGAATTTTCTGACTTTTTAACGTTCGTTTACTATAACATAAACAAAAGCCCTACATACAAATTTTAGACAAAACGAAAGGGCAAATGCTGAATGCATTACCTTTTCGTTTCAGTTCTTTTGTTTTAATAGACTCCGTGCTGCAGGAAAATTAACCCAAACAGAACTGAGGAGAAACAAAAAAACCTGGATCTCCCTGCAGCAGGAGACTTAACCCGTGCGTGTAAGAGTCTCCCTGCAGCCCTGCTCGGGTTAAATCTCCCCACACTGGTGGCTAATGCTATTACTAGCTCTCCCTGCACCGGGAGACTTCACTGCCGATGTACTCCATGCTACGGAAGAATTAACCCCCACAGCACAGATGAGAAACAAAAAAACCTGGTTCTCCCTGCAGCACTATGTCCCCCATATTTTAGTTATTTGGGTTCCTCACCATGGGGTGCCAGGTCCCCCCTTATTGCACTAGCGACTGGGCAGCAATAGCTGCCTAGTCGCTCGTTGTTTTAAATGACAGTGAGCAGCCACTCGCTGCTCGCTGTTTAGGCAACATGCCACGAGTAGGGGCACGCGGAGAGGATTTAATCTCTCTGTTATTAATATGGGGGTCATAGTGATCCCATAGGTTTTAATGCAGGGCGGGGTATGACTTGTTAATATTTATTATATGGAGGAAGCTGGTAGCGCTGCCGGCACCGTCCTTGATTTTTTTTCCTTTTTTTTGTGCATGCGCAATGTTATTTTCATCCTAATGGGCAAAAAACAAATTATTTTGTAACGAATTGCGGCCGAAAGACAAATGGTTTATGGACGAAATTCGGAATTGACAAATTACATTTTTATTTAGTACAAATTAATTTGTACGAAAGGAAAATTTCACTGGTGCACATGTCTACTTCTCAGAATGTCACCAGATGGTAACAACATTTGTTCTGTTCGTAGCAGTAGTGTAAATTTGTAAATAAACACTTTTAACAACTGAAGACTTGAGTTGTTTCTTAATGTTCTACAAACAGTATATTGTGAGGAACTGAGCACGATTAATTCTTACTGTAAAACAAGCACATGTTTTTACCGCAGGCATTAACTGGCTAGGTGGCAGGTTGGTGAGTAAATGGTGAACGCTGCTTCCAGGGCCGTCTTTAATATCACTAGGCAAAACATTTTCTTGGGCCCCATGGGCACCCCCACTCCCTGGCATGCAATTGCACTTCTCACATACATACTTACACAGACATACACACGGACAGACATACTGACACACACACATATATACTGAGAGGCATGCTGACACACACAGACACAAACACAACCTGACAGACATACTGACACACACACACAAAGACATACACTGACAGACATACTGAGATACAACCTACTGACACACATACACTGTCAGACATACTGAGACACACAGACAGACACACAGACATACTGAAAGATTCACACTTTTAAATCTACTCCCTGTTTCCTACAAACGCCCACCGGGTGGCCCTTACTGCATGGGCAACCTGGTGGGCCTCCTTAATGTGCGTCCCCAAGATCCTGTGGACACTTAAAAGATCACTATAGTGTCAGGAAAACAAAGCGGTTTTCCTGACACTTTAGTGCCCTGAGGGTGCCCCCACCCTCAGGATCCCCCTCCCGTGGCGATGAAGGGGTTAAAACCCCTTCAGCCACTTACCTTAATCCAGCGCCGGGCTCTCTCGGCACTGGTGACCTCTCCTTCCGTCCAACGTCAGCTTTCCCGTCCAACGTCACTGGAGCTGAATGCGCGCGCATTCAAAGTGTCCATAGGAAAGCATTTCTCAATGGTTTCCTATGGACGCTCTGTGCGATGGAGGCAAAATTTGCCTCTAGCATCGCAGATGCGCATCTAGTAGTTGTCTGGAAGATTCAGATTCTATGAAACTGCTATGTTTGCATCTGAAGGGTTAAAACCTGAGGGACCTGGCACCCAGAACACTTCATTGAGATGAAGTGGTCTGGGTGACTATAGTGTCCCTTTAATATTAAGGAAGCTGCAATCCAAACTGGTTTTGGGATGCTTATGGTTGTGTGAGGGTCCCTTACAGCATGTGGCCCTTTAAGTGCAACATATAGCTCTGCATTTAATACTGGAAATGGTTAGAGAGACATTTTGTAAACCTGAGCTAACCCCTTGAGTGCCAGAGGCATGCCCAACATATTGCAAAACACGCATAGGGCTAATGTTTAGTTGCCACCAGATTTCCCTTTTGCATTGCAGACTCCCATGCCAAGCCTAGGGGTGGGCAATGTGTTGTTTTGCTGTTTAATCTGCACTTTTTATTATCTGAACTGAAATCCCTGCTGCTGTTTTGCATCATTTTTATTAACCTGTTCAGTGCTGGAAGCCACTGCAACTAAGTCTACCCATTACATACCCTAAAAGTTCCTGCCAGGCAATGTTTCACCAGGCCTTCTCTTAACCACTAAGTGACAAAGAAACATGTTAACTATTTGTGAACTGCTTGTTATTGTGCAGGGAGCACACTGACACTCAAAGGGTTAAAGCCACTATCAGTAAATACTTTGCTTGTATGGAGAAAAGGATATCTACTTTCAAAATGAAAAAAATAAAATAAAAATGTATGTAGAACCTTAAAGGATGAGCAAACACATTGTGATCTATATCCTAAGCAGTGAATTAAAAACAGAGAATTCTTTAATTCTTTAAAAGTTTTGGCCCCAAATATAGCATATTCCAATTTACACTTAATCCCAGCTTGAATATTTCAGACTGAACATTTGCAAATTAGCGTTTCAGTGAAATTCACTGTTTAGTGAAAATACCCCAAAGGGATTTGTGATGCTTATAGGTTGCAAACACTGCAATAAAATGACAATATTATTAAAAAAAAATAAAGGACTTGCTCTAAGAAATATATATGGATGATCATGAGATGCTTGCCAGAACTGGTAGAGAATTTTGCTTCAGTAATAAAATAGCATTTCTATTTGTTTTAACTTTTAACTTGAGTGTCGGAGAGTGTGAAATGCTTTTCTCAGACACCTGGTACATACAGGGTTAATAGGGACTTGTTTATAAACTGAATATAGGAGGATTATTTTAGGAATATTGGTCTTACTGCATGGTACAATAAATACATTTACATGGTGCAAATGTTCTTCCCCCAGCACTACACAATCCTTCTCCTCTCCCCTTTACATAAAATCTTTTTAAATAAAATCCTGATTAAATATGGTGTACATCACTGGGTTCAAATAGCTGTTACAGTATCCAAACCAGAAGAAAAATTATCAGGGGTGAACGGCTCGTACATATAGCAGAGAGGGTGTATGTAAAAAAGAAAGGGAACCAGCAGATGACAAACACCTGAATAACTACAGACAAGAAAAATGTGAACCTCTTCTCACACTTTTAAGTTTACTCCCCGTTTCCTACCTTAAAGGATTGCTTCCCTGGTGGCCAGAGTGGTGGCTGAGGCTGTTGGGGGTTGCAGACTGGCAACCTGGACCAGCCCTCCTCCTCTCTGCTTCCCTGGTGTGGTCACTCCCACGCGGCTCTCTCTGGGAGGAAGTGACTCACGGGTCACGGCAGTCACTTCCTCTCATGCTGCCAAAAAGCAAAGGGGCCCGGTCGTGCTGTTAAAGGGCCACAGAGTGCTTACAAACGCCCACCGGGTGGCCCTTACTGCATGGGCCACCCGGTGGGCCCCTGTTTGCGTCCCCAAGATCAGCATGCACTGGGGGCCCATGGGTGGAGGGCTGGGGGGAGAAAGTTGTTGAGGGCAGCGGGGCCCACGTGGCAGCTGCCTTGGGCCCCCAGAGGTAAAAGGGCCCGGGGCAGCTGCCCCGTTTGCTCCGCGTTAAAGATGGCCCTGGCTGCTTCCCCCAGTTACCTTGAGCATCTGTTGCAATATGACAACTTAAACTTCGGCAGCTTGAGTAAAGATGGCTGATTGTGTATTCATGACCACTTTCTCCTGGGTCAGTCATACCAAGAGGGTCAAACTTTTTTTTTTGGCAAGAACTCAAATCATGTATATGTCTGTGTAAACAAAACTGCACTAATAACGTTAGATCAGTTACATTAATTGTAATATATTAATATATATTTAGCAAAACCCTTTCCTAAGACTTTGTTTCTGTAGCTATTTTTTTTTTTCAATGAAATGGAGAAGGCCCTATAAATATAATGTGCCCATTCCCATCAGTGGAATCTGTTAAAATAACCAATGAGCTAAACGCAGGATATAAAAACCACTGATCAACATCAAAAAGGGAATTCAAGGGTCAACAACCCAATTAATTAGGCAAATTGAATTATATAGTCAGAGCAATTCTTGTGATTTTCTAACAGGACTTTATATCCTTGTGTGGACAGTTCCCTGTGTACTCTGCGTTGTGGTGACAGATCACATGGCTAAAATTACTCTGAACAAATATAAATGTTATACTCTATTGCAATGTGCTTGGAGTCAATCAATAAATCATGCAGAATATTTACATTACATCTGTATGAATTAATGATTAGCATTATCATCGCGCTGGTTTGTAAGAATCAATATTACATTTCACAATGTTTGATCCAATGTATACAGTTTATATTGAAAAGCTGAACGTCTTTTGACTATATAAGACCGGATTTGACATCTTACGGGTACATAGAATTAAACTGTATGATTCGTACAAATGTTACAAATAATCAAGCACAAAATCATTTGGCAACAAACTATGAGCAAAGTCCAGGTTAGAAATTGAGATATTTTGTCATTTAACCAGAAAAACACGAATTAAAAAATTTACCAAATAGAAAAACAATGATGAAGAAAATCTTGCTTATATTGACCAGATTAAACTTTCATTCTGCAATAATTGCCCTTTGGTGCCCGTTAGTGCTAGAAGGGACTCTCTGGCTGGATTGAACATGTAGCAAGTATGTGCCCTCATAATCTCACTTTTCTTTTAATAATAGCTCAGGTTTCTAGGTGCAGGTTTGTACACTTGTGGTGCAGGTTTGTACACTTGTGGTGTTGAAGCAAACCTCAAGGTATGACTTCTACCCACTGTTAGCTTCATTTTTACATTCAGTGGGGCTTTGAGGATGGGACCTGGCCAAAATATCACGATTTGCAATATATAAAGGCTGGTAATACTAGTCTTATTCAAAGTGAACCTGTCATGACAGATTTAAGTTTGCAGTTTTCTAACCATGTGACTTGACTCATATTATACAATTAGATGTTTCTCCCCTTAATACTATTAAAAGCTCATATCTTATTTCCATTACTCCGTCTCCTGCTGAGACCATCAGTCATATTTCAGTGGTTGTTACACTTGCCATAAGATACCCCTGTTTGGGAAGCACAGGCTTGCTTTCCATATCAGGTTAAAAGATCCTCAACTCTTTTTGTTGGCTTTGAAAAAATAAAACATACCTGTCCTCTCTCTCCATTTTCATATTCTTGTACAAAGCTGCTGCAATGAATCACTGGCTGTTTCTCCCCTCTCTCCTTGGTACCCCCCTCACATAGAGCCTACCCCTCCTTCCCTCTTGCAGGTATTGTTTTCCATTGGGCTGAATTCAAGCAGGAGAGATATCTAGAGAAGAGTTTCCCTGATAATAAATACTCAGAGCACAGCCTTCTGATCTCTGTGCCGATCGGCACTGGTTCGGCACAGACTGAACAGACTGAGAGAAGTGAGAAATGGCTGTTTTTTTAACCTCTGATTTTAGAGAAATCTAGACTTTTGCTATCAATTCTGCTAGCACAATTTATAGATTAAATTTGATTCTCTGTCATGTATTTGTCATGGCCGATACCCTTTAAAAGGTGTTGGGCTAATGGCAAGTGTAGAATGGATCATTATTTTCCCTCTCACATAGGCCTGTATTGAGAATATTAAATTTTCCTGCCATTTTAAAAGTCTATTAACACCTGCTGGTTGCTGTCACTTAATGGAGAGAATGGTGTTCATTTCATCTCATGGGTTTAATTCCTGCCTTCCCCCGGTATAGTTTTCAGCAACAAATTAGATAAATTCCTCTTTCGACATTAGGAGGTATGAATGTGGGACGGGGACAGGGCAGCCCAAAGTAGGGCAGTGTTATGGCACACGTGTGTACAGAACGAAAGGACTACTCTGTCCAGGGTCACAAGTGGACATGAGGACAAGAGCCCAGAGTCAAGGCTCTGCCAGTGAATCCAAGACTGGTAGAAGGAATTCTTCTGAATAATGCAGCATTGACACGTGGGAAATTAATTGTATTTAAACAGCAGAAAGTTATTATTTAAATAATGGTAAATGGTGCAGGCAAACTGTAAAATATTTTAAGTACATTAAGGGAAAGATAAAATAAGATTTAAAAAAATGCAGAACACTTCATTATCTTTATTATTTTTTTATCTGTTCTACTTGAACATTTTCTCTGGTTTTATTTTTGCTAACTTAAAAGGGTGCAAGAATGTTTTTCAAAAATTGCTGAACTGCAAAATAAAACTGGCTGACAAACTGCTCAAAGCGGCACTGTCATGGCCGCATCCGTTTTTTTGGTGTTTTTTTTTTTTTTGAAACCCACTGCAATACATTTTATTATGCCCCTAGTCACCCCCAGGCCCCCAATTTTTTTTTATGCCCGGACATAGTTCCTGGGCGCCACCATCTTTGTGTGGGCAGATGAAGGCCCTGTGGGATACGTCGTCACAGAATGGTAGACCCATGAGCGGCGGGTGGGTGCCCTAAATAACAAAAAGGGTCATACTGCCTCCCCCGGTCCCCACCCATGGGGGCTAAATGTAAACCCCCCCACAGGTGACTAGGGGTCCCAATACACCTAGTCATCCTCCTTCCCAATAAAATTAAACCCTACCTACCCCATTGACTCTAAAAATAGTGAGGGGTAACGAATAACAAAATACCTGTAAATTAAAAAATACTAGTTGAATTTATAAAATAAAATAAAAAAGCAGAGGGGGGGGTTTACATTTAGCCCCCACCCGTCACCAATAGGTGGGGGCGGGGACAATAGGTCCTCCCACCCTTTTGTCACTGAGGGCCCCCACCCACCGCTCATGGGTGGAGGTTGGGGGGGGAGACAATAGGTCCCACCCCCATAGTTACCCATAAGGGGTGGGGGCCGGAGGGGGGAGACAATAGGTCCCCACCTGCTGCTCATGGGTGGAGGCCAGAGAGGCAGAGACAATAGGTCCCCCTCTATTTGTTACTTAGGGTCCCTACCCGCTGCTCATGGATGGGGGTCGGAGGGGGACATTAGGCCCCCCATTTAGTTTAACAGCCCCCACTCGCGTGTCACACTATGTCCTCCCCCCGTTAATTATTTTAATAGTAGTGGGGGTTCTCTGTTTAGTAGACATGCCCCTACTCCCTTATTCACTAATACTAAGTCATGTTTATTCAGTATTAGAAAAGTTGACTGCCTTTTGGTAGATCAGTGTCTAATATCGTGGGAATTTGGGAGCTAATTACTAAGCGGCTGCAAGATGCAGCCGCGGCACGAACAAACAGAAAGTACTGAATGGCGTCCTAAGATGAATGAACAAACTGTTCTCATTCTGTTAGGATGAAATTCGGTAGTTTCGCCGGCGACCTGTCTAAATGACAGGACGTTCGTGAATACTGAAAGCAGGCATCGCAAGATCACGGAGGAAAGGGTGAGTATTGTGGGAAACATTTTTTTTTACCTACAGGAAGTAGGTCAAAGCTGGTCAAGTGTAGGAAAAATACATAAGACAAAGTAGTCCCTACTTTGTCTTATGTTTTAAAGAAAACTAGAGCAGACAGGAAGAAATGAAGAACAGATCCTGAGAGAGGGAGAGAAGAGGAAGCGATTGGGGGAAAGGTAAGTTTGGCGTGACAGTGCCGCTTTAATTAATTTACACTGTGTCTATCTGCAAAGTGTATGAAAATTAAAATAAAATTTGTTTGACTTCCAATTGTATTCCTAATATTTTTTTAAAAGAAAATTGCTTTCTGAGTGAAATTTTTATCTGTGAAAGTGGACATAGATGGCAATTTTAAGTCTCATATTATTTATTTGTTTATTTATTTTTAATGGTAGCTTTTATAGAAAACATTGACAAATAGTGAAATGTCAGCTATAGACTTCAGAAATACATTATATTATAGAGAAGCTAAGATGGGAAATGTCAGTCTCTTATAAAAAACTTTGTTATAAAAAAATCTCTTACATTTATTTATTCTATAAATCAATGTGCTATTTATTCTTCCCGACATCCCACTGAGACACCGGCTATTGTTTTGCTTTACATTTTCTTGGTGAGCCGCATCCTTGGGCAGTAAATGCTCTTATAATATTTACAAAGCTCAACGTCGATGCTGCTCCCAAAATGTCTTACTTTTTTATGGATTTGCTACCACTATTGCTACTGTACTATAAATTGGGTCTGCGTTTTATAAACACCTTCATGAACTGAAAGTAGCAGCAGGAAACAATTTATTTAGGAGATTTGTTTAGAAAAACATCTGTACTGGATAGGGCCAAACTGTAATGAAACTAATTTGAAATTGAACAATATTTAAAGGGAAACTGTAAGCACCCAGACCACTTCAGGTCATTGAAGTGGTCTGGGTGCAATGTCCCATGTCCCTTAACCCCATAGTGGTTGTAGTGGACTAGCCCCTGTACAAGAGTCTGCCCCAGTTTCCTGGAGGGGGCTGCTTGCTCGCCGCCTGCCCAGTGATTATGGTCCTGGGAAGATGGGACCCTTTAAACACAATGGCTGGGCATAATGGAGGTTGGCATGGCACTGCTGGCCTTTTGAGAGCCAGCCAAGGACATATGGAATAGCAGAGATATTGGACTGTACAGCGGATTCATTATTACTTTGCTATTCAACTACTAAGATTTCCGTATGGATTTGTCATAAGGCTTTCGTGTGGATTTAAAAAGCATTCGTTTGATTGTTTACCTAAAACTGTACTGACTTCCTGTATTCAGTATACGAACTAAATATACTGAACACCGGACCACCCTGATGCTTCAATCTCCCTCCCTGTCTGTCTAATACATTCCTATTGAAACCTGCGAACGCTTTGTTCAAGTCCCTGGGTGGCCGACATTTCGGGAGTTTAACACGTGGCGGCGGCCATCTTAAACTTTCGAACAGCGGTGTTTCGCCGTTGAGTGTCTGAAACTAAAATCGGACACTCGACTAGGCAAACACCGCTGAGACCTCCAGACTTCCATAAATTCGTGATGAAACTACCGAACAAGCCGCCGTTCGGTTGAAAGACTAATGCAAACATGGGGATTCACACGAACACCAATATAGCCATGGATGGCAAACATTTTGGGACTTTTATTCCGCGAACGGAGACCGACCGAAAGGCCAAAACTTATGGAGCTATTTTCGGCTGCTTTTGCCTGTGCGGTCAGTCAAATCTTTAAACCCCCATAACTCCCGAACCCCTGGTCCGATCTGGGTGATTTTTGAATATGTTGCTCACCCAGATCAGGGCTACCATTTAGGGGTGTACCTAGTATATTTGGGGTACATCTAAGAATTGGGGAAAAATGTGTACATTGTAATTATGTTATCTGTTAAGCTGAGGGGAGGAGATGTGTGGGAGGTAACGTCTATTTGATTGGATACTGTAGTAATTATTGTGGGTGTCTCCCTTGCAGGGGAGAACCGCATAAAAGCAGGGTATGTGAAATAAAGCCTCAGTTCTGCTCCTGATACTGTGTGTCGTCCAGTTATTGGGAAAGGTGATGGGATTGTATTGCTGATTGTGCTTGCTACGCTGTTGGATTATTCTATTACTGTGGATGTTTCTCCTGGGGTTACTACTTGTTCCTGAGCCACACCTGGACCACCAGCGGAAATAGTGAGAGACCAGCGTTCCGCTACAGTGGTAATTATTGCAGTGTCTGAGAAACTGCAATAATTACCTCTGAGAGTTCACTCCACATATAGGGGCTGTCTACCAGACAGCTACTAGAGGGACTTCCTGAATTGCAACAGACCTTTGGTTCGTTATCCAACGCTAGCCGTTCTCACGCTCACCCATGTGCATTAGGTCTCCCCCGGTAGGAAAGCAGCATGGGCAGAGCCTGACCCAGTGTCAAGGGACATCAGCGCTGGATTCAGGTAAGTGAGATGGGGCGAGAGGGAGGGGGCACAGTAAGAACCTACAGTGCCCGGAAAACAGCTTTGTTTTCCTGGCACTATAAAATCCCTTTGAATATTACCTCTTTTACCATAAATGATACAATGAAATTTGCTTGTAATGTCAAGGATGTTTTGGGGCATTAATAAAAGAGCTACTATTTACAATGTTGCCATAACTATTGTAACACTTAGACCATGGTTAGACAACCTTCAGCCCGCCACTTGTTGTTATCTACATCTCACAATAGTCTTACAGCCATAATGCTGGCAAAGTAACAGGAAAGATATTGTCCACAACATCTGGAATGCCGAAGGTAGCCTAACCTAAAAGAAAGTAGCAAAAACTAGCTTGAGACCTGAGAGGGGGAGCTACTGAAAGGTCTACTTGAGCTGTTGAGACCAGAGTAGGGATTTACCGAAGGGCAAGCTACTAAGCTTGTCTAAGGCTTTTTTTCTGTTTCTGTTGCAATGCATTAACTTGGTTCTCCCCAAGTTAAAAGGGTAATCCAAACGTGGAAGTGCATAATCACTTTAGTGAATAACTTTGAGGAGTGTATTAACTAAATGAATGCAATGGGATAATTGTGTTTATCAGATACAGGCATTACCTTCTAAAGCTCCTTGGACCCAGAAATGAAGTATGTGCTAGAATAACCTCCAGGTCATGTATAAACGATGTGATACAATGAGAACTGTGATTATGGAATTTCTAAGCAACTCATAGTCATTATTGAGTGGTTTAGTTTAACTTTGTATATATCCAAGTTAGAATCGAAATGTTGCTGTGATACAAACCTGAACTTTTAAATTAAAATCAAAAAAGAGCAATGAGAATATTCACATTTTTATTGCAATATATCAGCTCTTATTGAATTCAGTCTTTTAGCTCAGTAAAAATAGTCAAGGCTGATGACAGACTGAAGGGTATGCCTATGGATAAAGACTAGAGAACACTTGATTCTCTGTGGGCCATTTAGGGCCTGGCACGCAGTTTTCTAATCAGGAATGGATTTAATACTTTGGATAAACTTTTCAAATGTATTATTATGAAATATTATTATATTATTTTTAAATTATATATATTTTTAAATTGTAATATTTTGGAAAAATAATCATTTTAAAAGGCTCTCCAAAAATTTTAAATCAAGGCCATAGCTTGGAAACTTAGAGCTTCTATGCTCTTAGACTAAACAGCATCAGGATATAGATATATATTTATAATTTTGACTTATTTTCAACAATATTGTAAGAAAACATAAGAGCGATTTGTACATTGTATGTGTAGATGTTAGTATGTAGATAGTGCCAATTACCTGTTCTTGCAAACACACCAATTATGTCCAACAACCTCCCCTTACCTGCTCAAATTGCACACTTCGTGCGTTTTAACCCTTCACCCCTCCATCCTCTCCTGTGGTTCCATCCAAAGGGCACAAATACAAGATTTCCCCCCAAACACCGCATCTTCTTCTCCTTTCTATCCTTCTGCTTCTGGCGGATGATGTGATGTTTCCCCGGACCCCGGTCCCTCCTCTGCTCACTTACCTTGTGCTAACACCAGAAACCACACCAATCGGTAACCGCGGCAACGCTCAGACCTCGCGAGAGGACCCGGCGGAGCTGCTGGCTAGAGCTCACCGGGTCCTCTCTCCTGCCTCCCTCCCTCCCACACTCCCCAGGCGGCCGCATCTCAGTGCCTTTGGGCCGGTGAGGGAGATCTTTGATCTCCCCACCGGCCCATGGAGGCACTATGCAGGGCCGGCACTCGGGTAGCGCTGGCCCTGCAGCGGCCGGCCGGGGAGATCCTGTGATCTCCCCTGCCGGCCTCGGCCCCACGGCCATCGCGGCCCACCGGGCATTTGCCCGGTATGCCCGATGGCCAGTCCGGGCCTGCTCTTTACACCGACTCTCTTGTCAAAGTTATTTGATACTTTGGATTCTGCTACAATCTGTAGGCTGATGACTACAATACATATCTCTAATCCCCCCATCTCTCACCCGCTCTCCTAGAATACATTAGCCGCTTGCCTTCCATCCATCTCTGATTGGATGTCCTCCTGCTTTCTGAAACTCAATCTCTCTAAAACTGCGCTTCTTGTTTTTTTTTCCTCATAATACTGTTTCTCCTCTTGCGCTCTCCCTGCAAATTGATGGTACCTGCAGCAGCCCCTCCTTGACAGCATGCAGTATTTGTGTATTCTGGCCTCACCTTTATACCTCATGTTCAGTCTGTTGCCGCATGGTGCAGATTCCATCATAAAAAACATTGCCCACATCTGACCCTTTCTTATGCAAGATGCTGCTAAGGAGATTGTTCAAACTTTTAAAATTTATCACATTGATTTACTATAATTGATCTTCCCAGTAACCGTACTGAATGAATCCTCCGGCCAGGCTGATTTTTCTCTCCTGTCGGTCCTCTCACACCTTTCTGTCAATCCTTACATTGGCTTCCTGTACCCTATAGGAGTCAATTCAAAACACTAAGCTTTACCTATATAGCTCTAAACAACTACATTTCTCCACTTATTCAAATGTATGCCCCTTCTCGGTCTCTTCACTCTGCCAGTGATCTTCTCCTGTCCGCTGATTGTACCCTTACTGCTAACTCACACTTGCAAGACCTCTCCTCTAGTCTTCTTGTAATTTAAGAAGCCCTTCATTACCCAAACCCACCTCTTCAGAAAAGGTTATGGCTTCTCAGAGTAACTTCTGTTTCACAAACCTGTCTCCTGCTCTCTCCTGTAGGGCTACACTTCACTGTCACCTTCCAGTTAGCTACTTTCCCACCTTGTTGCTTAGTTTATGTCCCCTCAGATGCCCTTCCTATGTTTTTGTACCCCACGTTCTCTAGATTGTAAGCTCATTTTAGCATCTATTGTTCCTGTAACATTTTGTAAGTGCATTATTTATTGTTAAATTGCCCCCTTTATAATATTTTAAAGTGCTGCAGAATAAATTGGCGCTATATAAACACTAATAATAATAATAATAATAATAATATGTGTTCGTGTGAATAAGATGCACGTGCACTGAATTTGCTTTCTTGTTTTTTTTCCATGTTGACACCATTCCCCATAATTATAACAGCAATAATCACACTGCAGTAAGTAAGATGATTATAAGGTTAAGGCTTACCTCTGTAAACAGCGAACTTGTTGTGTTTTGTATCTGTCATTCTGAACATTCTGAGCGTGTCGTTACAAGGGGTTCGATAGGTTGACTTGATGCAGGCAGAATTATGGACACACATGTGAACTTCATGCTAAGTATCATAGGCCAATAGGGGAGATTTATCAAAGCGTCTTCTTGTAAACAGTGTTCTCAATCACCTTGGAAACCAGTGGAACAGGTACAGTCCATGTGTGACTCCTCCACTTTAAAAAAAAATAAAATATTATCTCCCATTGTTTCCTTCACAATGTAGCTTTCAATAAACCATGTTATAGCCAGCAGAATTATCATTGTAAGGGTATATGTTTATTTATTTATTTATGCTCGCTTGCTAAGGCAACACAAGTTTTCAAAGACTCGTCTGAGCCTGTGCAAAGATTTCTGTGAGTAAACGATGACCTTTATGAACATATGACCAGTATGCGTCTTTCTTTATAGGACAAATGTCGCCAGATTTTCACTTCATGTTTTTTTTTTTTTTTTAAAGTTTATTATATTTAATATAATGTAATAATATTTTTTTAAATGATGTAGATTGAATTGTATGTTTAGAAAATGTCACTCTTAGCTGGCTGAGCAGCCATGTTGGATCTGATCCTACTGCTATCTGACCAATTGCTGCTCAACCTAACTTGCCTGCTGCTGTGATTGGTCTGTGTAAAACTGCGGCAGCAGGCAAGTTAGGTTGAGCAGCGGTCAGTGAGATAACCGTAGAGTCTGACCCAACATGGCTGCTCAGCCAGATAGGAGTGACATTTTCTTTAAAATCTATAAGCGAGATAAGGAGCTGACAACCTGACACTAACCTATTGTTTTAATTTTCATTTCAGTGCCAAGATAACAAAAAGACAATGCTTCATCTTTTTAGGTAGCTGCATCATATAGCCACTCGAGTTTTTAATATTGGGCGCTCGTCTTTCATTCATTGCTTGTTGACACTGATAATTCAGCACACTTTAGGGGTCGTGAGATGATGCTGCAGTTGATGAATGTTAATTCATCGCTTTTTCTAGCATTTTGCACAGCCAATAATTAAAGGACAACTATTATCTCAAAATATTTCTTAATATAATATTCTGTTCGATAAATATTGAAAGGAAATCGTGTTTTTTTTAAATAAAGCGTATGCAAAATAATGATAAAAACTCGTCCCTACTAGAGTTGAGCGAACCTGAACTGAAAACATTACGGTTTTTGGACCCCGGACCCGAACACGGACATATCACTGTATGTTCGGGTTGGAGTTCAGTGTTCGGCGATTTAGTGAAGCGTTTTGAAAGGCTGCAGGGCAGCCAACCAACAAGCGTTTGGCTCGTGTGCCCTTAGAAGCCATCACAGCCATGCCTACTAATGGCATGGCTGTGATTGGTCAGTGCAGCATGTGACCCAGCTAGTAGGGGCATGGCTATTAGTGAGCAGCCTCCTGAGCCCCCATCTGCGACGCGCGAGTGGGGGCTTTTAACCCCTTAAGGACCAAACTTCTGGAATAAAAGGGAATCATGACATGTCACACACGTCATGTGTCCTTAAGGGGTTAAACTAAAGGGGGACCTATTGCCCCCCCCCCCCCCGGCACCCACCTCTGAGCGGTGGGTGGGGGCCATAAATAAGAATTTGGGTGGAGGACCTACCCCTGAGCATCTTGTTTGTGTGAATCCTGCCTAGATAGCACCAGCCATTAAGGCTTCTTCTTATATTTTTGTTGATTTATTTATTGGGGAAAACCTAAACAACGGCTAATATGAAAAAGTGTCATGTTTGTAGTATTTCATTAGATCTTTGGTTAAAATGAAGTCTGTGCAGTATTTCCTTTTCTTTTGATTTTTTTTTTTTCCATTTAGTTTTTTTTTTAATAATATCGCCTCTGGGCAACATGTCATTAAGATCTAAAATGATTACTTATTTATTGACACTTCCCTGGAACTCATAAGTTTGATTTCAAAGGATCAAATCTTGAATACAACCTCACGAGACTGTTTTACATTAATATAAATACTGCACAGAACTTCAAATCAAACGCCATCAAATAAACATGGCGGCTTGCATATCTTACATTACGAAGTCAGCATCTTTATGGCACAGAGGCAATGATGCGGGCGGATTTACTGTTACATACTGTAAAGAAGGAGAAACCACGCACTGCCTTTCTCTTATTTGGCAAAATTTGCTAAACGGACACTTTGTTGTTGATTTATTACCTATTTTACTGCTTTATACGATGGCTCTTTAAATTATATTTATAAAAAAAAATTTATAATCTGTGAATCTCTGGCAGTCTAATCCTTCTACTGTCCTCTGGTTACATAACGTACTAATGTACGTACTAATTTCTCCTATGGGGGCATTATAGAATTGCATGCATTTACAGATGTCTTTTATATTATTAATTTTAATATGTAGATAAAATTGAACTGGCGCGATCAGCGACTTCCATTCACTTGCACAAACTCTTTCCATTAAACCAATATAGACTCAAGTCATCCCTATCAGTGATATCAGGATGGAAGAGGGATTTAAAGAGGGGAACCCTATGCTTTTGTTTGTTTGTTTGTTTATGTTTGTTTGCAAACAGCATGCATAAGGAATCATGTAGAATGATCTGGATGGATTTTCAGAAAATCAGATTTTATTTTATTTTTTATTTTTACTTATTTTATTGTCTCCTTAATAAATAAATTAACAAGAGTGACCTTAAAACTCTTGGGTAGTTTTCTTTGCCTCATTTTGTGTCATCAAGGTATTCCTGATGCCAACTTATTGATTATTGATGACAATTCTGATGCAAGGACAAATCAACAAATGGTGATTGTAAGAATATTATTTTGTATAAAAATATTTAAAGGAACACTAGAGACTGAAATGTAGCATTTGTTTTTAATACATATGACCTATGAACATTAACAAGAGGAGTCATAAATCCGCTGAACACTCAAACACACACACAAACACATACACACACAACGAACACACAGACCGGGATCACAGAACCTCCCTTCCTCCTTAGTGCAAGGAATTCACCATGCTGTGCCTGCTCTGTCCTACCCACCATGCTATACAATGAACTGATAGGCAGAGCAAGGAGGCAAAAAGCATTTATAACTAAAACGGGCTTTCCAGCATGCAACTGCAAATGGAATGCTGGCTAAAGAGATATATCCCTCCCTGCGCATGTCTTCTACAGCGCAGAATCCAGTAATGCCATCCCCATCAGGGCTAAGGTATGATGGGTGTTAGAATAGGGGCGTGGCTAAGGCAGGAAGTGTGTGAGAATGGGGCGGGGCTAATGTAGGATCTGTTAGAATGGGGTGGGGCTAAGACCAGATGTGTGTTAGAATAGAGGCGTGGCTAGGACAGGATGTGTGTGAGAATGGGGTGGGGCTAAGGTAGGATCTGTTAGAATGGGGCGGGGCTAAGGCAGGACTATGTTAGAATGGGTGGGGCTAAGGTTGGATGTGTGTTAGAATGGAGTGTGGCTAAGGCAGGACTATGTTAGAATGGGGCGGGGCTAAGGCAGGATGTGTGTTAGAATGGGGTGGGGCTAAGGCAGGATGTGCGTTTGAATTGGGTGGGGCTAAGGCAGGATGTGCGTTAGAATAGGGGCGTGGCTAAGGTATAATGCATGTTAGAATGGGGTGGGGCTAAGGCTGGATGTGTGTTAGAATGGGGCGGGGCTAAGGAGGCAGGCATTAAGAAAAGTAAATGTATTTCCATTTAAGCAGATATAAATACAGCATTTTAATAAGGCCTAAATCTTATCAAATAACTTTAGGAGGCTGCCTAAGGCCTCACGCTGTCTGAGGCCTCACGGCCGCCTAAACAACCTTAGGGCAGATTGTCAGTCAGTCCCGACACCAGGAGGAGGCCCGGCGGCTTGCTGGTTATGCTACCGGGTGCGAGGCCCCTCCTTGTCGTCTGCTCGGGAGAAGAGCGCCCATCGCAGACATCGTTCTGCAGCTGCGCAGTGTGCATAGCTACAGACCATCTGTCTCACGAATTCTGAACAATAAGAGTGTTGGCGTGGGTTATTACAGTAACGCTCTGACTCGATCTCGCAAGATACATGGTCTGTAGCTCTGCACACAGCGGACCTGCAGACCGGAGGCCATGGCCACAGGACCACCAGGGAGACCACCAGACCACCAGGGAGCATAACAATTTATTTATTCACTCCCTCTCAGTATTCTCCCCCTCCCAGCATTAACCCTCTCCCTCCCAGTATTCCCCCCACCCCAGCATTAACCCCAACCCAGCATTAACCCCAGCATTAACCTCTCTCCTTCCCAGTATCCCCCACCCCAGCATAAACCCTCTCCCTCCCAGTATTCCCCCAACCCCAGCATTAACCCTCTCCCTCCCAGTATCCCCCACCCCAGCACAAACCCTCTCCCTCCCAGTGTTCCCCCAGCATTAACCCTCTCCCTCCCAGTATTCCCCACCCCAGCATAAACCCTCTCCCTCCCAGTATTCCCCCCACCCCAGCATTAACCCCAATCCAGCATTAATCCCAGCATTAACCCTCTCCCTCCCAGTATCCCCCACCCCAGCATAAACCCTCTCCCTCCCAGTATTCCCCCCACCCCAGCATTAACCCCAACCCAGCATTAACCCCAGCATTAACCCTATCCCTCCCAGTATCCCCCACCCCAGCATAAACCCTCTCCCTCCCAGTATTCCCCCCAGCATTAACCCTCTCCCTCCCAGTATCCCCCACCCCAGCATTAACCCTCTCCTCCCAGTATTCTCCCCACAGTATTAACCCTCTCCCTCCCAGTATCCCCCCACCCCAGCATTAACCATCTCCCTCCCAGTATTCCCCCGACCCCAGCATTAACCCCAACCCAGCATTAACCCCAGCATTAACCCTCTCCCTCCCATTATCCCCACCCCAGCATTAACCCTCTCCCTCCCAGTATTTTCCCCACAGCATTAACCCTCTCCCTCCCAGCATCCACTCAACCCCAGCATTAACCCTCTCCCACCCAGTATTCCCCCCACAGTATTAACCCTCTCCCTCCCAGTATTCTCCCCACAGCATTAACCCTCTCCCTCCCAGTATCCCCCACCCCAGCATTAACTCTCTCCCTCCCAGTATTCCCCCCACAGCATTAACCCTCTCCCTCCCAGTATTCACCCCACAGCATTAACCCTCTCCCTCCTAGTATCCCCCCACCCTGGCATTAACCCTCTCCCTCCCAGTATCCCCCACCCCAGCATTAACCCTCTCCCTCCCAGTATTCCCCCCCCATCATTAACCCTCTCCCACCCAGTATTCCTCACACATCATTAACCCTCTTCATCCCAGTATTCCTCACACAGTATTACCCCTCTCCCTCCCAGTATCCCCCTCACAGTATTACCCACTCACACAGTCACCCCTTCGCTCACAGTACCCTCCCACAGAATTACCCCCTTCCTTACAATATTCCCACCTCACAGTATCACCCCCTCACAGTTTCAATCATCCTCCTCCCTCATAGTATCAACCCTCTGTCTCACACAGTATCACCCCCTTTCCAACACAGTATCAACCCCTTCTCACACAGTATCAACCTCCTTTTCTCACAGTATCACCCCTTCACACACGCTGTCACCTTCCCTCACACATACTGTCATGCCCCCCACACACTGTCAACCCCCACAATGTTGTGTCACCATACTCACACAGTCAGCCTCCTCACACACACAGTCAGCCTTTTCACACACGGTCAGCCTTCCCTCACATGGTCAGTCTCCCCCACACATGGTCAGACTCCCCCACACACTGTCAGCCTCCCCTCACACTGTCAACCTCCCCCCTCACACTTTCAGCCCCATTACGCATCCACACTCACATTAACCACTCCTAATCGTGTTAATCTCACCCTCTCCAAACTCACCTGCCCTCGCTCTGCCCCTGTCAAATCGGATTAAAGGGACACTCCACTGCCCAAGTACAAAATAAGTAAAAATCACTGTTTAGTAGATATACCCCAAATGAAAACTTGCATGAACTTAATTATACATTTTTACACTGGAATATATCTAAAAACATATCTATCTTAAAAACAGCTTAAAAACATGCAGTTCTCTTGTCTGCTTCATTCCCTTATAACTTTGCCCAGACTTTTTTCGCTGTCCAATCACAGACTTTCCAATGCAGCTCAATGAGAAGCCTTTGCAAGACAGGTGCTCTGGGTAATTCCTGCCTCCTGAGTTTAGTTCCACCGAGCTAAACAACCAGTAGGTACCAGGACCGGCTGTCTGTTTGAAGCCCAATGGGGTGCAACCAGGTTAATTTATAAAAGTTTTGTGGCGAAACCGACCTCGCCACGTGTCCTTGGAGGGGGCTGATTGCCCGCCTCTTGCCTTTGGACTATGGACCAGACTTTATGGGAATGTGATACCCCAGATAGCCATACCATGGAGCCTATTCATATAATGAAAGACTATGGGAAAGACTTTAGCTCCATGGCAATTGTACTGTGTGAGTAGGATCTGCGCGCTATTCGGTAGTTTTGTGCGTGCAGATCCCAGCTATCTGGGGATAGGTGAAATGTCTGTGTGTTATGTGTAAATGTGACTTTATGTATTTTAAAGTGTTTTATGTTGTTTTGCAACCATGTGGTTAATGGAGTCTGCCTTTAGTCCTGGGTAATTGGATTACTTCTCCAATTAACTCCAGGGCAGAAGGGAGGAAACCAGGGTGCATTGTGGGGATGTTTTTCTGCCAGCCAGAAAGGAACAAAAGATACTTTTAGTAACTTTTGAACCCCTGGTCGGATTCATGCCATTTTTTAATATGTTGTTCCCCTGAATGGATTGGTTGTGGATATGTATTTTTATGTGAATGTGATGTATGGTTTTAAAGTTATGAAAGTTGTGTAAAAGTATATTTTACACTGTATGCATAATGGGATTATGTGTCACACTAAGGGGAGGGGATGTGTGGGAGGTAACATCTATGTCATTGGTTCTTTTATGCCTCCCCCTGGGTGTGGCCTGTATGTGTGAGTTGGAAATAAAAGCCAGGCTGGATGAGCCAGTCCAGAGTTCCTGTTTTAACCTCAAAGTGATGTGTCGTCTCATTATTGGGGGAAGGATTTATTGTATGCTGTTCCAGTTGACTGCTAGGGGTACAAGCCTATTCGTATGGTTCCTATTCAATGGTCTACAGCATTCATACGCTTGGGAGAATTTAAAGGTTTTCTTGGATTCGGTGATTATGGTGTCTGCCAGAGTGCTTGGAGTCCTCAGGAAGCACTAGGAGCATCCATTAACGGAGGTACTCAGTTGGGGTGCCAGGCGATCCGTTACATTGGTGGCAGCGGTGGGATGGCGTACTAGTGCGAGGAGAAGCAGCTCAGAGACACTGGTAACGTTTGGAATTACAAATTGAGGGCAACGCTAGTATCCGTACAGCGCCCCTGGCTACAGCAGGATGGAATCAGCTAGTTTTTGGACAGCGTTCCATGATGAGGAGGAGGAGGCGGCCGCGGACTACAGGGATGCAGACAGAAAGGAAGTCTGGTATGATGCCCTGGAAGACGCCCAGTGGCGGCGAGGTGAGAGTCTCCCCAGTGATGAGCAGCGGCTACAGAAGCGTGTGGCGATGCGCATGTATCTATTGGGAGAGCAGCCCCTGGATGAGTGGGTGACAAGACTAGAGACCCTGGTATGGCGAGAGATCTGGCTAGACAACGCATACCAGGCCCTCTGGTGGCATACCATTCGACTTACCCCCTGGACGGCCGAGCACGACTTACCGGAGGGGGATGATTATGATGGCCCGGGTTTATTATGGGATGCCTTGGAGGACGACATTGATCTTGGCAGCACGGAGGGGTCTAGGTTTTGGGACATCTACGACTACCGGATGGGCATGTATGTCTGGGCTGACGAATGCGAGGTGAGCAAAGACATGACCCACCTGGTAACAAGGGAGTGGGAGCTGGAGCAGGACTACCAACACCTGCTCAGCTTCGTGCAGCTCCAACCTACCCGACAAGCAGAACCAGACCTCATAGACTGGTCCTGGAGAGACCCACAGATGGCAGGTGGAGATGGGATCGAGGTCTCTCTACTGGCCCTACAGGGATGCTGGGCAGTCGGCCCAGATCCCCAGCGGCAGGTTACAGTTCAGAGAGAGGAGCTTGTTACACCCTCTCTCCAGCGGCCGCCTAACCCACCAAGGGGAGACCGTAAGCCCCACACCAGCGCAGATGGGACCGTGGTCTCTGCGCCCAAGTTACAGGGAGCTGAAGGAGCCGTCCTCCCTCCCCAGCGGCAGTGTGATTTGTTGGGAATTGGGAGCCCGGTCTCCATTCCCCAGCGGCAGAGTATCCAGCAGGGAATAGAGAGCCCATTCCCCTTTCCCCCACAGCAGGACTCTGTGCTGGGAGGAGAGACAGTCGGTCTCCCTCCGCAGAGACGGGAAGTATGCATGGGAGAGGAGATTGTTACCACCTCTTCCCAGCGGCGGATCATTAATGTACAGGGAATAGAGAGCCCAGTCTCCATTCCCCAGCGGCAGAGTGTTCTAATGGGAGAGGAGCTGGTTACCACCTCTCCCCAGCGGCAGCTTAATGTACCAGGGGGAGACTGTAAGCCCCACACCTGTGCAGATGGGACCGTGGTCTCTGCACTTCCAGCACAGGGGGTAGGGACGGTCGGTCCTGCCCCCCCACAACAGGGCTGTTTAGCCAAAGGGGAGACAGTCTGTCTCCAGCAGCAGAGCTGTGTAACTAAAGGGGAGACAGTCGGTCTCCAGCAGCAGAGCGGTGTAACTCAAGGGGAGACAGTCGGTCTCCAGCAGCAGAGCGGTGTAACTCAAGGGGAGACAGTCGGTCTCCAGCAGCAGAGCGGTGTATTTAAAGGGGAGACAGTCGGTCTCCAGCAACCAGGCTCCAACCAGACTACTCCCGTGGTAGTGCTGGCAACAGGACAGAGTACCGCTGGTCTCTGCCCCCTCAGCAACCTACCAAGGCAGCCTACCAGTCCCCCACACAGCCGTGGTGAGGCACCTGAACCTGGACAAGATTCTCCCTCACCCAGGTGTAGTAACTGTTTATTGTGGGTGGGCTGCTCTGCTGTTTCTGTCTTGTGGGTGGGCTGCTGGACTAACAAGGGCACTGACCGGCAGGAGGTCAAGTACCCTGTTAGTCTGGGGGGTAAAGGGGAGAAGTGTGGCGAAACCGACCTCGCCACGTGTCCTTGGAGGGGGCTGATTGCCCGCCTCTTGCCTTTGGACTATGGACCAGACTTTATGGGAATGTGATACCCCAGATAGCCATACCATGGAGCCTATTCATATAATGAAAGACTATGGGAAAGACTTTAGCTCCATGGCAATTGTACTGTGTGAGTAGGATCTGCGCGCTATTCGGTAGTTTTGTGCGTGCAGATCCCAGCTATCTGGGGATAGGTGAAATGTCTGTGTGTTATGTGTAAATGTGACTTTATGTATTTTAAAGTGTTTTATGTTGTTTTGCAACCATGTGGTTAATGGAGTCTGCCTTTAGTCCTGGGTAATTGGATTACTTCTCCAATTAACTCCAGGGCAGAAGGGAGGAAACCAGGGTGCATTGTGGGGATGTTTTTCTGCCAGCCAGAAAGGAACAAAAGATACTTTTAGTAACTTTTGAACCCCTGGTCGGATTCATGCCATTTTTTAATATGTTGTTCCCCTGAATGGATTGGTTGTGGATATGTATTTTTATGTGAATGTGATGTATGGTTTTAAAGTTATGAAAGTTGTGTAAAAGTATATTTTACACTGTATGCATAATGGGATTATGTGTCACACTAAGGGGAGGGGATGTGTGGGAGGTAACATCTATGTCATTGGTTCTTTTATGCCTCCCCCTGGGTGTGGCCTGTATGTGTGAGTTGGAAATAAAAGCCAGGCTGGATGAGCCAGTCCAGAGTTCCTGTTTTAACCTCAAAGTGATGTGTCGTCTCATTATTGGGGGAAGGATTTATTGTATGCTGTTCCAGTTGACTGCTAGGGGTACAAGCCTATTCGTATGGTTCCTATTCAATGGTCTACAGCATTCATACGCTTGGGAGAATTTAAAGGTTTTCTTGGATTCGGTGATTATGGTGTCTGCCAGAGTGCTTGGAGTCCTCAGGAAGCACTAGGAGCATCCATTAACGGAGGTACTCAGTTGGGGTGCCAGGCGATCCGTTACAAGTTTCAATTTCTTTTGAAATCTGCAGTTTTTGCAAAATATCAGTAGGACACATTCTTCACACATACATCATGTTAGCAAGCTAAAGTGCTTTAGGGGTCTGGAGTATCCCATAACTACGCTTAATGACTGATTTTATTGACAGTTATGGAAACAAGCCTCATGTTTGAACATTACTTAAGTAGTTATCTCTAGAAGGAAAGATTTAGTTCACAAATTAAGCTAGTTCTGTTGGAACCAGGATTGCTGTAAAAATCCTATATTGAGCACAATTAACCAATGTTAATATGTACTCTTCTCTCAGTAGGCAAGTAGTAAATCTAATTAAAAAATACAGAAATATGCTAAGCAGTTTTCTGTTTCTATGGCAACAACGTTTTTCAAGGTATCTATGTTATCTCCCTGTGTCTATATGCTCCAGTTAAACTGTCTAGACAAAATATTATAAATGGTGCAAATTTTACATTATTAAGTAATTATTTGTATTGCAAGGCCGCTTCATTTCCAAGTCAATACCAGCTTCCATACTCATATAGTCAATAAAAGGAATATTAAACTCACTTTACTGGGGAACTAATGTATACTTTGATAGTATTTAAGTTATGTATCAAGATTTGAGATAAGAGTTTAGGTGTAAAAAAATAGCAGTTTTCTCAAAACGTATATTTAGTATTTATTTTGGTAACTTGTGTAGTTTTGTGTCTAAAATCCTGTTACTGAAAATACAATCGTGATAAAAAAAATCTATTTTGTTTGATATTCTGTAAAAACTTTTTCCTTTTAGTTTTTATTTTAATTTTCTTTTCAATAAAATGCACTTTTTCTCAAAAGATATAGCATTTTGCAACCAGATCTCATTGGTAATTATAACCCATATAGGAAAAATGTAAAATGTAGATGCAGAATAGCCTACGTGGAATATGGGAATATGAAGAATAAATGAAATAAAAAAGACTCTGGGAACCACTGCTTATACGCTAATTGGCACATTGCTTTATTTTGGAAAACAAACTGTAGGGAGGGCTAATTATTTTTGATAAGTTCATTCCATCACATTAAAGAGGAACAAGAATAAAAAAAAAACATAAAAACAAAAACAAAAATAGAAAAACAAAAAAAGACGTTTTTGTTAATTTTTTTTTTTTTAAATTCACCGGATAGTTTTGAAACCCGTAGGTAAACGGAACATTGCACACAGTGGAACAGAGAGAGAGAGAGAGAAAAAGAGCGAAGAAAAAGAGCAACGGGCGCTGGAATAAAACTCGAATACAGTGCAAGAGAATCTCCAAAATGAATTGGATTGGACCATACTGTAAAACTTGCCATTAACAACACCAAGAAACACTTAAAAATGTTTAAGCCACACTGTTTGACTGAAACTTTCCTGCCCTTTACATGTTCTGCCACACAGAGAGTAATAAGAGGGGAAGAGTGAGCCAGAGGAATCCACGTGAGGAGGACAGTCAAGAGAATTAGAGAAAGGAGAGCCGGGAGGTCGGAACGATGGACTTCAAGAGTAGAGCAATGGGAACGTTCAACATTTTCAGGCATTTTCTTGGTCTTCCTTGGTTTCTTCACTCACACCCTCTTCTTGTTGGGCACTTTCACTAGGTTTGGTTTGTTCTGCTTCATCTAAAGGAAAAAAGAGAAGATAAAACATAAAATTTAGACTCATCATAACAAGTAAAAAAAAAAGTTTAAATTACCTATTACGTAACTCAAGAGCAACTAACCCAGCAAGTAATGGTCCAGGTGTCATTGGAGTCTTGATTAAGATACATTTTGCTCAGCTATAGTTTACGGACTAGTGATAATTTTGAGTGCAACTATCAGAGCCAAAAACCTAAACCTTCCTTGAGTAGCGGGTAGATAACCATGCTACAGTTACATGACAAGTTAACAGAATAATCATAGCACTACTCAGATTTAATTAATGATGTGCCATTTGGTAACCTAAGGGGTTTACTTGTGTTAAAGGCAGGCTAACTAAAGGAGAAAAGGAATGAAATGTGTATATAAGCGGGGGGAAAAAATCTTATTTCATCATAATTGAATTATCTGAATATACAACAGAAAGATCAAAAGCAAAAATCATTGTGAAGGGAAGAATTATATCAGAGCACAAAATTTGAGAATTAAAAATAAAAACATATGAGCATAGATTTGATATCCTTAAGTCTATTAGTTCTTAAACCAAACCTGAGGGGCTACCATTTGTAAATTATCCGTTGTGTTTATATATAAATATCAATGGAACTTGGACCATTGACCAGTTTTGAGGACATGCTGGAAAAATGCTGCCTACTGAATGATACTGCAAAAGCAGTCGAGACATTGTATTGGTTTCCAAAAGACTCAACAGAGGGCATGACGGAACACTTGCCTACCCCTGTCAGACTCTCCCCTAATCTTCAATCACAAAACTCATCTTTTCAGAAATGCCTATGGCCTCCCAGAGTAACTTCTATTTCCCAAACCTGTCTCCTGCTCTCTCTCCTAAAGGGCCACACTCCACTCTCACCTCCAGCTCTGCTACTTCCCAATATTGTTATTTGATTGCTATCTCCCTTGATGCCATTCCTATTGCATTATTATACTCCACCTCCTCTAGACTGTAAGATCGTTTGAGCACAGTCCTTATAAACCTATTGTTCCTACAACATTTTGTACCTGTTTCATCTCTTGTTACATTTCCCACTCTATAATATTGAAAAACATTGTGGCATATGGTGGCAATACATAATATCAATAATAATAATAATAATAATAATAATAATCATCATAATAATGTCCTGTATGGAATTGATTCATTACACAAATAAATTAGTTAAAATTAACTAACAATGTGTTGTGTGAGGACAAAATGTCAGTATTTTAGACTAAGGAGTCACAATTTGATAGAAATATTCACAAATATAACCCAAGTACAGGAGGGGTGTATATTAAAAAAAGAGAGAACTGAAAGGATAACAGGCTGCAGCCTAAATCAAAGGGTTGAAAGAACTGCTGTGACAATACATAATTATACTTTCTGGGAACGTAATTAGAGGTTAATACAGTAATCAATGAATTCCATTCATTTACTGTATTCATTTACTGTAATAACCTCTATCTACAATAAATGAATTATTATATTTATATTCATATATATAAATTTCCTTTACATATATTGAATAGTCATAGGGCTATTTTGGTAGCGAGTGCAGTTATTATCACAATACAAGTTGAAGAATGTTGAAACATTATATCCAAGCAGGCTTTATGGGATATTAAGTCCAATATCACGATGGTTTGTATTGCAGATTTCTCATTTTAGAAATTGACTCTTTTTCACATTCGCTTGAGCCGTTCAAAGAAACTGGATTATTTTTCTCGCGTTTACACTATTTCCATCGGAAGATAATTAAGACTCAATGTTTCTTTTCTAGAATCACAGTTCTCATACTTTCATTCGTTTGGGGTCAACCAGTGATATATTTTAAAATGGCTTCAGATGTTACAGTTTGAATAATATACCAACTTGATCATTCGTACATCGAATGGGGGTCTGCATCAACTCAGTTACAGTAGCTCTTTCTAATATTGGATATGTAAAACCATAATCTGGGCAATTAGAATCACCAAGGTAGGCAAATGTAAATGGGCTCTCTATGGTGGGGCTGATTGGTATGCTAACTGCATTGTTTGTTTCTGCATTGATTCAAATGAGATACAAGTAATTTGAAATCTGTTGAGTAGGATACACCCTACAGTAATCGTTTGAGGCTTTTGTCCATATTTGTATATTTTCCACTGTTTTCTTTTTGGCTAAGAAGCAAATCTAAGAAGGTGAGGAATGGTAGTGGCAATGGCAGAATTGGTACACTCGGGTTATAGTAAAGACTGAGATCAATTTATACAAGAGACGCATAGATGGTATATGAATTAAGGGCAAAGCAGTTATGTGTTTATACTTTTCAGTACATTTGCAATTATGCAGTTTGTTTTTTATAAAATCATTTGTCCATAAAATATTGAATATGGTTGACATATAAGTTGAATATATTGCACATGCGACACTGTAATATACATAAAAGGGGTTGAACGCATTGCTGATTGGTATGTGTACAATATATTTTGGAATTCCAGCAATAAACACTCAAAATACCAACAGAACATAACTGCAATGACTGCTCAGAATGCCGCGTACTGCTAACTGTTTGCCTGATTAAAATCAAGTATGTGGATATTATGCTTGGAAATGTGGCCTTTCCTCTAACTCTCTCACTTCCAGCAACAAATTATATTCTGGTGATTTACAATGTTTTTTAAACCCGCATGCAGTGTTTATGGGGTTAATGGGAGACCAGCAGGATTATTGACTAGAGTGAGAATTCAAAGTTAAGATTAGCGTAGCAGAACTAAAAACATAGCTGAACTAGAATTTTTACAGTCTGGCTATTTTGATCTTGAAGTTGAAATTCACTTTTTTCAATTTGACAATTTTTATTTTCATGCATAAAAGATAAGAAGGGGGTACAGAAATAAAAAGGGGGGGGTGCAGGCATAGACATAACGCATGTTACAGTGTATCACAGGCTTAACATAGTTTTGCACATTTTTGCACCTGTTGCATAATTTTACATAGTGTTACAGAGGTTTGCACAGTGGTGCATAGTTTTACATAGTATTGCGCATTTTGCGTAGGTTTGCATAGTTTTGCACAGTGTTGCCTAGGACCCTTTCGGTCAGCTCATGCGTCAGTGAGAAGGTGACACTGCATAACCCGATGGAGGCGTCAGGCGTGTCACCTGTCCTGCCACTAGCGTGGTTCTGTTTGTCTTGTTTCGGAATGGGGTCCATGGGTGGTAAATGCATATTGAAGGGGGTAGGGAGGTAAGGGTAGAAAGGTGGGGGTAAGGGGGGAAGGGGTTGAAGGGGTTGCTCCGGTTTATATATATGGAACCAATGTCAGTGGAGTCCTTCAGGTTCGCACCTCGGGTTCATCCCCATAGTGCCCGTTTCCGTCTCAGGTTTCCCAACTATCGTCTATGTATCTATTCCCTATATGAGTGTGTGTTCTCACATTTGTCTTTTTAGTCTGCGGCTCTCTTGGCCCAGGTTTCCCAAACCTCCTGTTTCCAGGACTGGCGTTTTGTTATGGGGGCAGTGTGCATTTCGTAGCTTCCCACTATTGAGATATACCTAGTCAATTCTTGCATAGTTGTTGTGGATGTGGATAGCCAATTCCTGGCTATGTGTGTCAGGGAGGCAATTTGGATGTGGTATATTAGATACCTATCGGCTGGGGAGTATTGGTCTTCGTACATGAACAGTAGGAGGGAGGCTGGGAAGTTGGGGACGGCAATGTTCGTATGTGAGTGAATGAGGGAAAGAACCTCTTTCCAGTAGCTCTGTATAATGTCACAGCCCCACCAGATGTGTAGGAATGTGCCTGTGTCTCTGTGGCAGCGCCAGCAGGTGTTTGGTTGTGACAGCATTATCTTGGCCAGGCATGTAGGAACCATGTACCACCTATAGGCAATTTTGCGCATGAGTTCCATGTGAGCTGCGCAGGCTGACCTGCCTTTATAACTATTTGTGACGAAACCAATCTCGCCACATTGTATTGGAGGAGCCTGGTTGCCCGCCTGCTGCCTTTGGATTATGGACCGGCAGCTAAAGGGTTAATTTTACTGTGCAGAAGGATTCATTTCTCCCTTTCTGCACAGCAGTTCGGTAGATTTCATCTACCGAACAAACAGCCGTTCACCAACCTCCCCAGAGCCGTGGGAAGCCGGCCGGCGTTGTTAATTGGCCACCCAGAAGCTGGAGTGTGCCTCCTATTTACCTCCCTGAAGCTGCGGTTAACCGCAGCTTAATTGCTTGTTAACTGGGTGGCCGCTGTTACACTTAGCGGCCGCTAGGTGGCGCTGTTCTGGAGCTCCCCGGGCAGCCAGCGCTTTTCTGCCCGGCTTTCATGCACCAAAATCGGACACTTTTACGTGCAGGCACCGCTGAACCTCCAGCCCCTGGTTCTATTTCGGATGGATTTGGTGAATGCAGGGAAATTCGGTATTTTATGTTTTATGTGAATGCTTTAACCCAGATAGCAATGCCATGGAGCCTGTTCGTATAATTAAAGACTTTAGCTCCATGGCACTTAAACTGTATTCGGGTGGTCTGGGTGCCATTCACCTAATAATGTGCACCCAGACCTGAGCTATCTGGGGATATGTTACATGTCTGTGTTTTATGTATACAATGTGTCTTTATGTATTTTAAAGTGATAGTCTGTTTCTGTGTCACCATGTGCATAATGGAGTCTGGCCTTTGTCCTGGGAGATAATTGAATTACTTCATTAATTATCTCCCGGACAGAGAGGAGGAAACCAGGATGCATTATGGGAAAGTATTGTGGCTGTGTGTACGAAAATGATACATGTCTGTCTGCTGTTTCAGTCTTCCATCTGGTCCCCTAGGGGAGTGTCCACCAGGTGGGAGACCTGCATAAATACAGGGGCAGGTAGCCCTCAATAAACAGACCACTGCTTGACCCTCAACACGGAGCCGTGTCTCGTTCTTGGGGGGATTCACTGTATGCTGATAGGGACTGACTGCCAGGAGTGTAAGCTGATGTCTGCTTTTCCTGTTCGTTTGCTAGCAGCAATTCGTGAGGTTCCAGTTCGGGAGTTTGGAGTGCTACCTTATTCCCTTGTATGCAGTTCGGGAGTTTGGTGCATTCACCTATATCCAGTTCGTGAGTTTTGGTGCTTTTACAGTAGCTGTGCCTGTCTGTGAAAAGGGGATTATCGCCTAAACTGATTTTTCCCCTTTTATGCTGAAACGGTCCGTTACAATTGGTGGCAAGCGGCGGGATCGTTCCTACAGCCAGAAGGACAACTACAGGAGACACCATTGCTTTGGATGTTTCAATTTCAGGGCAACGCATGTCTCAGTACAGCGACCCTGACAGCTCCAGGATGGAACCAGCAGTGGAGTACAGATATTCTGTAGAGGAATTTGACCGTATGATGTGGTTGCGGCTGAACTTCTTCGGACCTAATCCAGCTGAGAAATCCGTGAAGTTTGTGAGGGGTCTAGTGTTCAAGACTCTGCTATACCGGGCAGAGGGTGATGGTCAGCTGCCACGTTGGGTGGACCTCCACCGGAAATTACAGTTACGGGACAGAGAGAGCTCAGTCTCCAGTCCCCAGTGGCAGTGTGAATTGCAGGGAATTGGGAGCCCAGTCTCCATTCCCCAGTGGCAGGCTGAGTTACAGGGGGCAGAGTTAGTTGTTCCTGCCCCCCAGCAGCAGAGTGATATGCCGGGAAGGCAGTGTAAAGTGCAGGGAGAGGAGAGCAGTGTCCTCCCTCCCCAGCGGCAGGCTGAGTTACAGGGGGCAGAGGTAGTTGTTCCTGCCCCCCAGCAGCAGAGTGATATGCCAGGAAGGCAGTGGGAAGTCCAAGGAGAGGAGAGCAGTGTCCTCCCTCCCCAGCGGCAGCGTGATTTTTCGGGAATTGGGAGCCCAGTCTCCATTCCCCAGCGGGAGATACAGCAGGGAATTGGGAGCCCAGTCTCCGTTCCCCAGCGGCAGTGTGACGTGCCGGTAATTGAGAGCCCAGTCTCCTTTCCCCAGCAGCAGAACTCTGTATTGGGAGGAGAGACAGTCGGTCTCCCTCCGCAAAGACTGGAAGTATGTATGGAAGAGGAGATTGTTACCACCTCTCCCCAGTGGCAGATCATTAATGGGCAGAGTGTTATATCGGGAGAGGAGCTTGTTACCCCCTCTCCCCAGCGGCAGCTTAATGTACCAGGGGGAGACTGTAAACCCCCCACCGGTGCAGATGGGACCGTGGTCTCTGCACTCACCACACAAGGGGTAGGGACGGTCGGTCCTACCCCCCCCACGACAGAGCTGTGTATCCAAGGGGGAGACAGTCCGTCTCCAGCAACCAGGCTCCAACCAGACTACTCCGGTGGTAGTGCTGGCACCAGGACAGAGTACCGCTGGTCTCTGCCCACTCAGCAACCCACCAAGGCAGCCTACCGGTCCCCCACACAGCCGTGGTGAGGCACCTGGACATGGACAAGATTCTCCTCTACCCAGGTGTAGTAACCATTTATTGTGGGTGGGCTGTACTGTTTTTTCTGCTTTGTGGGTGGGCTGCTGGACTAACAAGGGCACTGACTGGCAGGAGGTGAGGTACCCTGTTAGTCTTTTTGGAAAGGGGGAGAGATGTGACGAAACCAATCTCGCCACATTGTATTGGAGGAGCCTGGTTGCCCGCCTGCTGCCTTTGGATTATGGACCGGCAGCTAAAGGGTTAATTTTACTGTGCAGAAGAATTTATTTCTCCCTTTCTGCACAGCAGTTCGGTAGATTTCATCTACCGAACAAACAGCCGTTCACCAAGTTCGTGAGTTTTGGTGCTTTTACAGTAGCTGTGCCTGTCTGTGAAAAGTGGATTATCGCCTAAACGGATTTTTCCCCTTTTATGCTGAAACGGTCCGTTACATTATTCATGGCTTTAAGCCAGGTGTTCTCGGGGATTCAGCGGCCTATGTCAGCCTCCCAGGCTCTGGCCCAAGGGAGCTTACAGAGTTCTGTGTCAGTGTTCAGGAGCGTGTAAGTGGTCGATATGGGCCCCTTGGCAGGTGTCCCTGCAATCAAGCGTTTCTCAAAGTGTGTAAGAAGGCATGTTTGGGGGTCTGTCACCGGGATCTTCACATTCGTGAGCCACCAGGACCTCAGTTGTCTATAGGAGAAGGGTGCTATATGTGGGATAGTGTATCTAGTACTAAGGTCTGGAAATGGTAGCAGCGTTCCTTTGTCTTGCAGGTCGTGTAAGTGAGTAACTCCACATCTGTTCCATATCCTGAAATTAAACTCAGGGATCAACTCCGCCAGCGCTCTGAGGGTCATGGCCAGTGAAACAGGGCGACATCCGCACAGACTCGCGCGTGAGGCGTCCCAGATTTTCAGGGTAGCTGTTGTGGCCGGGAGCGCTTGCGCCAGGTCTGGCCTTTGGGAGGGGGTTAGCCACATCAGGGTAGATATGTGGAGCCGTTGTGTCCAGCAGCTCTCGATGGGTACCCATTGTGGTTGGTCTGAGTGATGGTGGGCTGCCTCTAGGCTTGTTAGGATTGACGCTTTATAGTACCCATTAAGGTTAGGTAGGCTCATTCCACCTGCATGTGTGGTTCTATAGAGGGTATTTGTGCCTATTCTGGGCTTTTTGCCATTCCATACAAATTTATTGATTTGCGTTTGCAATGCCTGGAAGTAACGTGTGGGTGCTATCAATGGGACTGTCCTAAATAGGTATTGCAGCTTAGGCAATATTACCATTTTCACAGCAGCTATGCATCCTGACCAGGAGATGCATTTATTTCTCCATTGTTGGAGGCTTTCTACTATTTCTTTGCTTAGCTTGACATAGTTAAGATTGTAAAGTTTTGGTAGATGGTGGGGGAGTCGAACACCCAAGAAGGTGAGATAGTCCGTCATCCAGTCATATGCAAATTCCTTTTCAAGGTCTGACCTGTAGGCGCCCTCCATCCTCACCCCCATGGCCTGTGTTTTTGTGAGGTTAAGCTTATAATACGAACACCTGCTATAGGCGTGAAGTATATCGTGAAATGCTGTTAGTGACGTCTTTGGATCTGTGATGGTTAGGAGTATATCATCAGCGAACAGATTTAATTTCATTTCCCTGCCATCTATATGTACCCCATGTATACGATTGTCGTCCCTGATCAGAGCCGCCAGCGGCTCCAATGCCAGGTTATACAATATGGGCGATAGTGGGCACCCCTGCCTGGTCCCGTTTGTTATGCAAAAGGGGGTTGACGTAAAGCCTGCATTGAATACTCTCGCCGTGGGTTTGTTATAGAGTGTTTTAACCACCGCCATGAATTGGGGGGGTAAGTTGAATTTTTCGAGGACCGCCTGGAGGAATGACCAATGCAAGCGGTCGAAAGCCTTTTTGGCATCTAATGAGAGGAGTATGCCATTGGTGGACGATCGGTTCATGCCTTGTAAGAGGGCGAGCGCTTTGCATGTCCCGTCTGCTCCCTGTCGTCCCCTGATGAAACCTACTTGGTCAGAGTGAATCAAGGCGGGGAGAATTTTTGCCATAATTTTAATGTCAGTATTCAACAGTGATATGGGTCGGAAGTTGGAGCATTTCGTGGGAGGCTTGCCAGGTTTGGGTAGTGTAGCTACATTGGCCTCCAGAATTTCCTGCGGAAGCTTACTCTCCGCGGTTGCAGTTGCAAATAATTTTGCCAGCTGGGGGAGAGGACGAATTTTTTATAATACAGGTTGGGGAAGCCGTCAGGGCCTGGGGATTTGTGAGGAGGCAAGGTCGCTATCACCTGTTCTATCTCCTGTGGCGTGACCGTATCTGTCAATAGGTGTATTTGGTCATCTGTCAGGCTGGGGAGAGTTACCTGGTCTAGGAATTGGGAGATTTCTGTAGGTGAGGGCTGGTGCGTCGCCGCATCTTCCCGCAGGTTATATAGTTTGCTATAAAATTGTGCGAAGGCATTGTAAATATCTTGGGGTTTGATAACTTTTTTACCGTCTTCAGTCAGTATGTATCCTATTTTTGACTGAGCGTTAGCTGTGCGCAGTCTATTGGCGAGTAAAGTGCTCGCTTTGTCGCCCATGACGTACTGTTTTGCTTTTAGCGTGTGTAGGTTGCGCGCAGCGCGCGCTATGTAGATATCATTGAGCTCCTTCTGGGTTTGTTCAATTTGGAAACCTCTATTAGCAGTCGGGTGTAGGAATTGTTGTGCGGTAAGGTCCCGCAGGGTGCGGAGGAGGGAAAGGGTTTTTTGTTTGGGCCTGTTTCTTGATATAGGAAGCTCTGCGTATGAAGATCCCCCGCATGATGGCTTTATGTGCCGTCCATGTGGAGGAGGTGTGTGTTTCAGGGATATCGTTAGTGGCGAAATATTGTGAGAGTTCCCCTTCTGCTTCTTGTCTAAAGGAGTCGTCTGATAGTAAGCCTGTGTTGAGTTTCCACGGATTGCAGCCACGGAGGCAGAAGTTGTCATGTAGGGACATGGTGACCAGGCAGTGGTCAGACCAAACTATGTCTCCCATGTCACACCTCTAGACCAGATTGAGGGAGGAGCTCTGAACCAGTATCACATCGATCCTGGAGCAGGATTTGTGGGCTTTGGAATAGTACGAGTTGCTTCTGTCCGAGGGGTGTAGCGTGCGCCAGCTGTCATAAAAGTTGAATTGCAGCAGCAATTTTGTCAGGGCCTTGCAGTGGGGTGTTAGCGACCTCTGTCGTGTGGAGTGGGTCTGTGTGGATGAGTCTAGTCTGGGGTCAAGGACGTGGTTGATGTCACCACAAATTATAGTCAGCCCTTTCTGTATCGTGGTCACCTTAGTCAATACTTTATGCAAAAAGTTACGTGCTCATTCGGAGGGTACAGATTAACCAAAGTATACAACACATTATTCAACATACATATTAAAATGAGGTATCTGCCCTGTGTATCAGGTATTTCCTGTAGTAGTTCAAAGGCCACTGACTTATGAATGTATATGGATACTCCCCTTGATTTAGTGGCATAAGTAGCATGATATTGGTTGGGGAAGTATTTTACCCTGAATGTGGGTATACAGGCACTAGGGAAATGTGTCTCCTGGAGACATAAGATGTCTGCGGTATGCTTCTTGGCTTCGTTCATAAGCATATGCCATTTGTGGGGCATGTTAAGCCCGCGCATATTCTGGGAGTATATCTTCAGGGTGGTCTATGGGGTTGGAGCTTATTCTGCCCGGGTGGCACAGTATGGTGGATCCATGTGTGACCGCCCCTATGCGCCAATATAAAGACTAGGGCAAGGTGCTTAAGATTATAAGGCTGTCAGGGTACCTGAGGCCTCTACCTCTAAGGGAGGTAGAGACTTGGTGGTGTATCCGTCCAGGCGAGCTGTTTCCTCCGTTCCTCGCGGTTCATCCAGTCACTTAAACACCGGCCGCGAGGAATCCACGTCCTTTTCTAGCAGGACGCTCAATACGTGACGTCATGACGCTAGCACGAGCAATCTGTCACTCAAGTGTCCGATATCCAATCGGTACTTGTCAGAGGCGTGATTTCCATCCAGAGTCAGGGTATTTAAGCTTACTCCTTACTTCAGCTCATTGCCCTGTCGTGGTTCTAGCTTGTCTAGTCACTCAGTGCTCTGGTATTCTAGTTTGCTCTTTTGGTTTTGACTCGGCTCGTTGTACTACCCTGTTTCTCTGTTATCCCTTGACCCGGCTTGTCTCACGCTTATCTGTCTTCTCGTTCCCTCGACCTCGGCTTGTCTCTGACTATTCTTTACTCTCGGTACGTTAGTCCGGCCATTCTAAGGCCCGGTATACGTACCTTTCCACTCTTTGTACTCTGCGTGTTGGATCCCTGTCCCGATCCTGACATTACGACAGGGCCAATGGATCCTGCAGGTACAAACAGTCAACTTGGTTCTTCGGATCCCAGGTTTGACGCCATGGAACATAGGATGGATCAGATGGCTTTGGCACTACAGGCACTTTTGTCTCGTGCTAGTAATCCACCTGAGGAGACACGTACTCCTTCTATCTCTCCTGCAGTCTCAGGTCTAGAGGTAGCCACTGTAGGTGCTTCTTCCCGTATTACCCCACCAGTACGTTATGGCGGGTCACCGGAGAAGTGTCGTGGCTTTCTAAACCAGATTAGCATCCATTTCGAATTACAACCCCGCTCTTATCCTACAGATAGAGCAAAGGTTGGATTTATTATTACTCTGCTCATTGAAAAAGCTTTGAGATGGGCCAATCCTTTATGGGAGAATGATAACCCACTAGTCTATAATTATAATGCCTTTGTAGCTGCGTTTAGAAGAACTTTTGACCCTCCTGGCAGAAAGGTCAATGCAGCTAGATTAATGTTGCGCCTTAAACAGGACAATCGAACACTTGTGGATTATGCACTAGAGTTCAGATCCCTGGCGGCAGAAGTTAAGTGGAACGAACAGGCTTATATAGATGTGTTTTTGAATGGGTTATCAGATGTAATTCTTGACGAGGTCGCTACTAGAGAACTCCCTGAAAATTTGGAGGATTTAATTTCTTTTATATCTCGTATTGATGAACGCTTAAGAGAGAGGCAGAACACTCGAGATAGGACCCGTAGACCCTCCTTTAAACTAGCGCCTACCTTTCAAATCTCTGAGTTCGAAGACTTACGTATTCCTGAACCTATGCAGATAGGCAGTACTCATCTCACTGAAAGGGAGAGACAGTACAGGAGAAGGGAGGGTTTATGTATGTATTGTGGAGTCAGGGGTCATTTACGCCTAAATTGTCCCAATCGTTCGGGAAACGCTCGCACCTAAGTTCCTCTAGAGGACAGGCCTTGGGTGTTTCTACTTTGTCCTCTATTCACAACTACAAGGAGCTCAGGCTTGTGTTACCCGTTTCTTTAAAGTGGGAGAAGGGAGTAGTTAAGACTATGGCACTAATCGATTCTGGAGCTGCTGAGAGCTTTATAGATCAGGGTTTTGCTGCCAAGCATGCTATTCCATCTCAGTTAAAAGAGACACCTCTGGCTGTCGAGGCCATCGATGGTAGACCGTTACTTGAGCCTGTTATTTTCCATGAGACCATACCGATTAACTTGACTGTTGGCATCCTGCATAAAGAGGATATATCCTTAATGCTCATTTCTTCTCCGTCTATTCCCATAGTCCTGGGGTACTCCTGGCTGAGGAGACACAACCCTATTATTAATTGGGAATCAGGGGAGATAGTTTCGTGGGGAGAGAATTGTCAAGAAAAATGCTTGCGGAAGGTCTTACCTCTTGGATTAACTAATACATCGAATACCTCTGACAATCCTACAGAGACACAAATTCCGCCTCAGTATCTAGATTTAAAGGCAGTATTTGACAAAAAGAAAGCCGATACCTTACCCCCACACAGGTCCTTTGATTGCAAAATTAACCTACTCCCTGGTACCATGCCTCCCAGAGGTCATGTATACCCATTATCTATAAAGGAGAACTCAGTCCTAGAGGAATATATTCACGAGAACTTAGACAAGGGATTCATCAGGAGGTCCTCCTCCCCTGCCGGGGCTGGATTTTTTTTTGTTAAAAAGAAAGATGGTTCTTTGAGACCTTGTATTGATTATCGAGGCTTGAATAAGATAACCATTAAAAATGCCTACCCGATTCCCTTGATCACCGAACTCTTCGATCGTTTGAAGGGCTCTACAATTTTCACCAAGTTAGACCTCAGAGGGGCATATAACTTGGTGAGAATCCAGCAGGGACATGAGTGGATGACGGCATTCAATACTCGATATGGCCACTATGAATATACTGTCATGCCTTTTGGGTTATGCAATGCGCCAGCGGTATTCCAAGATCTGATTAATGAGGTTCTTAGGGAATTTCAGCAAGAGTGCGTCATTGTATACCTAGATGATATACTCATTCATTCTAGTGACATTGAGATTCATCACAAGCAAGTCAGGAGGGTTTTGCACAAGCTTCTCCAGCATGGCTTGTACTGCAAGTTGGAGAAATGTAGCTTTGATCAAACCCAGGTAACCTTTCTCGGCTATGTGATCTCTGGGGAGGGATTTAAGATGGATCCGGATAAACTCCAATCCATTCTAGAGTGGCCTTTACCCACAGGTCTTAAAGCCATACAGAGATTTATTGGTTTTTCCAATTATTATAGGCGCTTTATTAAGGGCTATTCTTCCATTATTGCACCAATCACTAACATGACCAAACAGGGGGCTGACACTAAGAATTGGACTACTGAAGCTCTCCTTGCGTTCAAGACTCTCAAGGAGCTTTTCGCTTCCGCTCCAATTTTAGTTCACCCTGACACTTCTCTGCCTTTTTTGCTCGAGGTAGACGCATCAGAGACTGGTTTAGGTGCTGTTCTATCTCAAAGGTTGGGTGTTGATAAACCATTACATCCATGTGGATTTTTCTCTAAAAAATTGACCGGTACTGAAAGCAGGTATGACATTGGTGACAGAGAATTACTAGCGGTTATCAAGGCTTTGAAAGAATGGAGACATTTATTGGAAGGTACATTACATCCTGTTACCATCCTGACAGACCACAAGAACTTGTCCTATATCGGAGAGGCCAAGCGTCTGTCCTCCAGGCAGGCTCGTTGGTCGTTGTTTCTTACCCATTTCAATTACGTTCTGACTTACAGACCTGGGTCAAAGAATTCTAAAGCCGATGCGCTATCTCGCCAATATGAACCCTCTGCTTCAGTTGAACCACTTTTGTCTTCCATTGTACCCAAATGCAATATTATTGCTAATACCAGTCTCAAAATTCATTCTCCGCTACTTGACCAGATCTTGAAGTCACAACATCTAGCTCCCGGAAACACTCCTGAGGGAAGAAACTTTGTTCCTCCTGAACTTCAACTGGAGCTCTTACAATGTTTTCATGAAAGTAAAATAGCTGGTCATCCTGGTATTCGCAAGACATACTCTCTGATATCCAAGGATTTCTGGTGGCCTTCACTTCGAAAGGATATTGAGGAGTTTGTCGCAGCTTGTGAGACTTGTGCCAAGACTAAACTACCTCATGCATCCCCATGTGGCCTATTACACCCCTTGGACATTCCTGAGAAACCTTGGTCCTGTTTGTCCATAGACTTTATCGTTGATTTGCCTGCTTCCAAAAGACAGACTGTTATTCTCACGGTGGTGGATAGATTTACTAAGATGGCCCATTTCGTGCCATTACCTAAACTTCCGACTTCTCCTGAATTGGCGGAGATTTTTGCGAGAGAAGTTTTTCGCCTACATGGGATTCCTTCAGAGATTGTTTCTGATAGAGGTTCTCAATTTGTCTCACGTTTCTGGAGATCCTTTTGTTCTCAAATGGGCATCAAATTGAACTTTTCCTCTGCCTATCACCCTCAGTCTAACGGAGCTGCTGAACGTACTAATCAAAAGATCGAACAGTATCTGCGTTGCTTTGTTTCCGAACACCAGGACGATTGGGTCGGTCTGATTCCTTGGGCGGAGTTCGCACACAATAACCTTGTTTGCGATTCAACTCGCTCTAGCCCTTTCTTCATGAACTATGGCTTTCATCCTTCGATTTTTCCTTCGGTTTCCTCTTCTCAGGGGATACCGTCGGTTGATGATCATGTCACCAACCTGAAGAAATTATGGGATCAGACTCGACAAATTCTATTACATAGTTCCTCGCTGTTCAAGAAACACGCTGACAAACATAGAAGAGCGGCTCCTGTTTTTGTTCCTGGGGATAGGGTATGGTTGAGTACTAAGAATATTCGCCTAAAAGTTCCGTCCATGAAATTTGCTCCTCGCTACATAGGCCCTTACAGGGTTCTCACTCGTATCAATCCGGTTGCGTATCGCCTTGCTCTGCCACCTGCCTTACGCATTCCTAACTCTTTTCATGTCTCCTTGTTGAAACCCCTCATTTGCAACAAATTCTCCTCTAAGGTCCCCTCGCCTCGTCCTGTTCAGGTGGAGGGTCGGGAGGAGTACGAGGTCAGCTCCATCATTGACTCCAGAATTTCAAGGGGAAAATTGCAATATCTGGTCAACTGGAGGGGATATGGTCCTGAGGAGAGGAGTTGGGTACCTCAGGAGGACGTCCATGCTTCTCGCCTTCGCAGAGCATTTCACCTCCGCTTCCCATCTCGCCCCGGTTCATTCCGCCCGGTGGGCGTATCTGAGAGGGGGGGTACTGTCAGGGTACCTGAGGCCTCTACCTCTAAGGGAGGTAGAGACTTGGTGGTGTATCCGTCCAGGCGAGCTGTTTCCTCCGTTCCTCGCGGTTCATCCAGTCACTTAAACACCGGCCGCGAGGAATCCACGTCCTTTTCTAGCAGGACGCTCAATACGTGACGTCATGACGCTAGCACGAGCAATCTGTCACTCAAGTGTCCGATATCCAATCGGTACTTGTCAGAGGCGTGATTTCCATCCAGAGTCAGGGTATTTAAGCTTACTCCTTACTTCAGCTCATTGCCCTGTCGTGGTTCTAGCTTGTCTAGTCACTCAGTGCTCTGGTATTCTAGTTTGCTCTTTTGGTTTTGACTCGGCTCGTTGTACTACCCTGTTTCTCTGTTATCCCTTGACCCGGCTTGTCTCACGCTTATCTGTCTTCTCGTTCCCTCGACCTCGGCTTGTCTCTGACTATTCTTTACTCTCGGTACGTTAGTCCGGCCATTCTAAGGCCCGGTATACGTACCTTTCCACTCTTTGTACTCTGCGTGTTGGATCCCTGTCCCGATCCTGACAAAGGCTTTGGGTGAGTCGGGTTACCAGCTGGAGCCATGGGGGCTCCGGGGTGAGCTATCTGTATGGACTTTAAATGAGCATAGTTTGGAATTACGGAGCATGAGGTGGGGAGGGGAAATAAAACCAGGGGTGCAAAATTAACAAAAGTATATACATTTCAGACCATGGTGAGTACAAGGTACAGGCAAGCTGTACGTGTGGGGGGGTGGAGGCAAAGATGGTGTTAGGTAGAAGGCCTGAGCCGGCGTAAGGTTGGCAATGTGGCAACGCTGTAGGTGGGTGTTGTATTGTATACAGTGTTACAGCAACAGCAGTAGTGGCTAAGGGAACCATAATAACTGCCGCATTGCCTTGCTAATGTGTGGCACACAGTAAGTAACAGAATATAACTACATTATAGGCCTATGGCAGAAAACTGAATGCACTATGTGGGGTGTGAACCTCACTCAATGTGCATATTTGTAGCGATATTAAATACTTGCAGGCTGAACTCGAGCTTGGGACCAGTCCCTTTCAAGGCGTTTGGGTGACGGTGTATCTGCCGTGTGTTCAGCTGGGCTCAGATTCCATCTTTGTAGCAGTCGTAGGCCTTCTTCTACCGACAGGATCACAGTGGTGGCGCCGTTGCGTGTGATGAGCAGGCGGATGGGAAATCCCCAGCGAGAAGGTATGCGATGCTCCCTGAGGGCCTCGGTGACTTTCTGGAACGCTTTTCTGTGGCGCAAAGGGGCTGCCGAGATGTCTGCAAAAACTCGCACTTTAGAAAATTCTGGCGGTAGGTCTTTTGCTGTGCGGCTGCTGCGGAGGATCAGCTCCTTCACATGGAAGTAGTGAGCTTTGAGTAGAGTGTCTCTTGGTAAGGAGGCAGCAATGTGTTTGGGCTTCGGGACCCGATGAAGGCGGTCCAGCTGCAGCATATCGGCCGGAATGTCCAGCAATAGGGCCTTGAAGAAGACATGTACGAAGGCAGGTAAGTCAGCTTCCAACACCTCTTCCGGGATGCCACAGAGCCTCAGATTGCATCGGCGTGACCTATGTTCTAGGTCCATGAGCTTCACCTCATATTTGGCAAGTTGGGATTCGAGTGCTTGAATCCTGTTGACGGCTTGGTTGTGGGCATCCACAATGTTGTCCACCTTAGTCTCCATATGCCCCGTTCGTGACCCCAGGTCTTGCAGGTCTCGCTTGATTTCTGCCACACTTTCTTGCCAGGTGGCAATTAACTTACTGGATTGTTTGTCCAGGGCAGCTTGTAACAATGACGCCATGTGCCCCATTTCGGCCTGTGCGTCGAAATCTGAGCGGGGGCTGCTCCCGCCGGAGCACCCGGCGTCATCTTGGAGGCCTGGCTCAGTCTGCTGCGAAGCCGGCGGCTTTTTTGGGGGGCGAAAAAGTTCATCTTGTCGCCCTTATCAGTATGTCTCCTTGTCTTGGAGTGCGGCATGATGGCTTGTGCGGCTATCAGACCCAGCTGTGTGCCGGATTGGATCGGATTGCCTGGCTCGTGTTGCAGAGCTCAAAGCTCAAGCGGCCATCTTACTCCGCGGTCAGGACATGCCCCGAAATTCACTTTTAATTCACCTTGAGGTTCAACAGGGGAGCGAGACAGACAGTATGCATTTATATGTACCTGTATATATATCAATCAATCTGTCTGTCTGTCTATCTATCTATCTATGTTGTTTGTTTGTTCTTTCGGCTCCCCTTTTGTTATTAGGTATTCGGACTAAGGGGCGAAAATCTGCATTTTCCATTTGTATAAATCTGAATGCCCAAGTCTAGTTAACAGTAGATTTATGCACAGGGGGAAATTCGGTCAGATCAAATCAAATTGTACAAAAAAAACATATTAATGTGTTCAGGTTGTCCAATGTTTGTCTATGTGGTGGAAAGGCTCGTCCAAATATCGTCCATGCAAAATATGTTGGAAAAGTCAGACAAACCAAAAAAGGCATGAAAATGGGCCAACCGGTGTACTGCAAAATAGTTGTTAATTTTTCAGTACACTGATTTGGTTCACAGCAAGTGAGAAAAAGTAACTGATAGAGGGAAAAAGAGTAGGAACAACAACAAAAATCTCCATATTACCATATTATCTATTTATTAAATATATATATAAATACAGATTTCTTGTTTTACTGTTCCTCTGGTCTCCCTCCATTGCTCACGTCCCACTTGATCTATGAATAAAATAAACATTTAGTTACTGTCCCCTAACCATTAATCATCTTTTTTCCCATTATTAATTAATTTATTCATTTATTTATTTATTTTTTGCATCATGGAACTCTGAATCATGAAACAAATAAACATGGTCAATTGTCTAGTTTGTTTGTTTGTGATACGTCCATGTAATTTTTTGGAGTTATGGAAATTGGCCCGACCCGCCGATCATCCAAAATTTAAAAGAAAATCACAGCTATATAATTGTCTGTTCTGTCTGTGCCAGTGAAGGCATATTTATGTTTCTTCTAAGCCTTTCAAGTCTGCAGATAGAGTATTAAGTCAACTTGGAGATGTGGTTCAGACCGAATCAAATTTTTGTCTAATTCCGTGCATTTCAAAATCTCTGAATTCCAAAACAAATGTACCCGAAATTCTCAATAAATCGAATACAGCAATATATGAGCCGGTTCGTTTAATTTGGAATTCGGAATTAATTTTGTAGTTGTCGCCGCTAGTGGCCACTGCCACACAACACCAACTTTGAATTACTAATTTACAGTTTGATAGGTTTTTTTTTGTTGTTGTTGTTAAATGGACACTATAGATGCTTTTCCCTCAATTTAGGGAATCCCTCGGGCTTCCCCAGCAATATATGCTTTGATCCAATTTTTTTTCCAGAATGAAACCAATTTTCGGACCAAACCTATTTTTTTTTTTTAAATTAAGTTCTTCAGAGCAGAAAAATCAATTTGGAATAACAAAAAATGTTCCTATTGTAGAAGTTTAGTATTTAGTGTACAATGTGCGCATGTTGGGAGAGCACTTCCCACTTTATTCAGCACTTCCAAGCATCATAATTAATTTGTGCAAGGGCTGCTTGAGGCTGAACTACATATCCCATAAGCCTATTATTTCTGTAGCTCGCTCAAAGAAAGGTAGCAGTTTCATGAACATAATATTTTTTGGGGAATAATTTTCATGCATTATATATATATAAAATGGAAGGCCTGGGGCATCCCTATAAACATATTAGGTGAAGCACTACTTGTTAATGTGTCTGCACGGCTAATTATCTATACATCAGTAGAGCACAAGAAGGCTACAGCGTTCGATGAAATGAGTCCTTGTTTAATCACTGTGTTCTACCTATCTCATATAATGTCTATACCTTGTAAGGTTCTAAACACCACAAGATCCATGGCACAGTGGATAACTCTATGAGGAAGATTTATCGAAGTGTTCGGTACTAAAAAGTAGTCGAAAGTACTAAAAGTGGGACAATCACCAAGGAAACTAGTGGAAAGGCAAGTACTTTCATTGGTGACTGCTTCTGTTTTTCATGACGTAAACACTTTGATAAATTTCCTCCCCTTTATTTATGATAGACTCTAAGTAGCCTCTAATTTGCATTACAACTAAGTTGACTTCATTACCAAGCACTTTTAGAAACAAATATTAGCATAACATTTATTTTAAAAAAAAAAAAAAAAGAGGATACAGAGCTAGCGCTACATTTTGGTACAGCGGAACATTTCAGTTCCACCAAATATATTCAGATGAAAAAGAATTTTGTTTCAGCCAAACCTAATTTAAATCGAGATTTTGTCTGATTCAACCGAAATTCGGTTAATACTTTCAGTTCCATCTTTCTATGGCAAATCTTTCAGTGGTTTAGAAAATAGATACATTTTTTAATTTTGTAGCATTATGTAGGATTGCCATATTCAAGGGTACCAAATTAGGGTGGAAGCTGTGTTTAGTAGATGTCTCCATATTTTGGTATCCTTAAATAAGGCAAACCCACATAAGGATACCAAATTAGGTAGCTATATTTAATTACCTATTAAGCAGCTGAAAGACCAACATCTAGAAACCCCTTTTTCAGTAATTTCTCCAGCAATATTTGTTTAAATTCAACTATTTTTAACCGAAATTCTTCTGAATCCAAGCAAATTGATTCAGAAGAACTTAAAAGTTGTACTGTGCACAAGTCTAGTAGAAATTAAAACGATGTAAATGTGCACAATTTTCTTTTTTTTATTTATTTGTTCCTTCATATACATTTTTGGAGAATGAAAAGCTTTTATTTATTTATTTATAAAATATTTTACCTGGATGGATACATTGAGATTTCTCTTGTTTTCAAGTATGTCCATATATGTATGTTTATGTGAATATATAGATAATCTTTCAATATTTCACACATGGTCAAACATCTTGCTTCTAGGTATTTGTATGGACCCCAATAACATTGCTAGCAAAGCTTCCTAAAAATGCAAACATGACGTCAGCATTTAAGCATAATGCCTATGTACGTGCAGTTAAATCATGTAGTTCACAAATAAAGGAATTTGAATAAGGGCTATGGAATTGTTTTTTAAATCACTCTCTAGTATGATAATGTAGAATCCATTCACTCTTTTTCCCTGCCTGACTGTAGGAATGGTAGGATCCACTGAATTTAACTGTTCGGAATTAGAGGGTGAGCCGACATTCTCAGTAAAATTGCCGTTATCAAATTAGTGACTAGTGGCTTCTGGCACAGACATTCATTCCTCTACACGCTGGTAATCAGAGCATATAAATGAGATTGAATGAGGATTTAAAGGCTGTTTTCTGGTAAGTACATTAAAGTAAAAATGTTTATACCTGAACCTGGAAGTGAAGGGGTTTGTAGCCTCTTTATATATCATCTGATTATTAGTAGCTAAACTAAAAGAGATATAAACATATTAGACCATACATGAGATGGGCCCAAATATAACTGTTTCTATTCCCCCACTTCCATTAAAATATTAACGTGTCCAAGTGTAATTAAATTTGAAAAGAACTGCTATAATATTCAATGCTAGTGCAAATTATTTTAAAGAGTGTGATTGAAAGTAGAAGTCTACTTATCACCTTATCAATTCCTTCATCAGCCATCACTTCTGCTGAAAACAGGGTTAATTTCTTAATAATATCATCAGACAGAAAAACCCAGGAGAGAGAAGAATACTCAGAAAATAAGGCAGTGAGGATGATGCATCTTTTCTGGACCAGGTTTCCTGTGAGACTCAGCTCAGCCTTCTAAAGGAGTCCTAGTTAAATAAACGCCTTTAAAATAAATAATTAAATAAAATTAACACTTGAATAGATATACCTCGAAAGAAAATGTGTATTTGTTTTTTTCTGTTTTCTTTGTAGGTATATTAAATCCTGGCTTGCAATAGCTTCAGATATAGTATCTGCAGGTACTGGAAGCCCTCCCTTTCCTCCCCCACTAAGACGTGCTGTTGCTGTCCAATCACAGGCTTCCTGATGTAGCTTAATAATGCACGTGCTCTGAGCAATTGCCCGCCTCTTGAGTTTAGCTCATCGAGGTAAACTACACAGAAGTAACAGGACTGGTTTACAAGGTCATTTTATAAAACATCTGCACTTATTAATGCAGTATTCCTATACATCATTGAATGTAGAATTCAGAAAGGGAATGGATAGTGTTTGGACGCTGTGTTTGTTTGATCTCAAACTGGGCTGTTGGACAATTCCCTAAAGCCAAAATGACATTGATTGTGGAGAACTAATTACCCTTGTTTAATAATAGTTTTTAAATCGCATCAAAAGTACTACAATAACCTGTCCAGCTGCATCTGCACAGTTAGTGGACTATCCTTGGCTAAAATCACAGAGTTGTTGTTGGATCACACTTTATAGCACACAGTATAGTGAACACTGCATGCAGCATTCTAAGTAAGCAACACGTGTATCCACATTTATAAAATATTATTATTATTTTTTTTTTATCACGCTTATTTTCATCCGATTTTTAAAGTAAGCATTGTATGATGTTTTTATTTTGCTTTGTTGGTCACAGCCCATTACCCTGGGCTAGGAATAACCGTATCATGTGTATAACACCCAGGGGTGTGAATAAAGAAATCTGACGGCATCAGAGACCCGCAGCCTGCACTGTCTAGACAACAGCTGCCTGGTTTCCGAGGAAACTGCCACCTTTGGCTCGATGACCAGATTAGACATCTCTCGAGAGCCAGAGGGGAAACAGGAAGCTTTATTCACCACTTTTAGCTTTCTGCTCCCTGTTGGGCCCTATCGTGCAACTTGAAAGCAATGGCCGTTTCCTCAGGGGATTAATATGTCTTTTACAGAGAGATCACTGCACTTGTACCGAGATGGAAGCAGCTTTATCATTGCAATCAAACACCTGCAGACACTGCGGTTACTTTGTTGTCCTTAAAAGTGTTTTCAGTAACAGGTTATCATATTATCAGACAGCACTTTGTATCCATACAGAAAATGGGTTCTTGAGCTCTGCGGTGTTAAACGCTGGGCTGACAGCTGCCATCCACACCTCGAAACTCAGGTCTAGCCGGGTTATGATGGAGAGTGGATGGAGAGTGGTCATCAGATATAGCTCCAGAGTTTTATAATCCTGCCACAGATATGGAATTTCACTAACTTACATGTAACCACACAACTAACATGGAACTCAATCTTATAGTTTTTATAAGTATTTCAATGAAAAAAAAAAATATCTGGTCACCATTAAAGTCTGGGGTTTTTTTTGTAGATAAATTGAGGCCGTAGTGTGCGAATGAGCTTAGAATCATTTATTTTCTTGTTTGACATCTGTGATGTTGAGAAATGTTTCCATCCCACCTTTCACTTTGGAAAACACATTGACCCCAAGTTAATATTTCGTAGAAGCTTTTCAAATGATTTCATATTTTTGTAAAACTTTTAAATACTTTAATCTTATGGAAAATATTCCAGTTTTGTAATGTTTTAAATGTTTTTGATACATCCTTTTTTTGCATAAGGTATCATTTTGATATTTTGAATAATTTAAAAAAAAATAATTTAAACATGTTATCAAAAAATATTAAACTGAGGCCGTTGTTAGCGTATTGGTTCTATCAATTCTAGAATGTCCATCTTAGCTGACAACTTATCTCTTTCAACTCATGAGAAATGTAAGTATGTGGAATGAGCCTAAACTAACAGCTCTGTTGTTGAACAGATTCTAGGCTTAAAAATAATTATTGTAAGAGGGATCTGTTCTGACTGATACACCTCCATTCTCCATCTGATTGTTTATATACAAATTCCTTTAAAATGTATTAATATCAATATATATTTTAAAATGTATCCAACTCTTTATCAGAATAAATGTTAAACACTAATGTATGTTTCAGAAGTGAGGTTATAATGCTCACTCTATAAAACAATTCAGTCTATTGGCTCTTTTGTAAAAAAAAAAAAAATGTCCCATCTCGGTTTCCCTTTCAATAATTAATTTTTTCTGTAAACTGGAGGAGATAGGTGATTCCAGCTATATGGGAGACTATAGGCATCAAAACACCTTTAGCTTGATGAAGCAGTTTTTGTGTATAGCTCATGCCCCTGAAGTCTCCCTGGCTGTGACTCACACAGCTTGCATGAAGTAAATTGCTTCATTTTTGCATGCTAACTTACTTTAGAAGGGTTTATATCCTGCTCTCTAAATTGAAATGTATTCACACATATGAGGCTCTAACAGGGTCTAAAAGGCTAATAACATCGTAGGAGATAAGAAATTCTAAATGAAGCATAATTTACAGAATTTACAATAAAGGAAGTGCAAACATTAGATGACTCTTTACAGGAAGTGTTTAGAAAGGTTGAGTTAATCATTTGCAGGGAGGTGTGACTAGGGATGAATGAAAAAAGTAATTTAACTCCTAAATTACAGTAAATTGAGTGGTGAGACTGCAGGGGCATGATATGTATGCTAAAACTGCTTCATTAAGATAAAGTTGTTTTGGTGACGGTGACTATAGTGTCCTTTAAAGTCTTTACCTTCTAGAAGTGTAAGAAACCTGTCTATTATATTGTTTCTTATTTTGATTTTGGAGGACTTAGCTGTAAAGTTTGTTTGGTCTTTTTTTTAAATCACAGTTTAACTTATAACTTATTAAAACCTGTTAAAGTGCATAAGTAAGTATATATTATACTTGTTTATTATGTATATATGTCACAGCATTGTTTTGAGCACTTTGTTTAATTGTTTTGTCACTTTTTTATAATAGTATGATTTTAGGGGAAAGTCACATGGATGTCTTTTTGAGTCACCACTTGGTATATAACTTTAGTTGATAATAAACACCTACTAGCACTAGTGTTTTCTGTATTTTCAAATGGAACACTCCAGACTCTTAAAGCAGTTTAGCTTGCTGAAGTGTGCAGAGTGTGTCCCTTTTACAAAATGTGTAAATTTCAATAGAACTTTTATAAATTAACCTTGCTAATACCCCCTCCCCCTCCCCCCCCGGCTGTCAATCAGACAATAGGTCCAGTTACTTCCTGGTTTGGTTAGTTCAGTGGAGCTATACTTAAGAGTCAGCAATTGCCCAGAGCACCTGCCTTGCAAAGACTTTTCATCGAGCTGCACTGGGAAGTCTGTGATTGGACAGCCACAAAAAGTCTGGGCGGGGTTAGAAGCGGAGGGCTTGCAAAGGCAGCAGACAACAGACCTGCAGTGTTTGCAATCTTGTTTTAGATACACCTCGGTGAAAAAAAATGCATCATTAAATGCATGCATCGTTTCGTTTTATTTGGACTGTGGAATGTCCCTCTAAGTTCAGAATGTGGTCGAACGTTTCCTCTCATTCTGAAGGTATTGTGATGAGTTTCTCATTGTATTAAAGTTGGTTTCCAATTCCCTATAACAATCTCTCTTACACATGTTCGCGCGGAATTTGTTTAAAGGAAAGAAAAGAGTAGTTTCACCTGCCCCGAGAATAACAAAGGGTTTACACATTCGACATCATTTAACGAGAAATACTAACTCACACTAGTTTTTTGTTCTGCGTTTCTTACTATGGAACAGAAAAGAAGGGCAGAAATTATAACGCGGAGTACGTTCCAGCTAGTTTGATTTCATTATTTTTAGCATTTTTGTCCTCTGTTGTAACATGCTACTTGTCAGTTAATAATCATTATCACTGCTTGTACCAAGCTGAATTTAGACAGTTCGGAGTCTAGACATGTTTTTTTCCCCTTTTTATATCAAGGTGGTCCAAATTGGGTAGTCACCTTTTTTGGATCAGCAGCAATAACAGATAATGAAGAGTCTAAACATAATGGAATTAAATATTTTATTATTTAACTATTGCCTCATTTTAATAAGCTTTCCAAATGATTCAATACTTTTCGGGAAAATGTCCAAAATGATTTATCTACAAAAGCAACCGGTATAGCCTATTTGAATTTCTGTGGATAAATCATTTGGAAAGTTGTTTCTAAGAATATTAAATCGCTTCTTATCACAAACCTGATATTTATTTCTACAATAAGAAAACAATGAACAAGATTGGTTAGGCATTCAAACCAAGGCCTTGAACTAACACTGTTTTATAAGCTTTTCAAATAATTTTATATTTTTGAATAAACCTTTAAACAATTTTTATTTTATTTTTTTTAATTATCCAAATTTATATACAGAAAAATCTAAATATTAAAAAATATCAAAGTATCACAAAATAAAATATTTTTTCCTAATATTAAATCATCTTAAAAGCATATCCAAAAATATTAAATCGAAGTCCAGTATTGGTATCCTTTTCAATTTTAGAATTAAATTAAAGCTAAATATTACAATGTTATGTTTTGTACGAGTGCTGGAGGGAAGTGGGGGGTTATAAGACACGTTTTTTTTACACTGCTTTGTAATCCAAGACAAAATTTAGCCTGAGTATTCCCAGTATTGAGAGAGATGGGGATAGAATTATCTAAAAAATTTGACAGAAAAATAGTGTTCTGATAGAATCGCTTTTTGAGGTGTGCTTACGTTGTTCATTCTTTTTCCATTCTTTTATCTTAGCTTAAAAATCTGGGAAAATTCTTGGAAAATCACCGCCTGAGCAATATGAATATACCCTGACTGATTCCCAATCGACATTAAGAGATTGTCAGCTTACACTTTGAGAAATCCCACTAGATCCGAATCTCCACTCTCTCCAGTGTTTTCCGATGACATAAGCAATATATGGATGCTCTCGATTAATTTAGCCCCAGGCAGGTATCTCACTCAAGATGAGCGCGGCTGCCATTTAATTATGTTAGAGAAAGCCATGAATATTCATCTCTGGTTATATCTCAGGCCAGCTGGGCCTGCTGAGGAGAGGCTCTGTAGCTTTCAATATATTACAGGCCTTTTCCAATATATATATATATAATACTCCATTATCACTTTTTCAGCGATCATATTAATGTTATTTATCAAGCTACAATATTTAAAGACAATAATTGGGCAAACATATACGTTTGAATTGTAGGAGCAGGGGTCACAGGAAAGTAAACATGCCTTTTGCATGCCCCCCCCCCCCCCCACCCTGTATCCATTAAAAAAAAGTTTTTGCCATGGATGCCTTACCCCCAGTGGTTGAGATCATCAATTCTGATGGTACCAGCCAATTGACCGCTTCCCCATAGGAAGCCTAGTGCACACTCAGCATCTTCTCCAACAGATGTATTGACTCAATGAATCTCTTTGCGGAGAGCTTAGCGTCTCCATGCACAACATGGAGATACTGAATGTTCGTTCTGCAATCTTTGCAGAACTGAAGCCAGGAAGTCCCTCTAATGGCTGTCAGAGTGACAACCACAAGAAGTGGACTTAGGCATTGTGTAAAAACTCCCTTTTCTCAGAATGCTCAGCCTGCAGGGATAGACTATGCGAGCCAGAAGTACTACATTCTGGTGCCTAAAGAGTCCTTTTTGAAAACCATAAAATACTTGCATATTACAATATCATATTATTAACATTTCTATAGCACAAGAAGATTGTGCAGAAAGTAGACCTGGCTCAAACAAGTTTACAATCTATGAGCACTTGAGGTTGACTACTGACCCCGACAGGTATTGCAGCAGCGGGGAATAAGCTGTCAATCATGGCATAGGTCACACTGGTCCTATGGTACTTGGCAGTGTTTTCTATTAGATAGTTTTAGGAGTGAGGCTTCAAGTACTATCAAATACATACCATGGTCTCTGGCTGAGGTAGATCAACATAGAAATGTCTAAACCACCAGGCTGGCTCACTAGTGAGACATTAAGTAATAGTCTGTTCTTGCTGTGTCAGGTGTGGACAGCTTTTAGACAGCACTTTAACCCCTTAAGGACCAAACTTCTGGAATAAAATGGAATCATGACGTGTCACACATGTCATGTGTCCTTAAGGGGTTAAATGGCAATCATACCGTGTAAGGCTATCATCATAACAGCCACGACAGCTATCATAACAGCCATGACAGCTATCATACGGCTGTCACACAGGAGGTAAACATAAAACATGCATAAAGAATGTAGAAATATTATCTGCAGAATAATACTCTATGAGGAGCATTGGATTGGAGTATCATAAAGAAGGAATGACATGGTCACAGGACGTGGAGAGGTTAGGAGCGCAGAGAAAACGTTAATAAAACTTTTTTTTTATTAATTTGTGTTGCACGTGGTGGGGAGGGGGGTGCCTACATAGAACTAGGGAAATACTCAGATTTGTATTTCTTTAATAATAACAATGCCTGCATAAGTGCGTTATGTACAGTAAAAATAGCTATTCTACAACAGCTTACAGATTATTCATGTTTTGTCATGATTGACATGTGAGCCCTTGGATCTGTACAATGTATCCCAATGGATGACTCAAAAATCATAGGTGGGGCTTTATGGGCTCAAAGTTATCTGTAAATAAGAAAAAGTAAATAAACATTTGTTCATGTGTTTTTGCTAGTAACTGGGTTAACGATCGATGGGCTATTAAAAAAAGCTTGCCTAATCCCTTGCTATGAAAGGGTTAATAAATAACAATAAAATGTAATTGGGCACATCACATGAAAACAAAGAAACAAAGGACAAACAAACCCTCGGAGAAAGAGGGACAAAGATAGTCTCACTGCGTCTTGCATCAGGCTAACATCATTCATTATGATATCGTGATCCCCTTGGGAGCCAAGACTAATTGCTTTATTTCCCACATGACTTGATTTATTATATGTTCATAAAAATAAACATAGACTGAGCCTATACCCTTCTATATCACAATGGGTGACGTCACACTCTGCAGGTCCCCCCAATCACAAGCAACATCAGGAATTACTGGGGGTTCAATTCCAGGGGAGACAGCTATTCTCTTCGGGTGATACCATTAATTCTGTCCCTCTTCCAAAAAATTACATGCTGAGAGAGGATCCGGGGAGACAACGTGTCATTTTTTTTATACTGGCAAATCTCTTAAGGGAGAGGGACTGAATTTAGGACAGTGTGTTCCAGTGGAACCCCCAGCCCCTATTCTCAACTTTAACCCTAAACTTAACGCTAGCATTAACCATCTTTAATAGCAAAGCATTTATTAGTAGAACATAATGCTATCTCGAGGTTCGGACATTCGGAAACCATGCAAAGTTCAGCCTTTGAGTGGAAGGAGCAGGCCAGCCTCTTCCTCTTGTGTTCCAGATAATTGTTAGTTTTGAGACGTGCGCAGTTGCCTGGTTTTCTTGTCTGGATCAGCTGGAGATTAGAATGATTTGACCTAATCCTACTTTAAAGGGATTTTGTCCTCTTTATATGATCACAGAGCGTGCCCCTCCTCACCCCCCTGCTGTTGCACTTTTTGATGGGATGGAAAAATGGCTTTGATTTACTAAAGGTCAGATAGCTCATTGCAGAACTCAACTTATGTTAAATTCTCACTCACTTTGTCACTTCTGTCCACTAACTAACCGAAATTTGATTGTCAAATTGAGCCAAATTCAATAGTCGAGATCAAAGTCAAATTACCCGTTGATGTAAAAGGAAACTTGGTAATAATGAGTTGCATTCATCTCCCAAGCCATTTGACAACCCAATTAGTTAATTAGTTATAATTAAGTGTGAGTAATTTAATATAGGTAGTATTAAAAGAACACAATGCTGAGATACAAGTTGATCTGATACAAAAAGAGCCCATTTTGAAAAGTGAGACTTTATATGTAAAAGTTATGTACAAGTTAAATCCCTTTTATTTATATTTCTGCAGCCTCAGCCACACCTCCCCTGGCTGTGACTCACACAACGTGCATGAATTTTTTTATTTTTTTTATCAGTTTGTATCTCCTTTTTTGTAAATTGAACTTTAATCACACACAGGAGGTTCCTGCAGGCTCTATCAGGCTATCAACAGAGCAGGAGATAAGAGATTCCAAATTAAACAGACTGTGCAATAATGGAAATTCTGAGATATCTTCAGACTCTGCATTAAATATGTTTAAGAGGAGAGTGTCAGTGTGTTAGGTAGTTATGTGTCACATCCCAGTTTATGGCTCGTGGTGAGATGTTAACTGTATATCGAGCTGTGTATTTGTCTTCTATGAGAAGGGTTTCCCAATATGTCTTTCCATCTGTGAAGCTGTATGTGGGAGTCAGACCTTATAATTAATCATGATGTGCAATTCGTTTAGTTCCAAATCAAGTTTTGTCTGAATTTCGCCTGGCTCTGCAATTTGGAAGCGCCCAAATCTACCAAGTAGACGAAAAAAATAAATGAAACAACAGTGAATTGAAAACGATTCATTTCAGATCCATTCATTTTGATAGGGATGGCAAACTAGTGAGTTATTTGCTAAACAGCTTACAAACCAACATTTTTTAAAAATGACTTTTTATAATTCTGATCTTTTAGCAATCTAGCAGATATTGCCCTAAACTGATACATTGTAACTCCGTGACAGCCACCTTCATAGGAAATAATGCACATTGAATTTCACATTGAATTTCACACATTTTTCCAAATTTCAGTGCAATGAAATTTTAAAGTTAACAAATCGAAACCAAACTATTTTTCTCACCATGTACATTTCTGTTAGTCATTCTTCTCACTAGAGTATTCAGAGCAGTTTAGAAAAATATGGATCTAGTCTTCTACGACTCTCTGATCTCATCATGATGTAGCCGTGTGCCTTCGCTTACCATGTTTTTCTGTGTCTCTCTGTCTCTATTTGCAGGTTGTAAGTGCTCATAAGAGCTGCCCGTACTTTGTAACTTTACACTAATTAGCTAAGGTGCCAGCGTGTAATATTATTGCAAGAAGTGGCAAACTGCTCACTTTGCAGAGCCTTCCAGACTATCAGATACTTATATTTTATAATTTTATAATTATTCCTGCTCACGGCTGTATGTTTTACAGGTAATTACGTGGCCTGCTTGCTTGTAGACTGAAATAATTTGATAGCACAGAGTGTCTTTAGGAGGCTATTTACAGGTTTCATTCTGGGTAGAAATTTTGAATGGGTACCGATACATTGACAATGATAATGTGTACATCCTAGGTTATGGGTAGGAAACCTAGAGCATTATGGGAGATTTAGTCCACAACACCAGGAGTGCCCGAGGTTCCCTATCTCTGTCATAGATCATATTTTAAAACCAACAAAAGTTATTTCTTTCTAAAAAGTTGATATTTTTATAATCATTTCTCAAACGGCCTATAATAAAAAAATAAATACATTTGGGAAATTAGTTTAAAACAGAAAACATTATGACAAAAAAAAAATAAGAATGAATCTAGTGGTCATTGATTTGCAAATAACTGGGTAATGAAGGGGTTAACTTGTGCAATTTAAATCTCTCTTGAGAAGTCACGTTTTGATCGTGGTTGCAGAAAAATAAAATCTAATAATAAAAGAAACGGAGCCTTCTTCTAAACCCCTCGACACACTGTAAGGAAATGAACTCACCGTTAGCTAAGAAACAAACTGGCAGGGAGATCGAATTAACACAGGAAATTGTAATCGCATGGAATAGAAATATGGCTGAGAAGCCCGAAACGAGTGGAAATAATACAAGTTTGGAAACGAGAACAAAGGACCAACTGGATTCCCTCGCTGCACAGAATCGGAATGAACAGTGAAATAGAAATACAGCAGGAAGCATTTTATGCAGTTGTACGTTTTTAAACTTTTTTAACCGGGAGTTCAGACGGATTTCCAGATTCCAAAACAAATGTATCCATATCTGAATAAATGGAATAGCACGATAGGCCAGCCATTTTGGGTTATTTGGGTTCATTCAGATTCCAGGTTACGGTGCCTGCTGTTACTAGCTGCTGTCAGTTAACGCCAACTTTGAATCAACCATTTACAGTCGGAGTATTTTTTGTTTTTGTTAAAGGGATACCATAGGCATCTTTATTTCCTTCATTTTAGGTTTTCCCCAATAGCTATTTTTGTTGGAATCAAGCCAAAAAAAAATAATCAGAAATCTAAATCGAATCAATTCAAAAAATTTAAAAAAAAATGTGTTTAGTGCATTGGTGGATTCTGTGTGGATAACATTCTGATGCTAGGTAGGACTGATTCGGGGAGGGCTGTTGTTGTTGGAACTTTGGAAATCAAATGTGGATGCCAGGTAATTGTCTGTAATTGTGTATGACATGATACCATAGTGTGCTCTGCAGGGGTACTGTAGTCGTGCTATGTGGTTGCTGTATGGGGGAGATGTGAGTTGCAAGTGATTGGTTGGTATTGCAGGGCTATGAGGATGATGTATGTTGAATGAGAGCTAGGTCACTGGTCATTGTTACGTTGTTGAGGAGGACACTGAGATGGTATGTTCATTTTGCAATTTCTCGCTATCCCTATTCCCCAAGTTCACATCTACATTCACTCCCGCAGTGCTTAGTGTCAGCGACCATCAAAATAATTTTTTATTAAGTAAAACCTATTTTAATGGGGTAAAAAGGACCACAAACTGTCACCTATGCTTTAGTAATAGTTTCCTTAAAATATTGATTATTTAAAAATATTCCTAGTTCAAACTGTGATATATCATACCTTCTAAGTGTCCCTGCTTACTAGGGACAGTCCCTATTGTGGGCCCAAATTTATCTGTCTCTCTTTTCTAGAAGCCTCATAATGTTGGTGTATAACAGAGCTCCACAGCAATAATACTCCCAGTAATGTGTCTGAGTGTATAAAAGAGCTCCACAGCAATAATACTCCCAGTAATGTGTCTGAGTGTATAACAGAGCTCCACAGCAATAATACTCTCAGTAATGTGTCTGAGTGTATAACAGAGCTCCACAGCAATAACACTCCCAGTAATGTGTCTGAGTGTATTACAGAGCACCAGAGCAATAATACTCCCAGTAATGTGTCTGAGTGTATAACAGAGCTCCACAGCAATAATACTCCCAGTAATGTGTCTGAGTGTATAACAGAGCTCCACAGCAATAACACTCCCAGTAATGTGTCTGAGTGTATTACAGAGCACCAGAGCAATAATACTCCCAGTAATGTGTCTGAGTGTATAACAGAGCTCCACAGTAATAATACTCCCAGTAATGTGTCTGAGTGTATAACAGAGCTCCACAGCAATAATACTCCCGGTAATGTGTCTGAGTGTATAACAGAGCTCCACAGCAATAATACTCCCAGTAATGTGTCTGAGTGTATAACAGAGCTCCACAGCAATAATACTCCCGGTAATGTGTCTGAGTGTATAACAGAGCTCCACAGCAATGATACTCCCAGTAATGTGTCTGAGTGTATAACAGAGCTCCACAGCAATAATACTCCCAGTAATGTGTCTGAGTGTATAACAGAGCTCCACAGCAATAATACTCCCAGTAATGTGTCTGAGTGTATAACAGAGCTCCATAGCAATAATACTCCCAGTAATGTGTCTTTAAACTACAATAAATGTGTTTACAAATAGACTTGTGCATTTGTTTTTGGTTAATTCCCAGGTTGTCTGAATTTAGGCTGGAATTCTGTATCTCCGAAGTATAGATTATTTTTATAATGCTCCTCCTCATTTTCCCTCGATTGGTTATTTCTTCAAACTTGATCTGTGAACCAAATATTGGGAGAATGCTCCTATTAATGTACTGCAAAACAGATAGATAATATTTATTTTATGTATACATTTTGCAGCACATTGATTGGCTCATTTTTGCTAAATTTCAGAATATTATTCAGGGTCAAGCGTTAAGATACCTCCATTTTAGTCAAAGATGATAAAAAAATACAAACATCAGGACTTCATGTCACTGGCATCGCCCAATTTGGATTTAACGTGTGGGGTGGAGTGAGAATGTTTTGCTAAACATCTCTATGAAGGAAGGAACATATATTTCAAAAACATGGTAGACTTTTGGGGGTTATTTCCTGTTTACATAACATGTCTTTTGTCCTGTAAACATTATATTTAAAGCAAAAGGAAACAAATAATTTTATGGTTTCAATGTAATTAGAAGGTCATTCTGGACATGGTGAGGACATGTTATCGTTTGCGAGCTATCGAGTGCGAGCTATTCACTATTCACCAAATTAATCAAAAACTCATTTCCAAATTTAGTCGAGAATAGTCCAGTTGGCAAAGTTCGGTGTCAGCTGGGTTTTCAGTTCAGTAGCGTTGGTTTTAAATTGGACATTTACTTTGACGTCACTTTGAATCCTCAACAATTCACATGTTAATGAATAACACGTACGGAGCCTTGTTCAGTTATTTGTATGAAGACCAATTATACAATTATGTATTTTAATTTGGTATGTTGTTATTTAGGAAACGATATATTTAAATGGGATATATCCCTTATAAGCCCTGTGATTATACTTTTATTTTTTGTTAACCACATATTTCAGCACTGTAGGTTTGGAGAATCGGTCACTGAACTATTTTTACAATTGGAGAATGGGTCACTATCCAATGCCATTTAACGTAAAGGATCAAGATGTCAGGCAGCATAGGAAATGTTGCTTTAACTCACATAAACATGTGTCAACCTTTTTGGCTTCATTCATCGTTTGTCAGGTCATTTTTGGGTTCCACTTGCAATTCCTTCTAACCGTGATCAAACAGAGATCAATATTTGTGGCCACGACATCAGTAGTATATTCACCATGAGGCTAACAAGGCATGTGCCTTCTTGTGGCCGAGGTGAGTTGCAGCTTGCATTGTGGTCGGGGGGCGAGGAAGTGCTGTAGTCAGAGCTCTTCCTGCTCAGCTCCCTTGCGCGCCACTTAGTGATGCCGTCAGACGGACTATGACGTCAGCTGAGCAGAAAGATCAGAGCTCCCTCGCCGTCTACTCTGCCAGTACGCCCCCTGCCTGCACGCGTACCTGCCAGCAGCATAAGCAGCCCCTGCAGCCCCACTGGACCCCAGGTGAGGAATACACTCCAGCTTTCCCCCACAGAGGCTGGGTGGAGTTACATTAAAATTAAAAAAAATTATAATAATTTGTGGGTGTTGGGGAAAATGTGTAAGAGTGTGTGTCTGTCAGGTAATGTGTGTGTGTGTGTGTGTATGCATGTCAGTGTATAACATTGTGTATGTAAGTGCATGCATCAGTGAGGGAATGTCTGTCAGTCAAAGTGCGTGCAGCCTTGACAGGAAGCGGTGGAGAAAATTTAAATTAGGTTGGGTGCCCGAGTTTGTTCATGCCAAGGGCAGCACAATTTCAAAATAAATCACTGCACGACATACCTTGACCATTGTTCTGCTGGAACCACTCCTGTTTGCAATGTGAGTGAGGCAGAGAGCTCGGAGCAATGGCATGATACCATAGTGTGATCTGCAGGTGGCCAGATTTTACACACACTAGATCACCTGGGTTAATGTCTAAATGTATAATGGTGGTTAAACAAAATTGTGGTCCAGGCACTCAAGGATCTACTACGGGAGGGCTAGCCAACCCCAGGTCTGGCTACACCAGGATTTTATTAAGTGTGCGGTATTCCTCTTTTTCATTCATATACATGTATAATAGTAGCATTTTATACTAGGAGAATGCCAACCTTTTATGTAGTACTGTACAACATGGAAAGCAAATGGACAAACTATTACAAAGAACAGAACAACTATACATAGATACAAAGTGTAAGAGGCACACAAAATCTTAACAGTTTTCCCAACTGGTAAAGTCGGACTCAGGGGCCCTTGAATGGACTTTAATTTACAAGTGTCAGTAGAGAGGGAACTTTTACCATTGCTGACAATTACAGAGGTAGCAGAAGACTGAAATACTGGCAGGTCCCCATTACACAAAACATAGGGCAAGGCCATATAATTGTTTTGGCATCTTACAGTCTTCTCCCTGACATATAACTGATATCCGATATCCCTCAAGGAACAATGAGGAAGACGGCCACATCTGTTAAACCCATTAAGAGTTGCAGAGACTCGAACAACATGCAGACTGTAAAAGATTGAAAAACTGTGTATTGCACATGTTTGTACATTCTCAATGATGTGGAACACTAGCTCACTGTGACTAGAGGAATCGTCCATAACTCCATGGCTAAAACAAAATAAATTAAACACTGAGCACAGGTATAAATTGAAGTGCAGATTTATTGGATAAAAGCAAACAATATTTTGGCTCTATATGAGCCTTTATGAAGCTTGATTAATTGTCACACAGAAACGTCCAATAAACCTGCCCTGGTCCTTATACTTGTGCCCAGTCCTTAATATATTTTGCATTTGAGGAGCCTGGTCATCTCTGGACTGTAGGCACAGTGTGTGGATTTGAGGGGTGCTTACCTTATTTCTCTTTCTACAGAATTATAGAAATAGATCTTAAATGGACAGCAATCAGGGTTGCGTTATCTGTCATACAAAGAAGTCCTGCCTGACCTATGGATTCTTATAAGAACTGGCACACTGTGAATGATGTAATTACAGTTATTTGGAGACATCTTCTATTAGTGGCATAGTTACAGTTCTTTAAGATCTGACCTGGCATTTTCTATAAGAATTTAGGGATTCTTCCAATATTATCCAAATACATAACCAGGAAAGGTACATTTAGGTTTTTGCCATTTTCATCTTGGGGTCTAGTTGTTATCAGTACCAAATGAACGGTTCTCATGACTGATAAAAGAGAAGAACTTGCTTTGAATTGAATCTCTGATCTCTACGATACTGTGGGTGGAACGTTATCCATCGAGCCATCTCCCTGACAGCATAGGAACTTTTTAAATGTAGGCCATAGAGCAGCTGGTACGCAAATAAACCAATGTGTGCATAGGTTACTGTGATTACAAAGTGGTTACTGTAACCATAATGACACTGATTAATCAAGTATAACTATTGGCAGTCTAACGATTGTTTGATTAATTACGAATAACTCAATAAGACCACAAGGCCATGATCATAATTAACTCATGTACGATGCTTGGTTTAATTAAATAATTACTTGCCATAGCAGTAAAGAAGTTAAACTAATCACAATTATGGAGATTAAATGGGAATGTTGCCAACAGGGACATGGCATTAATCAGTGTCAGGATTAACGCAACCAACCTAAGTATTGAACACCTCAGCTTAGTAATTACTGAGACACATCTGTACGATTTGTGAGTGTCTTTGTGGTAAACAACATAAAGTTTTGTTAACTAAACTAGGAGTTGTAGAAATGGCAAAATAAAACTCAGTAGGTTTTTTTTTTCTGAACAGCCATTTTAGATTTTGATTTGCAATTGGAAATTGAAACATAACATTTTTAGCTCATTAGTAAACAGAACAGAACCAAAAAGGCAAAGTATGACATAGACTTTGAATGTGACTTAGAGAGTAGTAGACACAAACGTGATTATTCACCAAAGAGTGATCTGCCAGGAATTTAACCCCTTAAGGACACATGACATGTCTGACACGTCGTGATTCCATTTTATTCCAGAAGTTTGGTCCTTAAGGGGTTAAAGATCATTTCAAATTGTAGACCAAATTAGTGAGAAACATAACTAAATTGGAGAATCTTTCCAGTTTGGATATTTTTGTCTACAATTGTAAATTCACTTTCACTTTCACTTTACCTCGAATTCCAGAGAAGTCACACATTAGTGACTAACTGTACACTGACAAAATAAAGAATTAAAAAAAAAAAAAAAAACGGAAAACTTGTAATGATCTGTAAAAATAAATTTTCAGCCATAATTCAAAGTTGTTTTTATTACCATGTGTTTTCATAGCACCAAAAAATTTGGCAGCACAATACAGAACTTCATTTAACGACAGAGACAAGTCAAGAAAAAGTCGCAATGACCCTCCCACTAGCTAACCGTCAAAAGAACATGGGGGCATTTTAAACACAAAGGCGTAAGGAGCCAGTCAAAGATCGAGTCCTAGAATTGGAGATTAAAATGCTGAGATAGTCAAACAGTCTATTAAAGTTTAGCTCAAGGGCAAGGTTTATGAATTTGAAAGATTGGTTACATAATTGAGCTTGTAGCTAAAATGGAATGAGGAGGAAGGCAAGAGTCTATATATGGCAGTGAGATCCAGGGAATAGTCCATAGCAGTGGTTCCCAAAATAGTCCTCCTGACCCAGTACAGGTTTTGTGAGTATTGCCATTGGAATAAAAACGGGAAATACATAAATCCTGGATTGTTGGTGGGCCATTAGGACTGTCTTGTCAACCACTGGTAGATATCGCATAGATGACATAAGGCATGGAATACGTAGACAGAGATAAAAAGGTATCAGATAATAAGGAAAGTAGATGGGGGCAGGTCACAGAAAGAGAGGAGGACTCATGTAGGAGATATAATGGAGGCACAGAAGGCAGACATATGGGTAAAAGAAGAATCATGGCAGGCGCTGCGTGCCTGAGTCAACATTTTTCATTTTGTATCTTGATGGAGTGAGCAGCCGGTGGAGATTTGATGAATAATGGAGGAAGATGAGGCAGACGTATTCGGGCAGCATTCTTTACGTGGATGCAGCAGGACCTGGTGAAGGGGTGAATGGGAGGGGAAAGTCAAATACTAAATAAATGATATAAGTAAACTGGGCAAAACCATATATAACATATATCACTCTGGATTTCATTATACTATGACACCATGTTGTGTAATACAGTAATTTAAAAAAATTTGCAGCATGCTCATACAGAGAAGCCATTTTGATTTTCTATCGAAGTTCAAAGGATACATTTTGTGATATCAAAATATAAATGCAAACTATCTCATTTAGAAAGCGATTTATGAAAAGGATGGTGAATAGATATGCTATAGTTTACATTATTTAATATATTAGGCTCTCCTCCCACTCAATAAAAAATATCTAAATTAAAATTACCGTATATACTCGAGTATTAGCCGAGTTTTTCAGCACATTTTTTGTGCTGAAAACCCCCAACGAGGCTTATAATCGAGTCAATGTCTGTATTATGGCAATTTACATTTGGATAGAACACAGAACTGAAGGAATAATAGCATCTAGTTTCTATCCAGACATGCCTTTTAAATAACATGTGATGTTCCTTCCTTAAAGGGACACTAAAGTCACCAAAACAACTTTAGCTTAACAAAGCACAGTTTTTGGTTATAATTCATGTGCCTGCAGTCTTATTGCTCAATTGTCTTCCATTTAGGAATTCTCTGCCATTTAGGAGTTAAATCCTTTTGTTTATACAGCCCTAGTCACACCTCATTGCATGTGACTTACGCAGCCTTCCTAAACACTTCCTGTAAAGTGAAATCTAATGTTTACCCTTCCTTTATTGTAAATTCTGTTTAATTTAGAATTTCTTATCTCATGCTTCGTTAATAGCTTGCTAGATCCTGCAGGAGTCTCCTGTTTATAATTAAAGTTCGATTCACAGAGTACAAGATAAAAACTTGAAAAAAAAATATATATATTTTTAAATAGTCCCTATTGGAATTTTTTCCGTCATATAAAAGACAATACAAAACATTAAACAAACAAAATAATTGACAATAATAATACATATTCCATTCTACCTGTGAGGGGAAAAAAAGAATGAGCTAGAACAAGGATGTACTTATCTAATCTTTATATAACTTGTATTTAAAAAACTCTGAAGTGCATATTTTACTCAGACTTTATGTAAATGCTAATACAAGATCCAAACATTTTTCTCTTAACAGTTTATTCCTGACCAAGGTATTATTTCTCTAGCATATGCCCAATTCCATCTTTAATTGTAATGTCAGTTGTTTTGCCCACTGAGAGTAGCTAATTTCTTAAGGTTGTTTCCAGGTTCTTACTAAGAGAATCTTCACGACCAAAAAACCTATGTGTGGTCAAATAATATTGGAATGTTGTTAATTCCGGCCAACCCAACTGTAGTAATGCCGCCACCGGAGTTTTATTAATTTTAATCGTATAACAATCATATAAAGTTTTATAAACCTGATCCCAAAATGTTTTACATTTTTGAACAACTCCACCATATGTGTAGATAACTTCCAACTACCTTCATACATCTCCAACACAAAATTGAAACACTAGGATACATTTTATTTAATCTTGTTGGCACTAAATACCACCTATCACATACTTTATAAAATGCTTTCAATCAGAATTTTATTATAGACGTTTTTCTTTGTTTTGACTAGTATTTCACCCCATACACAAATATCAATATTAATGTTACACTCAGTTTCCCATTTTTTAAACTGTTTTGTCAGAATAATTTGAGACATTGATCTGATCAACATATAACATTTTAATAGAAGGTTTGCAGTTTTTCTTATTTCAAAAATTGATTTCATGCACATGGCATTTTTACTTTTTCCCTCATTAAAATTTCTTGAGACCAGTGATTTAACTCTTAAATAACTTAATATTTCAGATTCTGGTAAATTATGTTCTAGGACTAATGATGCAAACGTTTTCATTCTTCCCTCCTTCATTATATTATTTAGGTCTTTGATTTTCTTTTCTCTCCACAGATCTAGTTTTAAATCATCTGTAAGAGATTCCAATATCTCCAATTCTATAAATCCATACATCTTTCCAGTATTTTTCATATGTTTTTCTTAATTTAAACCATACTGGAAATATGTGGGTTAAAATCTATTTTTATTTTTTTTAATTTTTTTTCAATACCAGATATCCTTTTCTCTGCCAAACAAGTTTATTTAGATAGATATTATGCAATGACTGAGTTTCCAACATAAACCATCCTGTTTCTTTTGTTTTCTTTTTAGTTAGTATTTTAATATGGTGGACTTTACTGGCTTTGTAATGTTTTTTGATATTGGGGAAATTCATACCCTCATGCCCCAAGCTATTAGTCAACTGTTCTAAATTAATGCTGGGTCTTTTCCCTCTCCATACAAAGTTTCTAAAACGTCTTTGTATAATCTCTACCAGCTGTCAGGTATCTAGTGGAATCATTTAAAAAAAAAAAAAATAGGTCCGCTTGGGAATTATGTAAGCATTGATGATATTAATTCTTCCTAGCCAACTCAATAGCAAAGTATTACATTTTTTAGAGTTAGATTTGTTAATCTAATCAGTTTCAAGAAATTATCTTCTACTATTCTATTAGTTTTATCAGATAGCATTATACCCAAATATTCAAAATTCCTTTTAGTTTCTTTAAAGCCATATATCTAGTATTGATTTTTTTTATATCAGTGTCACAGTTTTTAAACATAACCACAGATTTATCTATATTTATCTTATAATTAGATATTTCACTATATTGCGTTATCTCATCTATCAAATGAGCAACAGAAACAATTGGATCGGCCAGGGTCATTATAGTGTCGTCAGCGTACATACACAGCTTCAGTTCTTTAGAGGCTGTTGAAATCCCCTTAATATCATGATTTGCTCTTATTCTTATTGCTAGAGACTCCAGAGATAGTATATATAGTATTGGTGAAAGAGGGCAACCTTGTCGGGTGCCATTACCTAACGAAAAACAATCGGAACATAGATCTATTCCCACCACCCTAGCCATTGGTTCTTGATATATAGTTTTAATTGCTGCCCTCATCCAACCACCAAACTCCATAGACTCCAGCACCCCGAACATATTTTCCCATCCGACCCTGTCAAAGGGCTTTTCTGCATCCAATTTCTATTCCATTTCCATTTCTATTTCGCTAATTTTATCTTTAAGATCATTTAATTGTTTTATCGTTTTACTAGTTACATGTTTTTTTTTAATTATTTTTAGGTAACTTATAACATTCTATATATAGCTCTTCCCTCAAGGCTCCTTTTTCTCTTTGAATTTTACTTTTGAGTTTTATCAAATATCCTCTTACTACAGCACACCAGATCATTGTATTAGACATTCTCTTTTTTTTCCATTTTATTTTCTTTGAAATACAGTTCTGTTAAGTTTCTAATATATTTTTCATCTTCCATTTTGGAAAGGATATTATCATACAACCGCCAAGTGTTATATTTTTTTAAATCTTTTGTATCTAACAAATTATAGCCATGATCTACCCATGGATTCTCCTGTATTATAATTTTCTGGATTTGTTCTACTAAACTATTGTCTCCCAAACCCAGATCAATTCTAGATAACGAACTTACACATTGTTACTCTAGAACAATGTGTAAATGTGTTGTCTTTTACATTACAGACTCGCCATATATCTAACAAGTTTTTTTCTTTCATAATATTTCTTAGAATGTTAGATTGTTTCTTTAATTGGTTACTTATTTTTCTGTTATCTTTAGTTTTTTTTTTATCTAATACCGTATCGAGGACACAATTAAAGTCCCCTGTAATAACTAACATTACCATTTTTACCTTTTCTGCTCTGTTATCTTTTTTAGATATTTAGAGGTTTACAAAAGTGTATTTTACAGAGTCTACCTTACAAACTAGGATTTGATATCTTCCTTAGTTATCTACCTCTGTGTATATTATTTTTTAAGCCATTTTGAGAAGATAATAGCAACTCCTCTCTTTTTTTTTTCCTCTCAAGAGATGCCTGTATAACTTCTTCGTACATCTCATATCTCCATCTAATTTTCTCTTCCCTTTACCAATGAGTCTATTGTATCATGGCTATATCTATCTGTTGCTTTCTGAGTAATTCATATAGAAGTTTCCTTTCAAATGGGCTATTCAAACCCAGTATTCATAGAGATGCACTTCAGAATTCTATCTTTCTCATTTACTCCCATTCTCAGCTTTCCTCACAGGATCAACACAAAAAACTTCTACACAACACAAAGGTTCCCCTAAAAAAAAGGGAAAACCACATATATTCTCACTCCATCCCCCTCTTAATGTACAGGGAGTGCAGAATTATTAGGCAAGTTGTATTTTTGAGGATTAATTTTATTATTGAACAACCATGTTCTCAATGAACCCAAAAAACTAATTAATATCAAAGCTGAATATTTTTGGAAGTAGTTTTTAGTTTGTTTTTAGTTTTAGCTATTTTAGGGGGATATCTGTGTGTGCAGGTGACTATTACTGTGCATAATTATAAGGGAACTTAACAAAAAACAAATATATACCCATTTCAATTATTTATTTTTACCAGTGAAACCAATATAACATCTCAACATTCACAAATATACATTTCTGACATTCAAAAACAAAACAAAAACAAATCAGTGACCAATATAGCCACCTTTCTTTGCAAGGACACTCAAAAGCCTGCCATCCATGGATTCTGTCAGTGTTTTGATCTGTTCACCATCAACATTGCGTGCAGAAGCAACCACAGCCTCCCAGACACTGTTCAGAGAGGTGTACTGTTTTCCCTCCTTGTAAATCTCACATTTGATGATGGACCACAGGTTCTCAATGGGGTTCAGATCAGGTGAACAAGGAGGCCATGTCATTAGATTTTCTTCTTTTATACCCTTTCTTGCCAGCCACGCTGTGGAGTACTTGGACGCATGTGATGGAGCATTGTCCTGCATGAAAATCATGTTTTTCTTGAAGGATGCAGACTTCTTCCTGTACCACTGCTTGAAGAAGGTGTCTTCCAGAAACTGGCAGTAGGACTGGGAGTTGAGCTTGACTCCATCCTCAACCCGAAAAGGCCCCACAAGCTCATCTTTGATGATACCAGCCCAAACCAGTACTCCACCTCCACCTTGCTGGCGTCTGAGTCGGACTGGAGCTCTCTGCCCTTTACCAATCCATCCATCTGGCCCATCAAGACTCACTCTCATTTCATCAGTCCATAAAACCTTAGAAAAATCAGTCTTGAGATATTTCTTGGCCCAGTCTTGACGTTTCAGCTTGTGTGTCTTGTTCAGTGGTGGTCGTCTTTCAGCCTTTCTTACCTTGGCCATGTCTCTGAGTATTGCACACCTTGTGCTTTTGGGCACTCCAGTGATGTTGCAGCTCTGAAATATGGCCAAACTGGTGGCAAGTGGCATCTTGGCAGCTGCACGCTTGACTTTTCTCAGTTCATGGGCAGTTATTTTGCGCCTTGGTTTCTCCACACGCTTCTTGCGACCCTGTTGACTATTTTGAATGAAACGCTTGATTGTTCGATGATCACGCTTCAGAAGCTTTGCAATTTTAAGAGTGCTGCATCCCTCTGCAAGATATCTCACTATTTTTGACTTTTCTGAGCCTGTCAAGTCCTTCTTTTGACCCATTTTGCCAAAGGAAAGGAAGTTGCCTAATAATTATGCACACCTGATATAGGGTGTTGATGTCATTAGACCACACCCCCTCTCATTACAGAGATGCACATCACCTAATATGCTTAATTGGTAGGAGGCTTTCGAGCCTATACAGCTTGGAGTAAGACAACATGCATAAAGAGGATGATGTGGTCAAAATACTCATTTGCCTAATAATTCTGCACTCCCTGTATTCCCTGACACAGTTCCCTATAATGTCAAGAGCTGAGATGTACTAAGTGATCTCCAAGCAGGGGTATTTTCAGAGGTTGACCTGGGCCAGCGACTTCCATAATAAATATTAATTTATCCCTTGTTGCCACTTCTGGACATTAAAGCATATATAAGAACTATAGCTAATGATATAGAGGTTTAGACACTGAATGCCAACCAAGAGAGGAGAATAAAGAAAGGGCTTACCACTTAAATGAAATTACATTTTTCCTTTAAAGTAAACGCACCAATTTTGAAGAAAAATTTTCATTTATCTAACACTTTTATATATTACCCTTAGAGTTGTGTGTTTATTATCTTTTATTTATATATACTTTTCTCTCTTATCTCACCCCCTTTGAACTTCATCCACCTAAAAAGTGCCTCCCCCTCCCCCCTTTTTCTCTCTTTCCTTTCCATATCTCACATAAACCGAAAGTGCTATATATTTTGTGGTCCCTCTTTTTTTGTGTAAACTTGTGCCTTTTTCTTTTCCCTTTATATCATTCCATTTTTCCTTTCTCTTTTTCTCTTTCTTTTCCTTTCTTTATATCTGTGCTGATCACACTCTATTTTGTCTATTTACCATATACATTATTCCCAATCTATATATATATATATGCTTTAAAAAAGTCCTTTATCACAGTCCTCTGTGTTTCTTCCCCATTCTCTTGTTACACTTATTTCTGTGACTCGCTCCGTATTACTTTTAGTGTCCTGTGCAAAAAAATACGTTCTTTTTCTTTCCTTTCCTTTCCCTTCTCTTCATGTTCCTCTGAATGACACCTATTAGTTTTTTAATCTTTTCATTTTATTTGTTCTTTTGTCTATTCCTCCAATTCCCTTGCCTCAGCGAACGTTTTCTTTGTGTCTTTCCAAAATACTGTTCTTGTTCTGTTAGACCCCCAGTGGTATCTTATATTATGCTGTTTAAGTGACATCAGAGCTGGGGTGAAAACATGTCTCCACATTCTTGTAAATGATGAGAGGTCTTGATATATTTTGATGTTTCTAAATCTTTCCTCTATTATCTTCTTAGTTCTACTTACTTGGATTATTTGCTGTTTTGTTTGTAAAGAGTATAAGGAGCCCACCATATCCCTCGGGTATGAATCCGGGATATTTCGCGGTTTTCTCACCCGGTATGTATTTTCAATCACCATTTCTTGATTTTGTAGTGTTGGTATTTAGCGCTGCAAAAAATTCCAATAAAAATTCCTTTTATCTTGTCATGGGTAATGTCCTCCGGTGTATTTTTTAGTCTGATATTTTTTATTCTTTGTCTGTCCTCCGTTTGATTTAATCTGTGTTCTAAGTTATTGATATCCATCTTCATTCTCTCTTGCTCCTCAAGTTCTGATTATACCGGAATTCTATTTTTTCCTATTTTTCTTCCATTTTAGTTAGTTTCATACCTGTCTCTTCTATTTGTTGTTTCAGTTAACATGTACTGTTACTTATTTCCTTTTTAAATGTTTCGGTTTGATTTTAATAAATTTTTCTCTCCTCCATACGAGATTCTTCTGAAAGTGAATGATCAACTCCTTGTTTATTTTGGGGAGAGAAAAAGGCAGACATTTGTTTGTCTTGTTTTCTATTCCTTTTTAGTTATTTTTTCTTTGGAATCTTGGCAGTATCCATTTTCCCTTCTTTCATTTTTATTTTCTTTCTCCTTTCCCTTTCTTTTCCTTTTTCCTTTTGTATTCCCATTCTCCTTTCTTGTTTATATAAACTAATGAAGTTCCAATCTTAGCTTCTGCAGTTGTCACCATCCTTAGGTTTTCGTTTTAACTTAGGTATAGATTTTTCATTTATCACAATTTTTATAGTAAAGTTTGCAACTGCCTTTTCCTTTAGGTTTTCCACAAATATAATTAAGCAAATTTTGAACCTTTCACTTTCTCTCCGTTTATATACAGATTATTTATATACTCCGTTTATATAAAGATTATTAATATACTCCGTTTATTTACAGATGAAGTTTGTGGGTATTATATATTTTCAAGTTAGGTCACTAATATATCTTTGTATTGTTTGTAGAATCCCATCACCAATTTTTTTACTCATATGGATTTTTTGATTATACTTGCATTTGGCGCTTTCCGTTGTTTTTAGAACACAGGATGGTTTCCAGTAATGCAGAGAATTTTTTTCCAGTATTGCAGCTTGTTTTCTCTGGATATATTTATTCTGTCCTCTGTTTTGGAGACTTTTCAAGTGGAGACCTACAACCTTCGATCTCCTATTGTCCTGCAGCAACAGTTCTTGATATGGACTTATATATTTCGTCTCCTCGTTCCCTTGTGGCTGCTTTTCGTCTGCTGGTCCGTCAGCCCCCTAAACCCAGCCTCCTGGTGTGTGACCGCGTCACGTCATCACGTCCCAAGATAAAAACGTTTAAAGTAAGTTAATATCTGATTGAAAATGAAACCATTTTTTCATGCAGGCTGTGTCAGTCACAGCCAGGGGAGGTGTGGCTGGTGCTGAATAAACAGAATCAAAAGTGATATAGCTCCTAAATGACAGATAATTGAGACAAACTGTTTTATTAAGCTAAAGTTGTTTTGGTGACTATGGTGTCCCTTTAACTATATTTATGCTGGCTCCCACATAAAAAAATATTCTTCGAAAATAAGGCATCAGAAGTGTATCCTCAATGGAGATAAGATGGATATGCTACAAGCACACTAACTAGAACCCAGAGAAGAGATAGGCCACCTTTGGCACTCCAGATATGTGGACTACATCTCCACTGATGGTTTACCGCAGCAATTTGGCTGGAGTGCCAAATATTGCCTACCTCTGCTTTAGAGTATGTGGTTTTGGTGGAGAAGAAAAAGAAAGATGGTGAGGCTTCACGTCAAGTTGTCCATGCACACCCAAGTGCTATAAGTATCCGCTCCCCACTGTGGACTTTACAGGCAAAGGATTTCATATAACATCTTACAGTTTAGTGGGTAAACAGGATAGGATGAAATGGAGGTACTGTTAACATCGATAGTGTATTAAAAGAAAAGATCTGAATGAAACTGACAAGGATGGAACTTAGTGAATGGAAGAAGATGACATTTAAAAAAACGAGGTTTGCTGGATATTAAATCAAGGTCGTTAAACAGGAAACCAAAGTTTTGTTTAACATAAAAATTACTATTGAGATTAAATGCACAAGAAAATAAACATAAATCAATCTGAAAACTCTTTCATTTTTAGTTTAGTATAGCAGGATATTTTATATTTGCAGCACCCCCTTATAGCATCCCTGGCATTGATCAAGTTATTACGGGTTTTAAAAATAGAAGCAGAAAATCCTTGCAGCCGTTCAAACCCCGCTCATTACACATTGATGTGATTTATTCTTGGAGTTAAATAATCTGACGTGTATTAAGTTGTGTGGATCTTGTTTGGCAAAGAGAAAATCAGGTCACTTTCATCCTGAAGCCACTAGCCCCCTCTCGATCTATCAAAATGAATTGTGTCCCTGTTATGCAATATGCTTCAGACTTGGCTTAAGCACTAATTAATCAAATAACTCAATGGTTGTCCAACCAGAAGGCAGTGGGGAGACGGTGCTCAGAAGATATATCGTGCAGACCCCACCTGAAACAACACAGGGCACTTTCTGCCTTCCATCAGAGATTTAATATTGCCTAGCGTTCATCACTACGACAATTTGCCCTCCTTGTTAGCATCAGTGATCTAAGTAGAAATGTATCACATGAGCAATGGACACAAAGCTGTACTTTTATCAGGTGTTTGGAAGATATACCGCGATGTCTCGAAACAAATTAAGACTAACAGTCCCTTCCCCTACTATAAATCGATGGAATATTGTGTCCAAAGTGGGAGATATTACATCATGGCAGGAGTGGGAATGTCTTCAAATTCCGCTTTTCACACTGAAACACTTTGGAGGAGTAATTAAGACAGCTTTTTATTTTATTATTGTTTTTGTTTTTTTGTTTTACATAATTATTCCTATAAAATCGTTGCAGGAACATTCTATGCTCCATACAAAGGTAGACGGTGTGATTTATTACTAAATGATTGCTAGCAATTATTGTCATTAGAAGTTATATTAAAGGCTCAGGAGATATAACTTGTATAAGCAACAGTACACGCATAGTACAATATATATATCGCCAAAAACAATACAGAAATTTGCAGAAATAATATCTGCCCTGTCTTTATCTGCTGAACTAATTGAAGATAATGACTCAAAGATTTTTATAAGAATGCCTGTTTTCACCCTCCCTTAATTACAACTCTGATGGGATCATATTGTATCCAACCTTTTCCTAAAAGCTTATACAGCAACAACCTTGCCATCAATAAATACACATCCTAGCTTTACTGCCCTCCCTGTGAATCCACATCCTAGCTTTACTGCCCTCCCTGTGAATCCACATCCTAGCTTTACTGCCCTCCCTGTGAATCCACATCCTAGCTTTACTGCCCTCCCTGTGAATACACATCCTAGCTTTACTGCCCTCCCTGTGAATACACATCCTAGCTTTACTGCCCTCCCTGTGAATCCACATCCTAGCTTTACTGCCCTCCCTGTGAATACACATCCTAGCTTTACTGCCCTCCCTGTGAATACACATCCTAGCTTTACTGCCCTCCCTGTGAATACACATCCTAGCTTTACTGCCCTCCCTGTGAATCCACATCCTAGTTTTACTGCCCTCATTGTGAATACACATCCTAGCTCTACTGCCCTCACTGTGAATACACATCCTAGCTTCACTGCCCTCCCTGTGAATACACATCCTAGCTTTACTGCCCTCCCTGTGAATCCACATCCTAGTTTTACTGCCCTCCCTGTGAATCCACATCCTAGCTTTACTGCCCTCCCTGTGAATCCACATCCTAGTTTTACTGCCCTCATTGTGAATACACATCCTAGCTCTACTGCCCTCACTGTGAATACACATCCTAGCTTCACTGCCCTCCCTGTGAATACACATCCTAGCTTTACTGCCCTCCCTGTGAATCCACATCCTAGTTTTACTGCCCTCCCTGTGAATCCACATACTAGCTTTACTGCCCTCACTGTGAATACACATCCTAGCTTTACTGCCCTCACTGTGAATACACATCCTAGCTTTACTGCCCTCCCTGTGAATCCACATCCTAGCTTTACTGCCCTCCCTGTGAATCCACATCCTAGCTCTACTGCCCTCCCTGTGAATACACATCCTAGCTCTACTGCCCTCACTGTGAATACACATCCTAGCTTCACTGCCCTCCCTGTGAATACACATCCTAGCTTTACTGCCCTCCCTGTGAATCCACATCCTAGTTTTACTGCCCTCCCTGTGAATCCACATCCTAGCTTTACTGCCCTCACTGTGAATACACATCCTAGCTTTACTGCCCTCACTGTGAATACACATCCTAGCTTTACTGCCCTCCCTGTGAATCCACATCCTAGCTTTACTGCCCTCCCTGTGAATACACATCCTAGCTCTACTGCCCTCCCTGTGAATACACATCCTAGCTTTACTGCCCTCACTGTGAATACACATCCTAGCTTTACTGCCCTCCCTGTGAATACACATCCTAGCTTTACTGCCCTCACTGTGAATCCACATCCTAGCTTTACTGCCCTCCCTGTGAATCCACATCCTAGCTTTACTGCCCTCCCTGTGAATACAAATCCTAGCTTTACTGCCCTCACTGTGAATCCACATCCTAGCTTTACTGCCCTCACTGTGAATACACATCCTAGCTTTACTGCCCTCCCTGTGAATCCACATCCTAGCTTTACTGCCCTCCCTGTGAATCCACATCCTAGCTTTACTGCCCTCCCTGTGAATCCACATCCTAGCTTTACTGCCCTCCCTGTGAATACACATCCTAGCTTTACTGCCCTCACTGTGAATACACATCCTAGCTTTACTGCCCTCACTGTGAATCCACATCCTAGCTTTACTGCCCTCATTGTGAATACACATCCTAGCTTTACTGCCCTCACTGTGAATACACATCCTAGCTTTACTGCCCTCCCTGTGAATACACATCCTAGCTTTACTGCCCTCCCTGTGAATCCACATCCTAGCTTTACTGCCCTCCCTGTGAATCCACATCCTAGCTTTACTGCCCTCCCTGTGAATCCACATCCTAGCTTTACTGCCCTCACTGTGAATACACATCCTAGCTTTACTGCCCTCCCTGTGAATCCACATCCTAGCTTTACTGCCCTCACTGTGAATCCACATCCTAGCTTTACTGCCCTCACTGTGAATCCACATCCTAGTTTTACTGCCCTCACTGTGAATACACATCCTAGCTTTACTGCCCTCCCTGTGAATACACATCCTAGCTTTACTGCCCTCCCTGTGAATACACATCCTAGCTTTACTGCCCTCACTGTGAATACACATCCTAGCTTTACTGCCCTCCCTGTGAATAAATATGTGCGCGGGGGCGACTGAGTTTTGTCATGCCTAGGCAGCACAAAACCGGGATACACCACTGACTGCCCTCACTGTGAATACATATACTATCGTTGCTGCCCTCACTGTGAATACACACCCTATCTTTACTGCCCCCACTGTGAATACATACCCTATAGTTACTGCCCCCACTGTGAATTCATATCCTGTGAAGTCTGTGATTGGATAGCCACATAAAGTCAGGGTGGGGTAAGGAGGAGAGGGCTTGTAAAGGCTGTAGATAAGAAACAGCTGATTTTGCAAGCTGTTTTTAATATAACCCCAATTTTAGAATGTGCATTTAAATGGATGCTAGTTTTCATTCTGTGTATACCTACAAGCCATTTTATTTATTTAGCATTTAGACAGTGGAGTGTCCTTTTAACTCCAATCAGTTCTAATGAATATTGCACATGTAAATGAATAAATTTAGTGAATGAGTCAACGTGAAATGGTTTAACAACGTTCATCCAAAAATTTCAAAAAAATGTTACTTGCCAATGAATACGGTATATTATTAAATAATTACAATACAATTTTTCCTTTTGACATCACTGTTAAAGGCCAATCTGCAGATCTGTGGGGTAACACGTTAACCAGACACTATTTGAACTATTTAACTATTTAGATTTGACCATCAGGGAGATTTGTAAAACTAATGTATCAAAGCTTACACAACTGCAAGAATATTAACACCTGAATCTTATCTATGAAAATCTAATTAGCACCAAGATAAAATAAGCTTGGCTTAATAGGAATGAGATTTTAAAGGTGATGCAAAATACAATGTGGCAAGTGTATTAACAATTTGCACCATGAACGTGCAAATATTATATTGTTTATACAGAGAATATTTGATTCTCCTCTTCCAATCTGTACAGTAACATTTCTCACTTTAACCAATAATGAATTTTTTTAACACATTTAGGTTTAGGAATCATAGAGAAAAAAGCTTGGCAAATGGTCCCCTAGGTTATAGATGATGATAGCTCCTTTGTTTTCTAAGACTTCTTCATGACTTATGAGGGTTAGAGGCCCGTCTTCAAGAATATAGCCTAAGCCACCTTACACTGATAAGAAGAGCAATGACACCAGCTAATCATAAAATAAATAAATGATTGTATGAGTAAAAATTAAAGGACCACTCTAGTGCCAGGAAAGCATACTCGTTTTCCTGGCACTAGAGTGCCCTGAGGGTGCCCCCACCCTCAGGGACCCCCTCCCGCCCGGCTCTGGGAAGGGGAAAGGGGTAAAAACTTACCTTTTTCCAGCGCTGGGCGGAGAGATCTCCTCCTGCTCTCCTCCTCCGATCCTCCTCTTATCCTCCCCGTCGGCTGAATGCGCACGCGCGGCAAGAGCTGCGCGCGCATTCAGCCGGTCACATAGGAAAGCATTCACAATGCTTTCCTATGGACGCTGGCGTGCTCTCACTGTGAAAATCACAGTGAGAAGCACGCAAGCGCCTCTAGCGGCTGTCAATGAGACAGCCACTAGAGGACATAGGGGGAAGGCTTAACCCATTCATAAACATAGCAGTTTCTCTGAAACTGCTATGTTTATGAAAAAATGGGTTAACCCTAGAAGGACCTGGCACCCAGACCACCTCGTTAAGCTGAAGTGGTCTGGGTGCCTAGAGTGGTCCTTTAAGAACACTATTAAGCCACTGAAAGATGCACCTGGTCCATTGATTAGTAATTATAAGAATATACCACAATCAATAGTATCTTGTTTAATTTTTTAATTTGTTCTGTTGAGTCCTGATGTTGAGTTGTTTTGTGTTTATCTGACATTGCATTGATTATTCGAAGAAGACAATACCATTATATACTATATAATACTTCCAGTTAAATGTATCTATATCTACATACCTCCTTTCTTTTCTTCCACTTGACTACTATCTGCTGTCTCCTGCTTGGGTTGGTCTTTTGACGGGGCAGCTTCCTGGGTACTAGCAGGCACATCAGCTTGTTTGGATTCATCCTTTGCTTTGTTTGCATCGTTGCCCGAGGAATTCTCTGTGTTATCTTTTGTTGTACTCTCTGTCTCCACTGAGGCATTTTTCTCTTCCGAAGGGGTTTTCTGGGACGTATCTGTGTTTTTGGCAGCCTCCTCTGTGGCAGCCTCCTTTTTATCTTCAGAACTTTCAACTTTTTTCTTATTGTCTTCAGACAAAGGCCCATCACTGGACGGTTCCTCTATTTTAGGAGCTTCATTCTCTGTTTTGCCCACATCTTTCTTGGCATCTTCTTTATGGTTCTCTACAGCCTCTCCGGGGTTCTCATCTCCCTTCTTGTCTCCCTTCAGTTTTTTCCTGATTATATGTCCACGGAAGCTAGCCTGGATTTTAGTGGCTGCCTTGTGGGCTTTATCCTCTGGCTTGTTTGCATCTTGTTCAATTTTTTGATCGCCATCCTCATTTTGCTCCACCTTAAAAAGAGAAGAAGCATTGAATTTTTATAAGGTCTACATTGTTTCCAGACTTGGCTCTAATTTAAGAAAAATAGACGTCTAAAGCTTTAATCCTAACAGTTAGATTCAGTAGAGAACACATTGAATTGACCCAACCAATTAAGCATTTTTTGCAAAAAATAAATAAATTTGATCTCAAAGCCAAGTATATATATATTTTTTTTTTTTTAATAAGCATTGAACTTAATTTAATTCACTATCTAACATTGATTCCAGGATCTTTTACATACTTGTAATTTGCAGCCATTTATTCTGTATAAATGGTACAACTTAATCAAACAAAATGAATAGGCTGTGCTAACTTCGGCAACTTTACATAATCCTGCTCTCAAGTGGCATTCAACATTTCAGAAGAGAAACTTTATCTCCACATTACATTTGCAAATCGTCCATACATTTGTCATGCAGAGCCAGATCTAGATTTAGAAGATTGCATCCTCAATGCTCATAGGAGATGATTAAAATAGAACACCGCAGTTCCAGTTAAACATTGAGTGTTCTATTCAGCTCCATTTGGGAGTTATATAAAACTGACATTTGTAATTCCGATAGAGACATCTGCAATCTCTCTGTAAAAACTGTTGACCGTTTCTGTTTTCTTTGATTTTTTTTTTTTTAGGTAGAAATGGACAGGTTTATGTCTAGATAAGGAGATAAACGCCCAATAAAATGTGATGGACTAAGAGAACCTAAAACATTTCACACAGACAGACACTGAAAGAAAAATACATAAAACACATACACTTTGTAAAGAGTGATACAGACACACACACTCCCACAGGTAAATAGAGCTACGGAGAGACAGAAACTGCTCAAATCATTGACAAGTAACTCAATGTTCAGAATTTTGACTGTCAGTGACACAATATCACTTTAAAAATGCCATGCTACCAAATAGTGCAGATTTAAAGAAACCCACACATTTTACAATCTTAAAAACAATATGGATGCTATACTGCACCATACAACAAATTGGTTTAAAATATTAAGTGCGTCTTGCCATTTAAAGATGCCTGTATACAATTCTTCAGCGAATCATGTAGCAGAGAAACAAGGCAGTTTGTCACATTTGTTGCTGTAATCTTTGGCCTACAAGTATATTTAATTTAATTCAATAAATCTTATACGTTCAATCCAGTGAAGGATTAAGTTTAGTGTGACAGACGTTCTAGGAAAAAGTTAATTCATAATGGAAATCTGAAAAGGTTGTGAAAAAAGGGGGGTGAACATCTATATAGCACTTTTATTTCTATTACATTAAAATATTCAGCCAGAAGTGAGAAAGTATCATTGAACCATGTGTTATTAATATATTGTATGGTTCACTATATTTTGCATAATAAAATCCAGAGTCTAAAGACTAAAGGGAACATTCTGCTTTTTATTGATGGGACACTCTATGCACCAAAACAACTTTAGCTTAATGAAGTGATTAAGGTGTATAGATCACACCTCTGCAGTCTCATTGCTCAGTTCTCTGCCGTTCTAAAATTTGTACACAAAACTGTTTTAGCATGCTAACATAGCTTTCTTAATAACCAATGTGTGAGCGCTAAAATCCCATGCAGATGATATGGCAGCGTTCACAAATACAATGCACAAGAGATTGTGAAAAGCAGAACAATAGTTACCAAAAAGAACGCGCTAAAATAATCTGTAAATATAAAGAAACAAATAATGGTGCAGACCATCTGGTAATAATAGTATGTGGAAAAGGTGTTATATGTAATAAACTCACATGTCCCAGAGCCCTATCACCCCTGGCTCTGGGTTTGAAATGCTCCTTGGGAGAGGGGATATTCCCACACTGCAGGATAGTCAGGAGGATATGTCAACTGATGATTCCGTTGTGCTGTATATAAAAGGAAAGAAGGGCAGGACCTCCAATTGAATAGTATCACAATTCGTTTTATTGTATAAAAAAGGTTAAAAACCCTTACTTTGGATGTGGTGGGTACAAACTCGCAGAGTCACCCACATAAAAGCATAAAACACATGTACTCGAAAAAAACGCTTCCTGGTTATGGTCCGGTCACGTGATCGCTTCCGGGTCCGCCCTCCAATGACGTCCGTGTGACGCGTTTCGCCCGCCTCCACAGGCTTCTTCCGACAACGTCATGGGGTTTCAGTCTTCCTTTTAAGTCCATAGTGCCGCCCTTCTCTCGCCTCATTGGTTGGGGGGCGTGGTTTCACACGATCTTTTTCAATCATTCAATTGCACACTAATAAGCTTCATAGACTTAACCCCTTCCAGCACCCACACTAAAATGGTTATATTCAGTGCCACATAAAAAATGGAATCATCCAAGTGATGTTAATCACAATTATTTCTAATGCATATATAGACCATATCTAAGTTATTCTACATAATGATTTATCAAAGAGACATCTTCTTACTTCATTAAATCATATTTTTAAGTATATACAATGGATATTATACGAGGGTAATTAATAAAAAATAAAAATTCTATACAAACAATACAACGAAGGTCAATTCTAGACAACAGGAAAAGCCTTAACTTTTCCCATATCCCTTAAGATAGACAGTGCAGATATATTGTGCTCATTTCTAAAGTAACTTTAGAAATGAGCACAATATATCTGCACTGTCTATCTTAAGGGATATGGGAAAAGTTAAGGCTTTTCCTGTTGTCTAGAATTGACCTTCGTTGTATTGTTTGTATAGAATTTTTATTTTTTATTAATTACCCTCGTATAATATCCATTGTATATACTTAAAAATATGATTTAATGAAGTAAGAAGATGTCTCTTTGATAAATCATTATGTAGAATAACTTAGATATGGTCTATATATGCATTAGAAATAATTGTGATTAACATCACTTGGATGATTCCATTTTTTATGTGGCACTGAATATAACCATTTTAGTGTGGGTGCTGGAAGGGGTTAAGTCTATGAAGCTTATTAGTGTGCAATTGAATGATTGAAAAAGATCGTGTGAAACCACGCCCCCCAACCAATGAGGCGAGAGAAGGGCGGCACTATGGACTTAAAAGGAAGACTGAAACCCCATGACGTTGTCGGAAGAAGCCTGTGGAGGCGGGCGAAACGCGTCACACGGACGTCATTGGAGGGCGGACCCGGAAGCGATCACGTGACCGGACCATAACCAGGAAGCGTTTTTTTCGAGTACATGTGTTTTATGCTTTTATGTGGGTGACTCTGCGAGTTTGTACCCACCACATCCAAAGTAAGGGTTTTTAACCTTTTTTATACAATAAAACGAATTGTGATACTATTCAATTGGAGGTCCTGCCCTTCTTTCCTTTTATATACAGCACAACGGAATCATCAGTTGACATATCCTCCTGACTATCCTGCAGTGTGGGAATATCCCCTCTCCCAAGGAGCATTTCAAACCCAGAGCCAGGGGTGATAGGGCTCTGGGACATGTGAGTTTATTACATATAACACCTTTTCCACATACTATTATTACCAGATGGTCTGCACCATTATTTGTTTCTTTATATTTACAGATTATTTTAGCGCGTTCTTTTTGGTAACTAACATAGCTTTCTTGCCTAGAGTGTCCCTTTTATCCAATGGCAATTCCTCCCATTGTACCTAGTCCACATATATTTGTCTAGAATGAGTCTAGAATAACGCCTTCACTACTCCACAATGTGACAAAATCATTTTCACCAAAAGGGGCAGCATCTCTATAGACTGTACAGTATAGTTAAGTGAAATGTATTGCTTGTCTGTGCCTCTCCCCCTTCCTTTTCTGAAAGTATTGCTTGTCTGTGCCTGTCCCCCTTCCCCTTCCTTTTCTGAAAGTATTGCTTGTCTGTGCCTGTCCTCCTTCCCCTTCCTTTTCTGAAAGTATTGCTTGTCTGTGCCTGTCTTCCTTCCCCTTCCCCTTCCTTTTCTGAAAGTATTGCTTGTCTGTGCCTCTCCCCGTCCCCTTCCACTTCCTGTCCTAGTAGAGTGTTGTCTCAGGGACACTGCCAGACCAGTTTATCCGAGCTTCTTTGTTTCTCTTCCATCCCCCATCCGGTTTTTGGTATTGAAACCCCTGGTGTTTTGTGTTGAAGACCCCATGTAGGGGTCTGTGCCTGTAAAACCATGTGTGACAAAATAAACGCATTCATTTTCAGTTGTACTTCCAAAGTTGATTTTACCTTTACCATTTTGGATACTTTTATACTTCTTGCGGTACCAGAAAGGAGACATCACAGCAGTGAAGCTAATTATTCATCTGCCATCAAAGCCAGAGCCTGCTTGGTGTGGCTCTGGAAAGTGTGAGTGACCCATTACCTCTGCAATAGATCTATGTTGGCTGAAATAACAGTATTACACTATGATTTTTTCTATGTTATTTTTTCAGAAAGATCAGGAGGCTCCACACTTATAAGAATACATTTCATAAATTGTTGTTATTTTTGCACCCCCCATTATTTAATACCTTTTCTAATACACTTAGTGCCACTTAGAGTGATTTTAGGCACTGGGGGTAGTTGCACTTATTCTTATACGTTAAGCGCCAATCCACTGCTATTTTATCCTGTACGGATCTAATACTTTTGTACAGATACATGTACGTTTATGTCTCTATAGACAAAATAACATTTGCTATAACGTTTTTCTGAGTAGTTGCTACATTAAATATGGATTAAGAATGTTCATAAAGTAAATGTATAAAAACATTAAAAATAACGTTATCTGTTACTTTGTGGCACACATCCATATCAATGCTATCAATGTGTTAACACCACTAAGCAAAATATTACATAATGAGATATGTTTTTGAATACAAAACCTATTCAAGAATCTTTATTTATACGTTTAAACTAACAAACGGTCGCAGAACTAAGAATACTATTTAGCATTGTAAATAATCTATTTTTTATACTTTTTCTCAGAGGTTTCATGGAATAGCATTTTATGTAACTGCAGCAAATAAATCTTAAGATGTGAAGACTGGAAACAACATTTAGAAAGAATGGGGAAAAAAAGTATTAAAATGCTGATTTACAAAATTGTTCCCATAGCTTTTTTCCCAGACAGATACCACAGCATTTAATCTCTTTTTTAAAAGGAATGATCACTAAATTCAGAGTTGGAATGTAAAACCACCTTTGAGTCAGACTTTACGTGTGTATTTGTATAACATTTTTAGTTGTGCTACAAATATTTAAAGATAAACTGTTATTTTTGGGTCAAATCCAGTTTGAATTGTACTGTAGTCAGTGCAGTGGATTCTTGGGTCAGGGATAAAGTTGAGGCATGTAAGAAACACACTCAGCTCATCAATAAGTTACCGACATTAACAGCCTCTTTGCTTAATGCTGGGAAAAAAATATAATTTCAAGAAGGCTTCCATACCTCCAAAGGACAGTCTCTATTTTGGGTTCACATTCCTCTACCATAAACGTATCTAAAATGTGTAAGAATGGGTCTTCCAGGCTCGTGTATCAGTCATATCCCCTAAAATAAAAAAGTTCTTTCTGTGCCATTTAATATGTTATTAAACTAATATGCATGCTATTCCCATAATGATGTACACATGTATGATTACAGCATCGGGATGGATAATGTGGCTACTACATGAAATCTGCCATTTCTCAGATCACAGGAAACAGTTTGCAAATTAGCTTCCTTCCTCTTAAGCCAAACGTCCAGTTGTGTCCTTCTCGTGTTTATTTTTCCCTGGACCTCTTGTCTGTCCACCTTTTGGTTGCTCTGCTCAGCAGACCTTGGGCCCTGTTGATAAGCTACTTTGAGGGTTTCTAAATCTGATGTGGTGGGATAATCACCTATTTATAAATTGCCTTGGTAGTGACAGCGTTTGATACTAGAGATAAGCGTGGGCGGCGTGAGGAAGGATTTTTAAATCATTATTATTTAAATCATTATTTTGGGTCTAGTGCGGACAAATAATAATTTTTAACTCTCTCACCCACTGAGGTAAGTAACATACCTGCTTATAGTAGGTGTCTATGACATTTTCACGTAAGCTGTGTAACTGGATTTATTTATTTGGGGGAGACACATCCTATAGATGACCTTAAGTTTCAGCTTTGGGATGTAATTAAATCTCAGATGGGACAGTTGCTCTTCAAAAGAAAAAAAAGATATCACAAGACAAATATATGTATCACATTTACTCAGCTGCCTTGTGTGGTTGCAAAATATAGCGTTTACCTGTCCTTACTGTCACTCATTGCCTTTAGCACTTTGAGAGAGCTTGGGTTATCTTTTATTAACTGCTTCTAAAAATGCAAGTAAAAAATTAGGCAATATATATTATTTTATATTTGTCTCACACACAAAAAAAAGATTAAAAAAAAAAAGAAATCATTGTAATTAGTCTATATTTTGAATTGTAAAAGTGATTTTACATTTATAAAAAATAAATACAAATTGATTGTTTAACCGTATGATACGCATCACAGCTGCAGCTTAATTCGTTCTGCTTGTAAAGTGAGCTTGTATCTGGAGATTTGCTTTGACAATGTTCTGTTCCAAAGATGATAAGGCACAGGACTCTTGGCGTCTATCTCAGGATCCCTGCCAGGTATTTGGCTCCTAGCCGGTTGTTCCAGATTTTAAAACTCTGCGATTAAGCATTTTGAAGCCTAAGGGTTTTTAAGAATGTTCTATGATGAGATAATATATTTATCAGAAGGAGCGTACAGAACCACTTTTACATCTCTTGGTAACCTGCATGCAAGTTATATAAATGTGCAACACAAAGTGTTAGTGAAAAGTGTCACCAAATGGCTACGGCAGAGTAAGGTTAACTTTTCTCTTCATTAACCCCCTCTAAGTGTGCTAACTATACCATTAAAATCACACTGCTCTAAGCAAATCTATATTCTCCATTACACAATTAAGACTATGTATGATATGTCTGACTCAATTTAATAATATGTATAAAGAAGGGTATTGTACATTGAGAAAGGGTAACTCTATACCAAAACATTGTTTTATTTGTAGATCCTTAAAGGAGCATTATAGGGCCAGGAACACAAACCCTGATAGGGTTAAAACCACCATCTAGCCACACTGGTCCCCTCATGCCTCCCTACATATAGATACTTAGATATAAAATCTTACTTGTTTTCAAGTCTGCAGCTGTGTATTTTGTCCCTGTTTCCTTTAGACCTGCCCCCTGCCTGCTGACATCAGCAGAAGTGGTAGCCTGATCCAATCACAATGCTTCCCCATAGGATTGGCTGAGACTGACAAAGAGGCAGATCAGGGGCAGAGCACCTGGCCAATCAGCCAACCCTGGCCAAACAGCATCTCCTCATAGAGATGAACTGAATCAATGGATCTCTATGAGGAAAGTTCAGTGTCTGCATGCAGAGGGAGGAGACACTGAATGTTTGGATGCATTTTGAGGCAGCCATGACCCAGGAAGGATCTCTAACAGCCATCTGAGGAGTGGCCAGTGAAGTTATCACTAGGCTGTAATGTAAACACTGCATTTTCTCTGAAAAGACAGTGTTTACAGCAAAAAGCCTGAAGGTAATGATTCTACTCACCAGAACAAATTCAATGAGCTGTAGTTGTTCTGGTGACTATAGTGTCCATTTAATTAAAATGGTAGCACTGAGGGGCACATACCATTATGGATTGCGTTTATTCTGTTTCGGATTATCTGTTGTATATATATTTATCACTGAAAGGGTTTTAGAGCTAGCTGCACAGAAGTGAATTATCTCTTACTGTTTTTTTTAAATTGTATTTATTTTATTGTGATACTGCAGTGTCCTAACCTCTGTTGTTGTTGTTTTCTAATTTTTTACTAATATAATGTATTTGCACTCATAAAAATTAAAAGGTAAAACATTAAGCAGATCAAAACTCCATCAAGACTGTCCCATCCCTCCCTGTCACCCAAGTCAAATTGGAGGTTGCCAACAAAGCAATCGTGCAGAATACCAGCTAGTGGACCAAAACATTTGTCGAATAAGTGCTATACATTTTCTTTTTATGAATCATAGTTTTGCTTGAAAAATGTATAGGATCTGCATTATTACATTATTATCATTACCAATTTAGAAGAAGTTGGCAAACGAACTGGCTTCTCAAAGAATTTCAGGGGTCCGAATTGCTATCAATATTTATATTGGAACTGAATTGCAAAATCTATTATTGCTAGACCATTATAGTCTTCGGGAACTAGTTTGTGAACATTTAACTTTAGCTGGCACGGAGAAAGTACAAAAGAAACATAGTGAAGGGTCACAAATAGCTGGGTACTTGGACACCACTATGGGGAGTATATACAAATCCTAACAAGAGGCCGAGATACCCAACACAGTCCCTTATTGAGGGATGAACAGAATGCTCTTAAGGGTATTTTTGCTAAAGACCCCTGGTCAATGATGAAGGCTATGTGTAATATTCATGAAGTCTGTATATAAAATGCACGTTTTGGAAAACCCCATGTTTGGTTGAGCTTGTCCCTGAAGACTGTCAAATATGTCTGCCTGGAGGTATACAGGCAAGTTAGAACCGTGTGTGGCTCAGGATTAAATTAGTGAATTGTTGATTTAATCCTCTTTTAAACCGTGAATTCTCTAGGAGCAGAAATACTTAGAAACCATGAAATTTAATAAATGCTAATTTAAAAAATTGGCAGAACCCACCATTAGTGATACTAAGCCATCTGCAGAAACAGTTTTAGCTTCTCCTGAGTTTGCTTTTGTGCGGTAACATTGTCTGATTAACTCTTTTGGCATTATCTAATTTCCTGTAATTTTTTTTATACCGTGATGGACCTATTAGGTGGTTATAGTTTTGGTATAGTTTTAGTTATATATTAATATATAACTGGATGCTGAATTTTTTCTCAATGCATCTCAATGAATCTCTATGAGGAGATGCTGATTGGCCAAGACAGCATTTGTCCCCGCCACCTCCATGACGATTTTAGGAAAAGCATTGTATTGGCTAAAAATCATAAATTCTGTTGATGTCAGCAAGGAGGCAGATATTGGATAATTTTTTTAAAAATGGGTAGGGCCGAATAATGACCCCAACCCTTCTGTCACCCGTAGTTTTGCTTTGGGTTGAAGGGTAACACTAAATATGGTGAACAAAACCGACTATTTTCAACCAATATGTCGTGGCACTGGAGTGCCTCACACTATCTCAAACTGCTTCACGTGAAAAATACTCCATGACGTATGTGACGATTGTCATTATCACCTGGAGCTTAAGATGGACAATTCAATTAGGTTTCTGAATGACATTTATGTTTAAGTCACCCTGTGCCCATTGTGGGTGCAGAGTGTGTGTAATGTGATTGGTTGTGGTGCTCTCCTGTCTTGCTAATGCTTGCAATCAACTAGGTGGATTTGACTGGGAAGCCGGTACATCGCCACCTGTTGGTTGCAAGGACCTAGCAACAGCTATATGCATTACCTGAATAGCAAGGCTTGCTAACTTGCTTATTCAGTTAGATTTGCATATTGCTAATTCTGCATGTATAAGAGATATTTGTGTTACATATTGTCTTCCCCACCCCTTTATGAATATGTTATTATGTTATTATAATTCCCTGTATGTTGTCTGATGTAATTTAATTGTTTGTATTTTATTAAAGATGTCACAGCAATCTAAGAGTAATGAGCATATGGGTTAGTCCCGAGGGTTACAGCGGAATAGGCAGAGAGGATGATACCTGCCTGTAAGGAGAGCTGCAGCCTGGTCGGGTGGAAGAGCTCCAGAAAAACGCCAGTCAAGCTACAGCGATACTTAGTAGGGATACTTTTAGTATCGGGATATAATGGAAGGAGCACGGATACCTGTAGTATTAGGATATAATAGAGGGAGCAGGGATACCTGTAGTATGGTAATATATTGGAAGGAGCAGAGATACCTGTAGTTTTGGGATATAATGGAAGGAGCAGGAATTCCTGTAGTATTGGGATATAATGTAGGGAGCATGGATACCTGTAATATGGGGATATAATGTAGGGAGCATGGATACCTGTAATATGGGGATATAATGGAAGGAGCACGGATACCTGTAGTATTAGGATATAATGGAGGGAGCAGGGATACCTCTAGTATGGGGGATATAATGGAGGGAGCAGGGATACCTGTAGTATGGTAATATATTGGAAGGAGCAGGAATACCTGTAGTATTGGGATATAATGGAAGAAGAGGGATACCTGTAGTATTGGGATATAATGTAGGGAGCATGGATACCTGTAATATGGGGATATAATGTAGGGAGCATGGATACCTGTAATATGGGGATATAAAGGAAGGAGCAGGGTTACCTGTGGTATGGTGATATAATGGAGGGAGAAGGGATACCTGTAGTACGGGGATATAACGGAGGGAACAGGGATACCTGTAGTATGGGGATATAATGAAAGAAGAGGGATACCTGTAGTATTGTGATATAATGGTGGGAGCAGGGGTTCCTGTAGTATGGGGATATAATGTAGGGAGCAGGGATACCTGTAGTATGGAGATATCATAGAAGGAGCAGATATACCTGTAGTATGGGGATATAATGAAAGTAGCAGGGATACCTGTAGTATGGGGATATAATGGAAGGAGCAGGGATACCTGTAGTATTGGGATATAATGGAAGGAGAGAGATACCTGTAGTATTGGGATATAATGAAAGTAGCAGGGATACCTGTATTATGGAGATATAATGGAAGGAGAGGGATACCTGTATTATGGAGATATAATGGTGGGAGCAGGGGTTCCTGTAGTATGGTAATATAATGGAAGGAGAGAGATACCTGTAGTTTTGGGATAGAATGGAAGAGGAGGGATACCTGTATTATGGAGATATAATGGAAGGAGAGGGATACCTGTAGTATTGTGATATAATGGTGGGAGCAGGGGTTCCTGTAGTATGAGGATATAATGTAGGGAGCAGGGATACCTGTAGTATGGGGATATAATGTAGGGAGCAGGGATACCTGTAGTATGGGGATATAATAGAAGGAGCAGAGATACCTGTAGTATGGGGATATAATGTGGGGAGCATGGATACCTGTAATATGGGGATATAATGGAAGGAGCAGGGATACCTGTAGTATTGGGATATAATGGAGTGAGCAGGGATACCTGTAGTATGGTAATATAATGGAAGGAGAGAGATACCTGTAGTTTTGGGATAGAATGGAAGAAGAGGGATACCTGTATTATGGAGATATAATGGAAGGAGAGGGATACCTGTAGTATTGTGATATAATGGTGGGAGCAGGGGTTCCTGTAGTATGAGGATATAATGTAGGGAGCAGGGATACCTGTAATATGGGGATATAATGGAAGGAGCAGGGATACCTGTAGTATTGGGACATAATGGAATGAGCAGGGATACCTGTAGTATGGTAATATAATGGAAGGAGAGAGATACCTGTAGTATGGGGATATAATGGAGGGAGCAGGGATACCTGTAGTATGGGGATATAATGGAAGGAGCAGGGATACCTGTAGTATTGGGATATAATGGAGTGAGCAGGGATACCTGTAGTATGGTAACATAATGGAAGGAGAGGGATACCTGTAGTATTGGGATATAATGGAAGGAGCAGGGATTCCTGTAGTATGGGGATATAATGTAGGGAGCAGGGATACCTGTAGTATTGTGATATAATGGAAGGAGCAGAGATACCTGTAGTATGGGGATATAATGTGGGGAGCATGGATACCTGTAATATGGGGATATAATGGAAGGAGCAGGGATACCTGTAGTATTGGGATATAATGGAGTGAGCAGGGATACCTGTAGTATGGTAACATAATGGAAGGAGAGGGATACCTGTACTATGGGGATATAATGGAGGGAGCAGGGATACCTGTAGTATTATGATATAATGGAGGGAGCAGGGATACCTGTAGTATGGGGATATAATGGAGGGAGCAGGGATACCTGTAGTATGGGGATATAATGAAAGTAGCAGGGATACCTGTAGTATGGGGATATAATGGAAGGAGAGGGATACCTGTAGTATGGGGATATAATGGAGGGGAGGGATACCTGTAGTTGTGGGATATAATGGAAGGAGAGAGATACCTGTAGTTGTGGGATATAATGGAAGGAGAGAGATACCTGTAGTTTTGTGATAGAATGGAAGAAGAGGGATACCTGTATTATGGAGATATAATGGTGGGAGCAGGGATTCCTGTAGTATGGGGATAAAATGTAGTAAGCAGGGATTCCTGTAGTATGGTAATATAATGGAAGGAGAGAGATACCTGTAGTTTTGGGATAGAATGGAAGAAGAGGGATACCTGTATTATGGAGATATAATGGAAGGAGAGGGATACCTGTAGTATGGGGTTATAATGGAGGGAGCAGGGATACCTGTAGTATGGTAATATAATGGAAGGAGAGAGATACCTGTAGTATGGGGATATAATGGAAGGAGAGGGATACCTGTAGTATGGTGATATAATGGTGGGAGCAGGGATTCCTGTAGTATGGGGATATAATGTAGGGAGCAGGGATACCTGTAGTATGGGGATATAATGGAAGGAGAGAGATACCTGTAGTTGTGGGATATAATGGAAGGAGAGGGATACCTGTAGTAAGGGGATATAATAGAAGGAGCAGGGATACCTGCAGCATGGGGATATAATGGAAGGATAAGGATACCTGTAGTTGTGGGATATAATGGAAAGAGAGATATACCTGTAGTTTTGTGATAGAATGGAAGAAGAGGGATACCTGTATTATGGAGATATAATGGTGGGAGCAGGGATTCCTGTAGTATGGGGATATAATGGAAGGAGAGAGATACCTGTACTATAGGGATATAATGGAAGGAGCAGGGATACCTGTAGTATGGTGATATAATGGAGGGAGCAGGGATACCTTTAGTATGGTAATATAATGGAAGGAGAGAGATACCTGTAGTATTGGGATATAATGGAAGGAGCAGGAATACCTGTAGTATTGGGATATAATGGAAGAAGAGGGATACCTGTAGTATTGGGATATAATGGAGGGAGCAGGGATACCTGTAGTATTAGGATATAATGGAGGGGGCAGGGATACCTGTAGTATGGTAATATAATGGAAGGAGCAGAGATACCTGTAGTTTTGGGATAGAATGGAAGAAGAGGGATACCTGTATTATGGAGATATGATGGAAGGAGAGGGATACCTGTAGTATTGTGATATAATGGTGGGAGCAGGGGTTCCTGTAGTATGGGGATATAATGTAGGGAGCAGGGATAACTGTAGTATGGGGATATAAAAGAAGGAGCAGAGATACCTGTAGTATGGGGATATAATGGAAGGAGCAGGGATACCTGTTTTATGGGGATATAATGGAGTGAGCAGGGATACCTGTAGTATGGTAATATAATGGAAGGAGAGAGATACCTGTAGTATGGGGATATAATGGAGGGAGCAGGGATACCTGTAGTATTGGGATATAATGGAAGGAGCAGGGATACCTGTAGTATGGGGATATAATGAAAGGAGAGAGATACCTGTAGTTGTGGGATATAATGGAAGGAGAGAGATACATGGAGGAATGGGATATAATGGAAGGAGCAGGGATACCTGTAGTTGTGGGATATAATGGAAGGAGAGAGATACCTGTAGTATGGAGATATAATGGTGGGAGCAGGTATTCCTGTAGTATGGGGATATAATGAAAGTAGCAGGGATACCTGTAGTTTGGGGATATAATGGAGGGAGCAGGGATACCTGTAGTATGGGGATATAATGTAGAGAGCAGGGATACCTGTAGTATGGGGATATAAGGGAAGGAGCAGGGATACCTGTAGTAAGGGGATATAATGGAAGGAGAGGGATACCTGTAGTATGGGGATATAATGTAGAGAGCAGGGATACCTGTAGTAAGGGGATATAATGGAAGGAGAGGGATACCTGTAGTAAGGGGATATAATGGAGGGAACAGGGATACCTGTAGTATGGGGATATAATGGAGGGAACAGGGATACCTGTAGTATGGGGATATAATGGAAGGAGCAGGGATACCTGTAGTAAGGGGATATAATGGAAGGAGAGGGATACCTGTAGTATGGGGATATAATGGAGGGAACAGGGATACCTGTAGTATGGGGATATAATGTAGAGAGCAGGGATACCTGTAGTATGGGGATATAATGGAAGGAGCAGGGATACCTGTAGTAAGGGGATATAATGGAAGGAGATGGATTCCTGTAGTATGGGGATATAATGTAGAGAGCAGGGATACCTATATTATGGGGATATAATGGAAGGAGCAGGGATACCTGTAGTAAGGGGATATAATGGAAGGAGAGGGATACCTGTAGTAAGGGGATATAATGGAAGGAGAGGGATACCTGTAGTATGGGGATATAATGGAGGGAGCAGGGATACCTGTAGTATGGGGATATAATGTAGAGGGCAGGGATACCTGTAGTATGGGGATATAATGGAAGGAGCAGGGATACCTGTAGTAAGGGGATATAATGGAAGGAGAGGGATACCTGTAGTATGGGGATATAATGGAAGGAGAGAGATACCTGTACTATAGGGATATAATGGAGGGAGCAGGGATACCTGTAGTATAGGGATATAATGTAGAGAGCAGGGATTCCTGTAGTATGGGGATATAATGTAGAGAGCAGGGATACCTGTAGTATGGGGATATACTGGAAGGAGCAGGGATACCTGTAGTATGGGGATATAATAGAAGAAGCAGGGATACCTGTAGTATGGTGATATAATGGAAGGAGAGAGATACCTGTACTATAGGGATATAATGGAGGGAGCAGGGATACCTGCAGTATGGGGATATAATAGAAGGAGAAGGATACCTGTAGTATGGGGATATAATGGAAGGAGAGGGATACCTGTAGTATTGGGATACAATGGTGGGAGCAGAGATACCTGTAGTATGGGGATATAATGGAAGGAGCAGGGATACCTGTAGTATTGTGATATAATGGAAGGAGAGAGATACCTGTAGTATGGGGATATAATGGAGGGAGCAGAGATACCTGTAGTATGGGGATATAATGAAGGGAGCAGGGAAACCTGTAGTATGGGGATATAATGGAAGGAGAGGGATACCTGTAGTATTGGGATATAATGGAGGGAGCAGGGATACCTGCAGTATGGGGATATAATGGAAGGAGAGGGATACCTGTAGTATTGTGATATAATGGTGGGAGCAGAGATACCTGTAGTATGGGGATATAACGGAGGGAGCAGGGATACCTGTAGTATGGGGATATAATGAAGGGAGCAGGGAAACCTGTAGTATGGGGATATAATGGAAGGAGAGGGATACCGGTAGTATTGGGATATAATGGAGGGAGCAGGGAAACCTGTAGTATGGGGATATAATGGAAGGAGAGGGATACCGGTAGTATTGGGATACAATGAAGGAGCAGGGAAACCTGTAGTATGGGGATATAATTTAGGGAGCAGGGATACCTGTAGTATGGGGATATAATTTAGGGAGCAGATATACCTGTAGTATGGGGATATCTTGGAGTTATTAGGGATATCTGTAGTATGGGGATATCTTGGAGTGATTAAGGATATCTGTAGTATAAGGGTTTAATTGGAAGGAGTATTAGAATATAATGGAGGGAGCAGGAATACCTATATGGTGTCTGTAGATTATCTTCTTTATTTCTCTCTACTGACATGTGAGTTTTAACAGACTGCTTTGGGAAACTAAACATCAATAGAGACATTTTAAACAGAGCTTGAGACAGAACAGGAGTCCGGTATTCACCGGCAATTCATAAGCATTTTATGCGAGTTTGAAATGGTGTATTGTTTTTCTATTTGTAGCCTCTAGTAGAGAAATAATATACGTGTGTCAGGACGAAAGGCTTTCTATGCTGTTGTTAAGTGTTTTCTACACAGCCCTTTTAATAAGTGCAAGATATCTATATTTATTGACCCACTCAGAGATTAATTGTTTATAGGATCACTAGAAACCATCAGTGGGCTCTTAAGTCAATCATCTGTCCATGATAAAAGGTTCAAAAACACTCCCTCTTCCCTCCTGTTCACAATGCCAGCCCCTCCCCCTTTCCTCCTGTTCACAATGCCAGCCCCTCCCCCTTTCCTCCTGTTCACAATGCCAGCCCCTCCCCCTTTCCTCCTGTTCACAATGCCAGCCCCTCCCTCTTCCCTCCTGTTCACAGTGCCAGCCCCTCCCCCTTTCCTCCTGCTCGCAGTGCCAGCCCCTCCCCCTTTCCTGCTGCTCGCAGTGCCAGCCACTCCCCCTTCCCTGCTGCTCGCAGTGTCAGATGATCTCAGCCAAAGTGAAGAACACACTCATAGAAAGTTACTCAAGATAACGTAATTTACAGCTGGGCAACAGCATACATTTACCTATAAAGTCGCATTACCAAACTTTTCTTAATATGCCAAGGTAGTTGGACTGAAACGTTGGTTATATGCAAATGCAAGTCTCATTAAAATACATTTGGTCTTTTTATACTGTACTTTTCTAAATAAACCTACGTTTCTATGAAAACTGATATTATTATTTTTTTTTTTAAATTGTGGCCCCCATAAACGTAAACCTTGTTTATTTGGCCCGTGTTAGCCTTTGCGTCTGACATGCTTGCTATGTGACAGATCCATCTGTATAAACTAGTATTGCTGGTTCGTCTGTTTGCCTTTATTTTCGCTGGATTTCCTGTCCGTATGCCCCTGTTCGTGTAAGTCTGGAATACCGATTGAAACTACCGAACAGACGGCCACCCAGGAGAGGAGTGTGCTGCTGGTTAACCTCTTGGCCCCAATTAGAACATTGTGGTTAACCGCAGACACCTCTCCATTCCATTCGTACGGGTGGTCATCTTTGTATGCTGACCACGAGGCGGCGGCCATTTTGGGACACGAGGAAGATCAGCGGTGTTCCGTATAAATCCTATGGAACTAAAAACGGACACTTTATCTACCGAACACCGCTGAAAGCTGCCGCCCGCCTTCTAGTTCGTCGAGGCGTACGAACACCGGTCAGTTCGGGAGTTTTATAACATTCGTATGGACTTTACCCAGATAGCCGTCCCATGGAGTCATTCGTATACCGAAGGACTTGTGAGAGACTTTGACTCCATTCCTATTGAACTATGTACATCAGATCTGAGCGCTATTCGGTAGAAATATGCACTCAGATCCAGGCTATCTGGGGATACGTTGCACGAACCATATTTGTTCGGTATTTCTGCATTTATGTATTTTACTGTATTTTTCGTACTGTATTTTAAAATGGCGATTGTCTCTATCCTTGGAGATAATTAGGTTTCTTCCCAATTATCTCCGGGATAGAGAAGAAGGATTTATGGGTAAGATGGGAAGGGCTTATGTTGAAGCCACTGCGATTGGCTACTGTCCAATATGTTTTACAGTCTTCCACATGGTCCCCTAGCAGAGTGTCCACCTTGTGGAGACCCGCATAAATACCGGGCAGGTAGCCCCTTTTAAACACATTCCTGTTTGACCCTCAAGACGGAGCTTGGTCTTGTTTGTGGGGGAATTATTATTGGGACAGCGCTTTCGTTATTTCTAGCTGTGGAAGGAGTTCGACTGATTTGCTGATCGGGAGTTGCCACGTTCGTATGCTCCGTTCGGGAGTTTGACGATCGGCTGGATGAAATCTGCATTTCTGGAGAAGGGGATTATTTACTAAACGGCGGCTTCATCTACCTGGCGGTGAGTGTCGTAACAATTGATGGCAAGCGACGGGGTGAATCCCACCGCCCAGAAGGCCAGCTACACATCCCAGGTTGGAAATGCAGTATGAGGAATTAAGGCGTGCTACCCTTAAAGATATATTGGAACGCAGAGGACGGTCAGCGAGTAATCTCAAGAAAAGAGAGATTATTACCATATTATTGGAAATGGATGCAGCACAGGGAATGGAGAGAGCTAATGTGCCTGGCATTCTGGAATTAACACCCGAGGAGGTACAATTTAACCGGGCAGTCCAGATAAGGCTGGCACACTTTGGCCCCAACCCTGCAGCAGAGATTGTAGTACAAGTGCAAGCAGCAGTAGCAGCACAACAGGCGCTCCAGGGAAGAGGAGCTGCAGCAGCAGAGGTACCCCATAACAATATTGGAAGGAGAAAGGTACCCTTTGCTGCATTTAGAAATTTTGTGGAAACAGAGGGAGAGATTGACGGGTTCCTGGCTGATTTTGAAAGGCAATGTGCCTTACACTAGGTACCCGCAAAGGAATGGGTCACCATCCTCTCTGGGAAGCTATCCGACCGGGCCAGTGAGGCGTTTCAGGCCATCCCAGTGGAGGAAATCATAAGCTACCGGGCAGTAAAAGATGCCCTTTTGGCCAGATATGCTGTGACCCCCGAGGCATACCGGCGGCGATTCAGGGACACCAACAAACAAGCTGGCGATTCCTATGCGGAGTGGGCATGCAGAGTACACCGCACAGCAGCCCACTGGATAGCAGGGTGCCAAGCGGTAACTGGGGAAGAGGTGCTGTAAGTGTTTTTGTTGGAGCACTGCTTTGATCGTTTACCTGCAGGAGTCAGAGAGTGGGTTAGGGACCGCAAACCCGCTACCTTACCCGAAGCTGCTCGTCTGGCTGATGAGTACACTGATGCACGGAAGTTGGACAAGACAGCAACCAAGGTCCCTACCCGATTGGAGTACAAACCGGCAGCACCTCCAACCACTACTGTGTATCACCCCCCAGCACAACGCACCCCCACAATGCCACCAGCGAACAATTATGTTCAGCCAGCCCAATTCAACGCCCGGTATTACTCACAGCCTATCCGGTGCTATGGGTGCAAACAGTTGGGGCACAAGAGACCAGAGTGCCCATTGAACAATTCCAACCAAGCCCAGTTGTGAAGAAGACCAGCCGGCGGAAATCAGCAGCCACCCCAGCCTTCCGCTCACTGTCTTGAGCAGGAGGAATTTTGGGGTATACTACATGAGGCGGATCCAGTGCAAGCAGCACAGCAGTACAATCGTCAACAGCACAGGCAGACCGTTAAACTGAATGGCAAAGTGGTCACTGGTTTGAGAGACACCGGAGCCACTATGACCCTGCTCCAAAAGAACCTTGTTTCGGAACACCAACACACTGGAAATACTGTGGCAGTGAGGGTAGCAGGAGGCACCGTGTTCCGTCTACCTGTTGCCCGGGTTCATTTGGATTGGGGAGTGGGCTCTGGACATGTGAATGTGGGGGTCATGAAAGACCTACCTGCTGATGTTTTGCTCGGGAATGACCGGTTTCCGTTTATGCTCCAATGGGAGAGTGACTACCCGTGCTCAGACCCGTGCTGCTGGAACCAGCCCACCTGCTGCTGAGACCCAGGTAAGATCCGATTCCCCGACTCGTACCCTAGAGCAGACCTTTGTTAGCTGGGATTCCCCAGAGGAGTTTGGGAGGGAAACCCAGGCAGATCCGACTCTCCAGAAGTATAGAGACAGGGCAGATACTGGAGAGGAAGGAGTAGATGGGGAGCGGTATGAGTGGGTGGGGGACAGGTTATATAGGATCCCTAAGCCTTCCCAGAAAAGTGTTGCCCCCCCGCCGAATGGACAGCTGGTGGTGCCCGCAAAATACTGGCAGGAGATTCTGCGGATAGGGCATAATGTTCCATTAGCTGGACATCTAGGGTCCCGCCGCACAGCCTATAGGATCATGCAGAACTTCTTTTGGCCAAATGTTAATCAGCCTGTGCGGATATATTGTAGTACTTGTGACACTTGTCAACGGGTAGGAAAGCGGGGGAAACACCCAAGAGCTATGGTACCACGAAGCGGCGGCCATTTTGGGACACGAGGAAGATCAGCGGTGTTCCGTGTAAATCCTATGGAACTAAAAACGGACACTTTATCTACCGAACACCGCTGAAAGCTGCCGCCCGCCTTCTAGTTTGTCGAGGCGTACGAACACCGGTCAGTTCGGGAGTTTTATAACATTCGTATGGACTTTACCCAGATAGCCGTCCCATGGAGTCATTCGTATACAGAAGGACTTGTGAGAGACTTTGACTCCATGGCGATTGAACTATGTACATGGGATCTGAGCGCTATTCGGTAGAAATATGCACTCAGCTCCAGGCTATCTGGGGATACGTTGCACGAACCATATGTGTTCGATATTTCTGCATTTATGTATTTTACTGTATTTTTCGTACTGTATTTTAAAATGGCGATTGTCTCTATCCTTGGAGATAATTAGGTTTCTTCCCAATTATCTCCGGGATAGAGAAAAAGGATTTATGGGTAAGATGGGAAGGGTTTATGTTGAAGCCACTGTGATTGGCTACTGTCCAATATGTTTTACAGTCTTCCACAAGGTCCCCTAGGGGAGTGTCCACCTTGTGGAGACCCGCATAAATACCGGGCAGGTAGCCCCCATTAAACACATTCCTGTTTGACCCTCAAGACGGAGCTTGGTCTCGTTTGTGGGGGAATTATTATTGGGACAGCGCTTTCGTTATTTCTAGCTGTGGAAGGAGTTCGACTGATTTGCTGATCGGGAGTTGCCGCGTTCGTATGCTCCGTTCGGGAGTTTGACGATCGGCTGGATGAAATCTGCATTTCTGGAGAAGGGGATTATTTACTAAACGGCGGCTTCATCTACCTGGCGGTGAGTGTCGTAACACACTATTCTCCTCACCCATCTCTGTACTGCCTCTAATCTCTCAAACGTTCCATTTTCGCTATCTGAGGACCCACAGAATTGGTTGGAGTAACCTTTTAACAAAAGAAGATATAATCAGCAATGTTATGCTCAGCATTGCTGGCTGTTTATTTGTAAGTATAGTGCAACAATTACTAAAAAAATATTTGATTTTCTCTGTCAGTGGGCGATGGATATGTAGCAGTATTTTGCAATGTAAAGTTTGTATTTGTCTGATGTGCCTCTTAGTGTCAGTGCATGCTGTTTTCACATCGAGACACATGCTATTTGGGAATAGTAAAGGAAATTTCACAGGATGTACATAAAACTGTGGTCAATCAGCTGTCATAAAGTAGATCTTCTGTGTCTTTCCCATGAAAAAAACTTTTCCAGACAGAGAAGTCTTAAAGAAAAACAAATGTCTAATGGTTTAATGTGAAACGATTTTCCACACCGGAAAATTGAAATAAAACTCCAGCTCTGTGTTATGGCAGATTTAGCAAAGCAGTGGGTTTACCGTGGATCTGTGAAATTTGAGCTGAGCATTGTTTAATATAAATAAAAACATGTCTTATTATAATAATGGCTAAAACGTAATTCAGGTGCAGAGAACCCAGTGACTACCGGGAATACAATGTAGTAAGTGATCACCATGAATGAACCCAGTGACTACCAGGAATACAATGTAGTAAGTGATCACCATGAATGAACCCAGTGACTACCAGGAATACAATGTAGTAAGTGATCACCATGAATGAACCCAGTGACTACCAGGAATACAATGTAGTAAGTGATCACCATGAATTAACCCAGTGACTACCAGGAATACAATGTAGTAAGTGATCACCATGAATTAACCCAGTGACTACAGGAATACAATGTAGCAAGTGATCACCATGAATTAACCCAGTGACTACAGGAATACAATGTAGCAAGTGATCACCATGAATTAACCCAGTGACTACAGGAATACAATGTAGCAAGTGATCACCATGAATTAACCCAGTGACTACCGGGAATACAATGTAGTAAGTGATCACCATGAATTAACCCAGTGACTACAGGAATACAATGTAGCAAGTGATCACCATGAATTAACCCAGTGACTACAGGAATACAATGTAGTAAGTGATCACCATGAATGAACCCAGTGACTACAGGAATACAGTGTAGTAAGTGATCACCATGAATTAACTCAGTTACTACAAGGAATACAATGTAGCAAGTGATCACCATGAATGAACCCAATGACTACCGGGAATACAATGTAGCAAGTGATCACCATGAATTAACCCAGTGACTACAGGAATACAATGTAGTAAGTGATCACCATGAATGAACCCAGTGACTACAGGAATACAATGTAGTAAGTGATCACCATGAATTAACCCAGTGACTACCAGGAATACAATGTAGTAAGTGATCACCATGAATTAACCCAGTGACTACCAGGAATACAATGTAGTAAGTGATCACCATGAATTAACCCAGTGACTACCAGGAATACAGTGTAGTAAGTGATCACCATTAATTAACCCAGTGACTACCGGGAATACAATGTAGCAAGTGATGACCATGAATTAACCCAGTGACTACCAGGAATACAGTGTAGTAAGTGATCACCATGAATTAACCCAGTGACTACCGGGAATACAATGTAGCAAGTGATCACCATGAATTAACACAGTGACTACCAGGAATACAATGTAGTAAGTGATCACCATGAATGAACCCAGTGACTACCAGGAATACAATGTAGTAAGTGATCACCATGAATTAACCCAGTGACTACCGGGAATACAGTGTAGCAAGTGATCACCATGAATTAACCCAGTGACTACCAGGAATACAATGTAGTAAGTGATCACCATGAATTAACCCAGTGACTACCAGGAATACAGTGTAGTAGGTGATCACCATGAATTAACCCAGTGACTACCAGGAATACAATGTAGCAAGTGATCACCATGAATTAACCCAGTGACTACCAGGAATACAATGTAGTAAGTGATCACCATGAATTAACCCAGTGACTACCAGGAATACAGTGTAGTAAGTGATCACCATGAATTAACCCAGTTACTACCAGGAATACAATGTAGCAAGTGATCACCATGAATTAACCCACTGACTACCAGGAATACAATGTAGTAAGTGATCACCATGAATTAACCCACTGACTACCAGGAATACAATGTAGTAAGTGATCACCATGAATTAACCCAGTGACTACCAGGAATACAATGTAGCAAGTGATCACCATGAATGAACCCAGTGACTACCGGGAATACAATGTAGCAACTGATCACCATGAATTAACCCAGTGACTACCAGGAATACAGTGTAGTAAGTGATCACCATGAATTAACCCAGTGACTACCAGGAATACAATGTAGCAGGTGATCACCATGAATTAACCCAGTGACTACCAGGAATACAATGTAGTAGGTGATCACCATGAATTAATCCAGTGACTACCAGGAATACAGTGTAGTAAGTGATCACCATGAATTAACCCAGTGACTACCAGGAATACAGTGTAGTAAGTGATCACCATAAATTAACCCAGTGACTACCAGGAATACAATGTAGCAAGTGATCAGCATGAATTAACCCAGTGACTACCAGAAATACAGTGTAGCAAGTGATCACCATGAATTAACCCAGTGACTACCAGAAATACAGTGTAGTAAGTGATCACCATGAATTAACCCAGTGACTACCAGGAATACAATGTAGCAAGTGATCACCATGAATTAACCCAGTGACTACCAGGAATACAGTGTAGTAAGTGATCACCATGAATTAACCCAGTGACTACCAGGAATACAGTGTAGTAAGTGATCACCATGAATTAACCCAGTGACTACCAGGAATACAATGTAGTAAGTGATCACCATGAATTAACCCACTGATTACCAGGAATACAGTGTAGTAAGTGATCACCATGAATTAACCCAGTGACTACCAGAAATACAATGTAGTAAGTGATCACCATGAATTAACCCAGTGACTACCAGGAATACAATGTAGTAAGTGATCACCATGAATTAACCCAGTGGCTACCAGGAATACAATGTAGCAAGTGATCACCTTGAATTAACCCAGTGACTACCAGGAATACAGTGTAGTAAGTGATCACGATGAATTAACCCACTGACTACCAGGAATACAATGTAGTAAGTGATCACCATGAATTAACCCAGTGACTTCCAGGAATACAGTGTAGTAGGTGATCACCATGAATTAACCCAGTGACTACCAGGAATACAATGTAGTAAGTGATCACCATGAATTAACCCAGTGACTACCAGGAATACAATGTAGCAAGTGATCACCATGAATTAACCCAGTGACTACCAGGAATACAGTGTAGTAAGTGATCACCATGAATTAACCCAGTGACTACCAGGAATACAATGTACTAAGTGATCACCATGAATTAACCCACTGACTACCAGGAATACAATGTAGTAAGTGATCACCATGAATTAACCCACTGACTACCAGGAATACAATATAGTAAGTGATCACCATGAATTAACCAAGTGACTACCAGGAATACAATGTAGCAAGTGATCACCATGAATTAACCCCATAAATGCAAAAGAAAATAGCAAACAAATTATATTTATTTACTCATTAATGACAGGGGAGAAAAATGTGAGACTATGGGTGTGGCGAAATCGACCTCGCCACGTGTCCTTGGAGGGGGCTGATTGCCCGCCTCTTGCCTTTGGACTATGGACCAGACTTTATGGGAATGTGATACCCCAGATAGCCATACCATGGAGCCTATTCATATAATGAAAGACTATGGGAAAGACTTTAGCTCCATGGCAATTGTACTGTGTGAGTAGGATCTGCGCGCTATTCGGTAGTTTTGTGCGTGCAGATCCCAGCTATCTGGGGATAGGTGAAATGTCTGTGTGTTATGTGTAAATGTGACTTTATGTATTTTTAAAGTGTTTTAAGTTGTTTTGCAACCATGTGGTTAATGGAGTCTGCCTTTAGTCCTGGGTAATTGGATTACTTCTCTAATTAACTCCAGGGCAGAAGGGAGGAAACCAGGGTGCATTGTGGGGATGTTTTTCTGCCAGCCAGAAAGGAACAAAAGATACTTTTAGTAACTTTTGAACCCCTGGTCGGATTCATGCCATTTTTTAATATGTTGTTCCCCTGAATGGATTGATTGTGGATATGTATTTTTATGTGAATGTGATGTATGGTTTTAAAGTTATGAAAGTTGTGTAAAAGTATATTTTACACTGTATGCATAATGGGATTATGTGTCACACTAAAGGGAGGGCATGTGTGGGAGGTAACATCTATGTCATTGGTTCTTTTATGCCTCCCCCTGGGTGTGGCCTGTATGTGTGAGTTGGAAATAAAAGCCAGGCTGGATGAGCCAGTCCAGAGTTCCTGTTTTACCCTCAAAGTGATGTGTCGTCTCATTATTGGGGGGAAGGATTTATTGCATGCTGTTCCAGTTGACTGCTAGGAGTACAAGCCTATTCGTATGGTTCCTATTCAATGGTCTACAGCATTCATATGCTTGGGAGAATTTAAAAGGTTTCTCGGATTCGGTGATTGTGGTGTCTGCCAGAGTGCTTGGAGTCCTCAGGAAGCACTAGGAGCATCCATTAACGGAGGTACCCAGTCGGGGTGCCAGGTGATCCGTTACATTGGTGGCAAGCGGTGGGATGGCGTCCTAGTGTGAGGTAAAGCAGCTCAGAGACACTGTTTGGATTTACAAATTGAGGGCAACGCTAGCAGTCGTGCAGCGCCCCTGGGAGCAGACAAGTATGGAAGGTTCTGGCTCTGGAGATGATTGGCTGGCCGAGGTGAGGCAGCGAGTGGCCGAGTATGGGGATGATATACCCATGGAGACACGCCGGGTGATCTGGAACCAGGTCATGGCCGAGCGAAACACAAGGCGGGACCGAGAATTCCGGTTGGCAAAAGAGAGGAAGTATGCTCAGCAGCAGGAGCGTTACAGCAGCCGAGTAGAGGCTGCATCCGAGGAGGTTAGCCGTCTTTCCCTGAGGCGGCGGGAGGAACCCGAAGTGGGGGTCCTCATAGACTGGTCCTGTGAGGAACCACAACAGGCAGGTAGAGATGGGACCAAGGTCTCTCCACCGGGCCCACCGGGATGCTGGGCAGCCGGCCCAGATCCCCAGCAGCAGCCAGAGTTGCCAGGTGGGGAAGCAGGTGGCCCTTACTCACAAATGTTGAGGGGCCTCACGGATTGGTCCTGGGAAGATCCACAGATGGCAGGTGGAGATGGGACTGCGGTCTCTCTACCGGCCCTACAGGGATGCTGGGCAGTCGGCCCAGATCCCCAGCGGCAGTGTGCGTTACAGGGAGCTGAAGGTGCCGTTCTTGCTCCCCAGCGGCAGTCTACGGTGCAGGGAGAGGAGCCTGTTATCCCCTCTCCCCAGCGGCTGAAGGTGTGTAACGGAGAGGAGTTTGTTATTCCCTCTCCCCAGCGGCAGCGCAGCTCACCAAGGGGAGACAGTAAGCCCCTCACCAGTGCAGATGGGACCGTGGTCTCTGCGCCCTGCCTACAGGGAGTACAGAGGGTCAGCCCTGCTCCCCAGCGGCTGAAAGTGTGTAAGGGAGAGGAGTTTGTTACCCCCTCTCCCCAGCGGCAGCTTAGCACACCAAGGGGAGACAGTAAGCCCCACACCAGCGCAGATGGGACCGTGGTCTCTGCGCCCAAGTTACAGGGAGCTGAAGGGGCCGTCCTCCCTCCCCAGCGGCAGTGTGATTTGTTGGGAATTGGGAGCCCAGTCTCCATTCCCCAGCGGCAGAGTATCCAGCAGGGAATGGAGAGCCCAGATCCCTTTCCCCCACAGCAGGACTCTGTGCTGGGAGGAGAGACAGTCGGTCTCCCTCCGCAGAGTCGGGAAGTATGTATGAGAGAGGAGATTGTTACCACCTCTCCCCAGCGGCGGATCATTAATGTACAGGGAATAGAGAGCCCAGTCTCCATTCCCCAGCGGCAGAGTGTTCTAATGGGAGAGGAGCTGGTTACCACCTCTCCCCAGCGGCAGCTTAATGTACCAGGGGGAGACTGTAAGCCCCACACCTGTGCAGATGGGACAGTGGTCTCTGCACTTCCAGCACAGGGGGTAGGGACGGTCGGTCCTGCCCCCCCACGACAGGGCTGTTTAGCCAAAGGGGAGACAGTCTGTCTCCAGCAGCAGAGCTGTGTAACTAAAGGGGAGACAGTCTGTCTCCAGCAGCAGAGCTGTGTAACTAAAGGGGAGACAGTCGGTCTCCAGCAGCAGAGCTGTGTAACTCAAGGGGAGACAGTCGGTCTCCAGCAGCAGAGCGGTGTATTTAAAGGGGAGACAGTCGGTCTCCAACAACCAGGCTTCAACCCGACTACTCCCGTGGTAGTGCTGGCATCCGGGCAGAGTACCGCTGGTCTCTGCCCACTCAGCAACCCACCAAGGCAGTCTACCAGCCCCCAGCACAGCCGTGGTGAGGCACCTGGGCATGGACAAATTTCTCCTCTACCCAGGTGTAGTAACCAGTTATTGTGGGTGGGCTGTACTGCTGTTTCTGTTTTGTGGGTGGGCTGCTGGACTAACAAGGGCACTGACCGGCAGGAGGTCAAGTACCCTGTTAGTCTGGAGGGTAAAGGGGAGAAGTGTGGCGAAACCGACCTCGCCACGTGTCCTTGGAGGGGGCTGATTGCCCGCCTCTTGCCTTTGGACTATGGACCAGACTTTATGGGAATGTGATACCCCAGATAGCCATACCATGGAGCCTATTCATATAATGAAAGACTATGGGAAAGACTTTAGCTCCATGGCAATTGTACTGTGTGAGTAGGATCTGCGCGCTATTCGGTAGTTTTGTGCGTGCAGATCCCAGCTATCGGGGGATAGGTGAAATGTCTGTGTGTTATGTGTAAATGTGACTTTATGTATTTTTAAAGTGTTTTATGTTGTTTTGCAACCATGTGGTTAATGGAGTCTGCCTTTAGTCCTGGGTAATTGGATTACTTCTCCAATTAACTCCAGGGCAGAAGGGAGGAAACCAGGGTGCATTGTGGGGATGTTTTTCTGCCAGCCAGAAAGGAACAAAAGATACTTTTAGTAACTTTTGAACCCCTGGTCGGATTCATGCCATTTTTTAATATGTTGTTCCCCTGAATGGATTGATTGTGGATATGTATTTTTATGTGAATGTGATGTATGGTTTTAAAGTTATGAAAGTTGTGTAAAAGTATATTTTACACTGTATGCATAATGAGTTTTGTGTCACACTAAAGGGAGGGGATGTGTGGGAGGTAACATCTATGTCATTGGTTCTTTTATGCCTCCCCCTGGGTGTGGCCTGTATGTGTGAGTTGGAAATAAAAGCCAGGCTGGATGAGCCAGTCCAGAGTTCCTGTTTTACCCTCAAAGTGATGTGTCGTCTCATTATTGGGGGGAAGGATTTATTGCATGCTGTTCCAGTTGACTGCTAGGAGTACAAGCCTATTCGTATGGTTCCTATTCAATGGTCTACAGCATTCATATGCTTGGGAGAATTTAAAAGGTTTCTCGGATTCGGTGATTGTGGTGTCTGCCAGAGTGCTTGGAGTCCTCAGGAAGCACTAGGAGCATCCATTAACGGAGGTACCCAGTCGGGGTGCCAGGTGATCCGTTACAATGGGAATTGCTTCAAGTATTAGGAACAAAACATGCGAGAATCAAGAAACCTCTATGTGGTGGGCTTTAACAATCAGTGAAGATTAGAATACTGTCATTTCAGGAAGAGACCAAAGAGAGGTGTCTATAAATTATTATAACAGATAGGGAGTAAGCAGAGAAAAAGGTCATATGGATGAGCAATAAACATGGAGTGGGGTTATAAATGGGGATTTCAGCTAAAAGGAGATATTTAAATGGGAAACGATACTGGGAGAGATATTAAAGTGGGATATAGACTAAAAAGAGACTGGAAGGAGAGAATTAGAAGACAATCAAGAGAATGAGAGGTAATATGAAAGCAATGGTATATACGGGGTGAGGGGTGGTGGAAGGTAATGAATGGGAGAAATAGATTGGGAGTATGTAAGGAGGGGATGAGAGAGTTACAGAAATGTAGTAATTCCTTATTTAAAGAATTAACCTATAATAATTATTATGTACTCTCAATCAATCTGTGTGTGTGGATAACACTTGGACATGTGAACGGAGATAATAGTTGATGTAAAGTGATTTAGGGAGTTTAAACTACTACTCCGCTTGCAAACTGATCTAATTCATTTCAAGGAGTTTTGAACTGTTAGACTGTGTAGTATAATCTGTCAATTAAACAATTACACAACTCACACGGTTGTTTAAAGGGACAGAATTAGCTGTTCATTTACATCCTTAATAGTGTACAAATTTAGAAAAAACATAATAAATGCATGTTTTGCTGCATTCGGCATCTTAACCCACCTCCTCTGTCCCATGTCCCAGCTCTAAAATATGTCCTGGCTGCTAGTTATTGATCTGCAATACATTATGTTAGTTTAGGCACATACACAACTGTCAGTAACACACCTCCCAGAATTTCAACTGGACACAGAGGGACACTTCAATTTTAGGGGTGTGAGTGGCCAAAGACAGGGCTAGTCTGAGTATGAGTGGTGGGGCAATAAGTGGTGATGCTGTTCTAAATGTGAGTGGGGGGGTTGGCAAGGGGCGAGGCTGTTCTTAGCGTGAGTGGTGGTGTTGCCAGGGGCAGGGCTGTTCTGAGTATGAGTGGGGGGTGGCAAGTGGCGAGGCTGTTCTAAATGTGAGTGGGGTACCGAGTGCTCCTATCACAGCTGGGATAATACTGATACTGATCAATGATCAGTATTGATTCAGACCTGAGGAAGAGAGGAAAACTCTCAAAAGCTTGTCTTTTAAGTATTATGTTAGTCCAATGAAAAATGTATCATATATACTGTGTGTGTGTGTGTGTGTGTATATATATATATATATATATATATATATATATATATAGTGTTAACATTACTATATTATAATATTATACTTGCTGTATTTGCTATAACTCATATGCTACATTTGTTCAATTGTTTCTAGCTGTTTGATAGCTAAAATAAAATCTATCCTATTAACAAAATTACAGAATATCCAGCTATGCTTTGTAGGGGGAACGTTTCACTGTTTTAAAGCCAATCTAAAGATGAATTAGAACTAAATCTAACTCCTTCCTATCAAGGTGTTTGAAACCAATGTCTGCAGACAGGACCTGGCGGTGTCTTTCAGAATTTCGATTTTATTCAATTTCACTCTATACTGAGTAACGAAAACAGTCATGTTATTTTCTGTTGGCTTAACGCCTACGTTCCTGTTTTTAATGGATCTCAAGAGATTGCGCAATTTTGAATTCAGATGTAGAGAATCTTCTTTTTTGCTTTACTCAGTGGTTTTTGCTGTGTCTGTACTAGATGCTGTATAAACACTTTGTGAAGAGGTCTTTCTCATTTCCAAGTTGACAAATCTTTGCATTAATGTATGTTGACCTATAGGAACTCACAGAATGCAGTTGAACAAATGATCTCGATCCTGCCAGCTTCAAATCTAGAACTATAGCTTTTATTGACTAGCTTATCATTTTTGGAACTATGTACACATGACATATTTGGCTCTCTAAGAGTCCAGGACACAAACACCGATAAGAAACAGTCTACATAGTTTTTTGTGTTAGGTTTTAAGATTGTTCTTTGGTTCACTGGAACTGAGTATAGCCTTGCTAGCAAAGCTCGGTCAGAGAGTTTAATTCTAGATATTTGCTTTGTGCACTAAACACTCAGTGTTTAATGTGATATAGTTCATTAATACTAAAAGATAATTGAGATGTGTTATCTCCATCTACTTAAAGTTATTAAAGAGCTGTGTCGTGTTTTACAAAGTATACCAATGGTTCTTAACCCCTAAGAGCAAACAGTTGGGATTCCATGCTAATGTAGTGGGCCGTTACTGGTGGAATAGACACTTCATATCCACTGAGGCCCAGATAACTGTGCATCATAAACCCTTTAATGTAACTTAAAGGGACATTATAGTCACCAGAACAACTGCAGCTTATTGTATTTGCTCTGTTGAGTAGAATCATTCCCTTCAGGCTTTTTGCAGTAAACACTGTGTTTTCAGAGAAAAGGCAGTGTTTACATTACAACCTAGGGACACCTCCAGTGGCCACTCCTCAGATAACTACTAGATGTGCTTCATGTGGCAGTGCTGCACAGTGTGACTGACATTAAGTGCCTTCATCCACTGCATTGGGACACTGAACTTTTCTCATTGAGATGCACTGATTCAATGCATCTCTATGAGGAGATGCTGATTGGCCAGGGCAGCATTTGGCTCCACCCCCCAGCCCACCTCCTTGGTGAATTGACCATATCAGAATTGACCATATCAGCCAATCCAATGCTTTCTAATGGGAAAGCATTGTGATTGGCTGAGATCATCACAGCCAAGGAGGCAGACAGGAGCAGAGCCAGCACCAGCAGACTGAAAGAAAGGTAAGATTGTACTTTATATAGGTGGGCAAGGGAGTGCCAGAGGGGGCTATATTGTGTTTTTTACACTATAGGGTCAGGAATACACGTTTGTGTTCCTGACTCTATAGTGTTCCTTTAATTAAGTGTTCTTGCATAGCAAGAGCACTTAATGTTATCTCACATATATATTATTATTATTATTAAAGCCAAATTTACCACCCTAACTCCTCCCACAGTTTTTACACTACATAGACAAAAATATACCAAAACGTGCGGATTGTTCCCGATTGGTGTGCTATTACTTTGTGGAATGTTTCGCCAAATGGTTCACGGAATATCGTCGTTCTCGAGGCAAAATTGGTCCCATAGGAATGAATGGCAAAATGTTCAAAGCTAGAGTGGGAGCTGGCAAAAGCTGAAAAACCAGGACATGATTTCTAAACTGCCACCACTCCCTCATTTTCAAGCCCACCTACACAAATATTATATCAAAATGTTCAGCTATCCCTGCTGCCACTAGAATTGTCCACGGCTAAGCCATAGTCCTGATTGTTTTCACAATATGACCATTTGTTTGCAACTCACGCCGTCCATTGACATTCATTGAAACTCCACTCTAGCCAGCTCAATTTTGAAGGGCAATTTCTAAAATGCGACTGTGCCTTCATTGTTAATATTTCAGAGACATACTATGCATCAAAATGTAGGTCTGGGTCTTGTAAATCTCACAATATAAAGATCTTCGCTGTAGGAAGTATAGTTTTTAAAATATGACCATTTGAAGATGGCAACCGCCAAAATACTCTGACCTGTGCCAGGCTGGAGCAGCAAGTGATGTCATAGACAGGGCCTTTTGTACACCTGCTAATGTTTTTATAAATGTATGTTTTAATGTAACTGTGAAGCACTTTGGGCAACAACGTTGCAATTAAATGTGCTATATAAATAAATAATAACAGTTACTCCGCCCACTCCAGTTGTAAACTACTGGTGGAGGCAAGAACACTTCACACAATTTCCCCAGAAATTGTAGCTTTTCTAGTGTAACTTTGTTACAGTGCAAAGAAAACCTCGTCCACAGTTAGAATGCTTTAAATTACTTTAATTGTAGCTGCTTTAATTTGCATAATATCAAGTAGTAAATTAACATTGATTTTACTATTAAGAATAGCAAAGAATTCTCATTTATACTATAAGGTTTTCTTTAACATTAATTGTCTATTTATCTATCTATCGATCTGTCTGTCCATCAATCTATCTATTTAAATTTATATATATAAATGTTTTCAACATTTTGCATTATTTTTTACTTGCATTTGATTTGAACCTTTTTTGTGTGTCTTACTATAATGATGTTTTATATCTGTTATTTAGGTTTGTTTGTTTGTTTGTTTGCTTTGGTCTCCAATTTCTGAATAGCATTGTGGTTTTGGGATAACACAACACATTAGCAGAGGCTAAGGATTGGTGAACCCTGTTCCTGGCCTTGGAGAGGCCGTATGCTGCTGCAGTTTGCCTGTGCAGTTTAAAGAACTTTAAAAGATTAAATATTTAATATTTTGCTTTTATTTTACTTTTTTTGCATATTATTTTAGTGTGTTATCAGTTTATTGTATTAAATATAGGGATCACATTTAAAGTGTCCCTTTAAAGTGTCTCTTGTCTGCAGCCTTTACAACTCCTCCCCTTCTAACCCCACCCAGACTTTCTGTGGCTGTCCAATCACAGACTTTCCAATGCAGCTCAATGAGAAGTCTTTGCAAGGCAGGTGCTCTGGGTAATTGCTGCCTCTTGAGTTTATCTTCACTGAGCTAACCAAACCAGGAAGTAAAAGAAGCGATTTTTTGATTGACAGCTAGGAGGGTGTGTAACAAAGAGTCAATTACTATTGAAATCTTTTTTTTTTTTTTTTTTAAAAAGAGGACATACTCTTCATACATAATGCACCTATGCGAGATAAAGTACTCTAGGTATTTGGAGTGCCACTTTAAGGGTGAAATGACTTGAAAAAACATCAAGTCCTTCTGTCTGCACCTAGTATTTTACCACATCTTGTTATGCCATATGTGATGAACAGAGATTATTGGTATTGGAGTAATGAAGGGCGTGAAGTCTCCCTATTGGTCCCTCTAGACCTCTATTATTGCAGCTTACTTGGTACCCATATAACTGACTGGGAGAGACAATCTCATATTTGCTCTCATTTCTTTCATTCTCTCCCAGGATCCTTCAGTCTTCTTCTCTTCTTTTCAAATGTAAATATCGAGGGATTGAAGCCTGTCCTTCTAATTACAAGACCTTAAACATAAGACTTCACTGTCCTTTATGTCAATGAGCTTTATTTCCTGTTCTGTTTCATTAAGCATCGCAGTGAGTTTACTTCGGATGTTGAACCTGCACCTAAGGCTTTTCACATTTATGTAATTCATTCCAAGTCACCCTATGTTAAAACAGTCTGCAAAAGGCCTGCATGTTTATTGATCATTTGTTCAGTTCTTAATTTTCAAGATCCTGCTGCACCTGAGAAAGTTTGGGCACTAATATAAGATTATGCTAGTGATTCTGCACATAAAAAAATATCAGAGACATTTCTCTTAGTTTTCCTCGGGTTAGACTTATGCACATTCTGAGCATTCTATTACCTTATACACATCTGCCTTATCTTCCAGCCTTATACACATTCTTCCATTACTTTACTGTGTTAGCCTTATACCCATCCTGAGCATTCTTCAATCCTTTTGCTGTGTTAGCCTAATACACATCCCCAGCATTCTTCAATGCCTTTACTGTGTTAGCCTTACACACATCCCAAGCATTCTTCAATTCCTTTACTGTGTTAGCCTTATACACATCCTGAGCATTCTTCAATTCCTTTACTGTGTTAGCCTTATACACATCCTGAGTATTCTTCAATTCCTTTACTGTGTTAGCCTTATACACATCCTGAGCATTCTTCAAATCCTTTTCTGTGTTAGCCTTATACACATCCTGAGCATTCTTCAATTCCTTTACTGTTAGCCTCATACACATCCCGAGCATTCTTCAATTCCTTTACTGTATTAGTCTTACACACATCCTGGGCATTCTTCAATTCCTTTACTGTTAGCCTTATACACATCCTGACCATTCTTCAATTCCTTTACTGTATTAGTCTTACACACATCCTGGGCATTCTTCAATTCCTTTACTGTTAGCCTTATACACATCCTGACCATTCTTCAATTCCTTTACTGTATTAGTCTTACACACATCCTGGGCATTCTTCAATTCCTTTACTGTTAGCCTTATACACATCCTGACCATTCTTCAATTCCTTTACTGTATTAGTCTTACACACTTCCTGGGCATTCTTCAATTCCTTTACTGTGTTAGCCTTATACACATCCTGAGCATTCTTCAATTCCTTTACTGCGTTAGCCTTATACACATCCTGAGCATTCTTCAATTCCTTTACTGCGTTAGCCTTATACACATCCTGAGCATTCTTCAATTCCTTTACTGTGTTAGCCTTATACACATCCTGAGCATTCTTCAATTCCTTTACTGTGTTAGCCTTATACACATCCTGGGCATTCTTCAATTCCTTTACTGTTAGCCTTCTACACATCCCAACCGCTTTACTGTGTCCTCCTGAACATTCATCCATTCCATTGCTTTATGAGTCTCCTAAACTCCCCAAAAACCTTCCATTCCTTTACTGTGTTAGCCTTTATAAACACCCCAATATTCTTCTATTCCTTTAAAGTCTTAGTCTGTACTTCTTATTGAAGCTCCTTTTCAGCATGGCAATCATTCGACATTTAATAGAACCAGATCTTTGCCAGACCTTTCCATGTCTCTGTAACACTTCACTGCACACATATTAAAACGTATCTCTCCTCCGGCAAACTTGGCTCGTCCTTCACTCTGTAACAGTTGGCAAGTGCGCAAAGTCAACTTTGGCGCCAATATACCATTGGCAGAAACCAATATCTGTACACAGTCCAGTTATCGTGGAAATGTGTTTTATTTTTTTTTTATTTAACTTCAGAACAACCTTAAAGGTAAATGCATTTTGTGGTCTTGGAATAACTTGGAGATAATGGTTTTTGAAGTGGCCATTAAATGAACATGGATATGGTAGGTGGTGATCGATGCAGTCCCCACGTATACTCACTAATGAGGTTCTCTACAATCTTGCTAATATATGTAAGTGCTCTCCTCATTAGAAGTCCATAATTAGATGATGTTTCCTGATTTGTATCTCACATTGTGTATCCTTGTATCAAATTGAGAGAAATCGCTCCTGAACACATAAATCCAATGTGCCATCCTAGCCTCGCTGGCTGAACCACCATGTGTAGCAATATATAAATATTCATCAAAGTATCCATCAAACAAAAAACTTCAGGCATCCACTGGCAAAATTATCATTTTATCCAGCTTCTTTTGGGCTAGACATAAGAATTGATGGATTAAAATAATAATAATAATAATAATAATAATAATAGTAATAATAATATTGATAATAATAATATTATTTAAAGAGCAAAATAATTTCCAAGCGCTTTGAATGCTTGATTCCTAATATGCTAGTAAATCATCTTTTTGAAGATATTGATTCTCCTTTAAAAGACGGTATGCAGTATTTTAAAACAACAAAAAAAAATGATAGAAGATACAGGTGCTCTGCAAAGATGGAGCTATTGCTGAAGTTATCCCTGTTTCCCAGATGAGCAGATGAACATTTTGTATTTGTAGTTTAAAACATTCCCTGCTCCACGGACTTCTATCAGCCCCTTGTCTTTGGCTATTCGTTGTCTATGCAGGCAAAGGCTTTTTTTTCTTCCAATGAGTACTCCGTTCACATCCGCCGCTAATTCCATTCATGAAACGTTGTCTTCCGGTACAGATGTGCTGCTCTGCCATCAGTCATACATGTAAATCTGCCACCAATGGGCACTTAGTTAACCTATCCTATGTTTTTACACTTCTCTAACCTGAACGTGATTCGCTGTGCACCATTCGTGTATACTCCATGTACCGCACATCAATTTTTCGCCATGCAGACTGTGACTTGTTAACTGGCAAATTCTACTGACAATTATTTAACTCTTTGGGGTCCGCTGAACTCCTTTATAGCACTCAAATAAGGCGAATGGTAGTTTGGAACGAAAAGCATTCATCTTAATACTAGCAGAGAGTGATCCTTCTTTCAGTGCTGTATATAAATCTCACATTATGGCAGATAAGATCATATAAAAATACTCAGTCTAGATTTATAATACCACTTGTCATTTTCCACTTCATTAGAACCTTGCTGGATTCACAGTAATTCTAATGGCTGAAACAGTATCTGCCACTAGTCTTTAATAAAGGGTGTGGCATCAATCCCTTTCTGTCTCTAGGTGATGCTGAGTATAGTGCCTCGTAGCTGTACGCTCGCAGGCTCTCAGAACATGTGATTATTTTTAAAAATGAGACGTGCTTTGGGTGATTGAATACAGCTTCATTCTGTCCCTTTAACAGTTTTGTAAGAGGTATGCTAATAGCCTGAATGTGTCACTGTGCAATTGGCTGATCACTCTCTGCAGCTCTAAGGGTTAACCCATGCTATATTTTTTTAATATTGATTTAATTTGGTATCTAAATAGCCAACAACTCATAAAAATAATAATACCAATAAAATCCTAGAAAAATTAATCACTATATATTTGTGAAAAGCAATAATTATGATATCAATACAGGCTAATGTATTCCTTTCAAGCTCTTAGAGTTAATAGAGGTGTAATGATCCTGGCTTAGAAAGGGAAGGGAGTGCCTTGCTGGTAGGGGGTTGCTGGTGGTAAGAGATGGGGGGAGGAAGCAATTTTCTATTGAGGCTTTGAGTAGCACTCAATGAGTCTAGCTCAGAGAGCAAACTCAGCAGCATCAGTCTAAACCCTAGCAACAGTATCCGTCTGCCTTCTGCTGGGATTTGGCTTGCTAGACCATGTGTCTTGGAAAATACCAAATTCTGCTCATTTCTACCTCATATCTACATGATCCTTAAACCAAGGGGAAAAATGCATTGCACACCCCTCTAGCTCTTCTAGGGTCAACCAAAGCTAACCAAACCTATACAAGCTAAGCAAAGTTAATGAAACCGCATGTTAGCATTGGCAGCAATAGGGTTCATCCATCCCCTGTCCAATTAATTTATTACATTATAATACCGTTACTTGCTTGGCTTCTACCCTGTCTCCATTTCTCCAACATTCTATATAACATACATTCAAATATTGTGGAGCTGAACCAATTTGTCAGACAATGCATTATAAATCTGAATGGCAACCGCTATATTCAGCCACAGGTAGACCTGGAAAATGGCCAAATATATGATATTCTGTATAACATGCACAGACCTCCATTATTCGCACAGTGTCTAACCCCACCCTACTTTCTACATCTTCCATTCTACAAGTGATGCACGTCTCAGCCACACCTTTAACCTCTCAATCACCAGAAGACTCATTTCTTTAGGGAACCATCAAATGGGTGGGATTACTCACCCCCTTCCATCCATAACTGCATTCAGCTCAGTGAAACCATTTAGATACATTGTATCTTTTTTAAATACTATATAGAGCAGTGATGCTACCATTTGGTACCCAGATGTTTTAGCAAGATTTTTGTACAAATGTATTTAATTGACAAATATCTGGGCTGCCAAGGATTGCCACCACTCTCATAGGGTGTGAACAAGTTATCGCCAGCATTTTCCAATGCAGCCCAAATGCATCCCCAGGGGTGTAATTAAAGTCAATGTGAAGTAAAGCCTTGTAGACAAAACCACTCTTGTTTCTTGCCTTCCATAAGATCAATGGATCAATATCCTGTATGATATGTATGTGATCAAACAATAAGCATTCTTCAGGTGGATTTAAAGATACCATAGTCATTTTCAATGCACAACATATGTCTAGAATGTCCTAGAGCCTCATTTTAACATGGAGATCCTCCCCCCTCCCCCCATTTCAGAATTTACAGGTAAATCTACTGTTTTTTTTTGTTTTTTTTAAATACATTGCACCAAGTTTAAAAAAGAAAATCTGAATAAATCTGAGCATTTTCTGTGTAAAAAAAAAAAGACGTTTTATTTCAGCTGATAGAAATGCATGTACCTACTTCATAAGCAACATGTAATAAAAAAAAAAAAAAGAGAGAGAAAAAAATCAGGACACCAGTTCCCCAAATTCTAGCTAATAGCTTCTACATTTAAACCGAGCCATCTGCCCGAACCATTGATGTTTTATCTAAAAATTGAATAAATTACGATTAGAAATAAAATAAATCAGTTTTCTCAGAATGTATAGCAATGGGCAGGGGGGGCTAATATGAACTGTTAGTGTACACCAGTCCAGGGCTTTACATCTTTCATTGCTCCCAAAGGGTTCATCATTTCTCTGCAACATGTTGCTCTATCCTGTGTCTTAAAGGGTTAAAGAGTAACTGGACACTTTCTCCCAATGTCCCCTAAAGTGTTAAATGATCAGCTCGCTCGGTTAAAGCTTTGCCAATGCAGCCCATTCGGAGGATAATTGATACAATGTATCAGTAGGATTCGGTTAGAATGCTCTGGGTTTCTAGGGGCGTGGTCCTGTCTCCCTACCAGCTGCTGCCCAGCTGTGCGAATGCCGGTGCTTTTCGGATACAGTGAGCGAAAAAAATAAATAAATGAAAAGGCTTTTATTCCGATTTGAATTCTCTACGGTTTAATTGCATTAATGTGAAAAGCCAATTGTTCTTCATATTAACACGAGTCTAATCCGCCGGATCCCTTTCTCGACAAGGGACACACAGGGGTAGAATAGATTCATTATTTATTTTATTTTCTACATTAAAATGATATTTCGCACAGAAAATAAAAATCCTACATAGAGAGCCTGTTAACCCCTTCCATGCAGTTATACTGTGCCATTTGGCTCAATGTGGTTAATAGAATCTATAAAACGAGACACATGCCATGACTTTAACACATCCTTCCCCAATAAGTCCATTATCACCAGCCCTGTGATAACTGCATATTACTGCATATTACTGCATATAACTGCACTTACACACTGCATATAACACAAAGGGAAGTGGCCCTTGACAGATCCCATGTCATGCAAGCCCCAAGGAATGGGAGCATCTGTCAGCTTCCACCATAGCTCCAGCCACAGACCCTGCCATGAAAATGGGAACATTACCTGCTTAGTTCTTCTCATACAGCACAGCATGGTTGGGTTTTGTCTTTTCTCTCTCCTCCTTTTTTCTCCTTCTTTTCTTCCTTCTCTCACTCTCTGTGTTTCCCCCCTCTCTTCGTCTTTCTGTCCTCTCTCCCTCTCGCTCTCTCATGCACACACCGTCACACACATGTACAGGGGGTTAGCGAAAGCAGGAAGGTCTATAGCATCTGCCCACAAGCACACATGCACACCCAGTCTGTCTCTCTCTCTCTCTCTCTCTCTCCCTCTCTCTCTCTCTCTCTCTCTCCCAGGATCTTTCACAGACTTGTTCTCTACCTCTCTGTGATTATTCTGACTCTCCCCTTCCTCCAGCCACCGCCTCCTCCTCCCATCCCCTGTCACAGTCATGAATATTTAAACACCTACAATCTGTACCCAATTACCCAACCAGGCTGGCTCTATGAAATCAGCACAAGGGGCATTTTTACCTCAATTCTTTAGTTTCTTTACGTATTTATGTCATTTGCCCCCCCCCCCGCCCCCCAGCCTGGTCCTCATATTTAGCATATCCAGTGAGTAGAGCAGGGTGTAGCCTGCATGGGAGCAGCTAGGATTGTCTCAGCATCCATTGTTCAGGTGGAGAGTGCTGGCTGAGAATGAGATGTGCAAGGCTTGTCAAAGGGTTAAACTGAATAATATATATATTGCACATTCCACTTACATTACAATGGAGACTTCAGCCATTTTTGAATTAAAACAAATATATATATATAAATCATTTCCTACATTGTAGGAATCTAAAAAAAAATGTGTAAAAAATTACATTCATTCAATATGCTCTTTATGTTCTTTTAAAAATAGACATTTCTGTCAGATCTAACTATATCTGTCTGTCTGTCTGTCTATCTATCTGTCGTCTATCTCTGGTGACTTCAACGTGGGCGAGCCCACCCAGACAGTCCCCTAGTGTCCCAGATGCAGAACACCAGGGAATGATTCTGGAATACCGGGCAGAACCCTGAAATTGATTAGGGCTATTCCAACTAAATTAGGACAGTTGGAAGGCATGTTCTGTTTATCTGTCTGTCTGTCTATCTAAATCTGTCTGTCTGTCTGTCTAATTTTTTTGTCTGTCTATCTATCTAATTTTTTTTGTCTGTCTATCTATCTATCTATCTATCTATCTATCTATCTATCTGTCTGTCTGTCTGTCTGTCTGTCTATCTATCTGTCTGTCTGTCTATCGTTTATCTATCTATATGTATTTGTCTGTCTATCTATTTCTGTCTGTCTGTCTGTCTCATGTCTGTCTATCTATCTGATATATATATATATATATATATATATATATATCAATTTGTTTCTATCTATTTGTCTATCTATTTGTCTCTATCTATCTATCTATCTGTCTGTCTACACGACTGTCTGTCTGTCTATCTATCTGATATATATATATATATATATATATATATCAATTTGTGTCTATCTATTTGTCTCTATCTATCTATCTCTCTGTCTGTCTACTTGTCTGTCTGTCTATCTCTGTCACTCAATATATAATGCATTGAGACATGGTGAGGAAGATGCCTTATTTTAAAACCAAACCGTAGAATGTGTAGAGTGAAGCTGTTCTAACTCGCTATGACTGTGGTCTGACTGTTGGGACAGTGAACTCACCAGATTTCTAATCTCAATACTTTACAGAGAATAGTATCATAACAAAAACTAAAAAACAGCAATTCCGTTTGGTAAAACGCCTGATGAGAAAGGTCAGAGCAGAAAGGCCAGACTGGCAAACAACCAATGCGTAAAGGAACCATATGGATCCCATCTAAAAGAGGTTGTTATGGTGCTTGTAGTCCCCAGGCACCTTTTTACCTTTTATTGTTAAATCATTCTCAAATGGTTTAACACTAAATACGTGTCATTAGACGCCATTCTCTTCCTCTCGTCTTCTTCTCCGGGTAATGTGACGTTTTCAGCCAATCACGGCTATCTCCTCACTTCTCGCACTAACACTTTTCCACTAGCCCAAACTGAAGACGAAATGGAGAGTCAAGCTGCTGAGACTCATGCTTAGTTCCAAACTGTGACAAAGTGCCCTTTGCCACTTGTGCCTTGAGGGGACTACTGGCTAGCCTCCTGCCTTCCGACTATGGCCCCTGTGCTGATAGCTGTATTTTCCCCTGCAGAAAGGTTTATTTGTGTATTTCTGCCAGGGCGTTCGGGACTTTCAGTATGTGAGTAGTGCTACCCCAGATAGCTATGCCATGGAGCCTATTCGTGTAACGAAAGACTATGGAAAAGACTTTGGCTCCATGGTGATTGAACTGTATGTATGTGATCTGAGCGCCATACGGTAATAATGTGCGCTCAGATCTAAGCTATCTGGGGATATGTTGCATGTATGTGTTTTATGTAGTAATTGTAACATTGTGTAATTTTATGTCTTTTTGTAACCATGTGGTTAATGGAGTCTTGCCTCTGTCCTGGGAGATAATTTTATTACTTCCCAATTCTCTCCAGGATAGAGAGGAGGGGTTGTGATGTCACTGTGGGAGTGTTTTATTTGTATTGTCTGTGATTGGCTAATATCCAATATGTGTCCCATTGTTCCATCAGGTCCCCTAGGGGAGTGTCCACCTAGTGACACTTGCATAAATACCGGGCAGGTAGCCCTCAATAAACCAGACCTACTTGCACCTTTCTTGAAGCCTTGGGGGAAGGGATACCTACACTCTGGGGATTGCTATAATCACTTACTCCCCGTGTTTAACACGGGTTAAACATAATGGATATTATTAAGATAGGTGAAGAATAGTTAAAGGATTTTGCTACCCCTAACACTGCATATTATTTCCTGACCCTTCAGAAAGAACCTCCAACTGTGGATGTCTTTAATCTCCATTAAAGCAACTAGTAATGGCTTTCCCTTCCAATCTGTTGTCCATGCCTCATTGGCCCATCTGTGGAGTTTTGGGGAAGTTTTTACAGTGGAGGTCGGGCTGTTTAAGTATGTTGGGGCAATAAGAGATTTATCCCCTTAGGAGACGATCTGATGCAGTACCCAGGAGTATAAAGGTGTTTAATGGGACTGCATTCTAACTCTTGGCTAATGTCCCTGTGTTTATTTGCTGTTCAAGTGTAAAATAATAGTAATTTCTTTTTTATTTCAAGCTTAATAAAGCTGTGAGAATCTGTCAGATTTGAAAACTAAAAAGTCTAAAATATACTGAGGTATTGTGAAATGTTTGTAAAATTAGTTTTGAGTGCGTGAAATTAAACATGTGGGTCTACGTATGTTATACATAAAGGTCAGAGGAAATGTAAATTCACCATAATTAGAGAATCGGGGGATTGCAAAGACATTGTTAACTCATCTTTTACAGGAATTGTGAGGTGAACTGAGTCCCCTGTACTAGGCCTCAATTAAAACAGCGTCATTCCAATCCATTCACTCTCTCTTTAACACAATACGTTTAGTTTTCAGCCTCTTCCATGTTCTCAAAAATATAACTAAAAATACTAGGGTTTCAAATCTAGAGAAAAAAAAATTAGACGACTAGCGGGGCAGGAAAAACCTGACCGAAGAGTCAAGAGTGGACTACATGGGTAATATGGGCTTAACCCAGAAAGGACAACATTGAAAAAAGAATTACAAATCTTTCTTTAAAAAGGGTTTCAAATTTAACTATGATCCATAGCTGCTGTTTACAAAAACAGGTTCTAGATAAATACTTCCCATGAAAATACTATTACATACACTATACACAGAGTGTCTGATACAGCTCTCTCTATATACAGACTGTTATCAGACACATCCCTCTCTATATACAGACTGTTATTGGATACAGCCCTCTCTATATACAGACTGTTATTAGATACAGCCCTCTCTATATACAGACTGTTATTGGATACAGCCCTCCCTATATACAGACTGTTATTGGATACAGCCCTCTCTATATACAGAGTGTTATCGGATACAGCCCTCTCTATATACAGACTGTTATTGGATACAGCCCTCCCTATATACAGACTGTTATTGGATACAGCCCTCTCTATATACAGAGTGTTATCGGATACAGCCCTCTCTATATACAGACTGTTATTGGATACAGCCCTCCCTATATACAGACTGTTATTGGATACAGCCCTCTCTATATACAGACTGTTATCAGACACATCCCTCTCTATATACAGACTGTTATTGGATACAGCCCTCTCTATATACAGACTGTTATTGGATACAGCCCTCTCTATATACAGACTGTTATTGGATACAGCCCTCTCTATATACAGACTGTTATTGGATACAGCCCTCTCTATATACAGACTGTTATCGGATACAGCCCTCTCTATATACAGACTGTTATCGGATACAGCCCTCTCTATATACAGACTGTTATCGGATACAGCCCTCTCTATATACAGACTGTTATTGGATACAGCTCTCTCTATATACAGACTGTTATTGGATACAGCCCTCTCTATATACAGATTGTTATTGGATACAGCCCTCTCTATTTAGAGACAGTTATTGGACACAGCTCTCTCTATTTAGAGACAGTTATTGGACACAGCCCTCTCTATTTAGAGACAGTTATTGGACACAGCCCTCTCTATATACAGACTGTTATCGGATTCAGCCCTCTCTATATAGAGACTGTTATTGGATACAGCCCTCTCTATATACAGACTGTTATTGGATACAGCCCTCTCTATATACAGACTGTTATTGGACACAGCCCTCTCTATATACAGACTGTTATTGGATACAGCCCTCTCTACATACAGACTGTTATTGGATACAGCCCTCTCTATATACAGACTGTTATTGGACACAGCTCTCTCTATATACAGACTGTTATTGGACACAGCCCTCTCTATATACAGACTGTTATTGGACACAGCCCTCTCTATATACAGACTGTTATTGGACACAGCCCTCTCTATATACAGACTGTTATCGGATACAGCCCTCTCTATATACAGACTGTTATTGGACACAGCACTCTCTATATACAGACTGTTATTGGACACAGCCCTCTCTATATACAGACTGTTATTGGATACAGCCCTCTCTATATACAGACTGTTATTGGATACAGCCCTCTCTATATACAGACTGTTATTGGATACAGCCCTCCCTATATACAGACTGTTATTGGATACAGCCCTCTCTATATACAGACTGTTATCGGATACAGCCCTCTCTATATACAGACTGTTATTGGATACAGCCCTTTCTATATACAGACTGTTATTGGATACGGCCCTCTCTATATACAGACTGTTATTGGATACAGCCCTCTCTATATACAGACTGTTATCGGATACAGCCCTCTCTATATACAGACTGTTATCGGATACAGCCCTCTCTATATACAGACTGTTATCAGACACAGCCCTCTCTATATACAGACTGTTATTGGACACAGCCCTCTCAATATACAGACCGTTATCGGATACAGCCCTCTCTATATACAGACTGTTATTGGATACAGCCCTCTCTATATACAGACTGTTATCAGACACATCCCTCTCTATATACAGACTGTTATTGGACACAGCCCTCTCTATATACACACTGTTATTGGATACAGCCCTCTCTATATACACACTGTTATTGGACACAGCCCTCTCTATATACACACTGTTATTGGATACAGCCCTCTCTATATACAGACTGTTATTGGACACAGCCCTCTCTATATACACACTGTTATTGGATACAGCCCTCTCTATATACAGACTGTGATTGGATACAGCCCTCTCTATATACAGACTGTTATCGGATACAGTCCTCTCTATATACAGACTGTTATTGGACACAGCACTCTCTATATACAGACTGTTATTGGATACAGCCCTCTCTATATAGAGACTGTTATTGGACACAGCCCTCTCTATATACAGACTGTTAATGGATACAGCCCTCTCTATATACAGACGGTTATTGTATACAGCCCTCTCTATATACAGACTGTTATTGGATACAGCCCTCTCTATATACAGACTGTTATTGGACACAGCCCTCTCTATATACAGACTGTTATTGGATACAGCCCTCTCTACATACAGACTGTTATTGGATACAGCCCTCTCTATATACAGACTGTTATTGGATACAGCCCTCTCTATATACAGACTGTGATTGGATACAGCCCTCTCTATATACAGACTGTTATTGGATACAGCCCTCTCTATATACAGACTGTTATTGGATACAGCCCTCTCTATATACAGACTGTGATTGGATACAGCCCTCTCTAAATACAGACTGTTATCGGATACAGCCCTCTCTATATACAGACTGTTATTGGACACAGCCCTCTCTATATACAGACTGTTATTGGACACAGCCCTCTCTATATACAGACTGTTATCGGATACAGCCCTCTCTATATACAGACTGTTATCGGATACAGCCCTCTCTACATACAGACTGTTATTGGATACAGCCCTCTCTATATACAGACTGTTATCGGATACAGCCCTCTCTACATACAGACTGTTATTGGATACAGCCCTCTCTATATACAGACTGTTATCGGATACAGCCCTCTCTACATACAGACTGTTATTGGATACAGCCCTCTCTATATACAGACTGTTATTGGATACAGCCCTCTCTATATACAGACTGTGATTGGATACAGCCCTCTCTATATACAGACAGTTATCGGACACAACCCTCCCTATATACAGACTGTTATTGGATACAGCCCTCTCTATATACAGACTGTTATTGGATACAGCCCTCTCTATATACAGCCTGTTATTGGACACATCCCTCTCTATATACAGACTGTTATTGTATACAGCCCTCCTTATATACAGATTGTTATTGGATACAGCCCTCTCTATATACAGACTGTTATTGTATACAGCCCTCCTTATATACAGATTGTTATTGGATACAGCCCTCTCTATATACAGACAGTTATCGGATACAGTCCTCTCTGTCCACAGGCTGTAAAGTGTGTGCGCACATGCGGCTCTAGGGTCTGTAGATTGAGAAAGCATTTACATGTGTCAAGAAGAGGTTGCAGTGTGTTTATTTCATCTCCCAAGCCGGCCATGACCCATGGCTATTGTGGCCGGGATTGCCTAAGTTGTCCAATGGCCAGTCCAGGCCTACACACATTACTCAGCCACTACACATACATCACAATACTCAGCCACCCTCATTCACAGAACAGCAGGGGAGGGGGGTACAATCTGTTATCATGCCAACTTTTTCTGGATCTTAATCTGGATTTGACCGTTAGTTTAGCCCTCTTCCAGAAAACTTTGATTGCCAGTGTCTTACTATAATTTTTTATTTTTTTTTGAAAGTGTGAAAGGAGACATGACTATTGTAGTAATGCTGTTTATGTTAATTTAAAACTGTAGTACTTGAGCTCTGTTTGATTATTCTTCTTAACCCTTTCACTACCAAGCTCCTTCCAACAGTACCTGGTTCTTATAGACTGCTTAACAAAAATATACACTGGAATCTATACTCAAAAATAGATGTTCAAATAAATTAGAAATGGAGCAACAATTATCTCTAGAAGAGTCTGAATTATTTGAACAGAATTAATTCATATCAGATTAAAGGCATTCCTCGGCCCACTTTACCCAGATTTCCAGAGATATGTCTAGTCCCTCCGACTCTAACGGTTCTGTCTAGTCTCCCTCCCTGAAAAAATAAAATAAACATGTTGATTAACTAGTAATTGTATGCAATGACTATAACTACTTTGGTCACCCCAATGTACAGATTTAAAGTGATACATTGTAATGTGGGCAGACTGCGTAGTGTTAAAGAGACTGTGTGGGAGTATCTTAGATAAGTCATACAAGGACATCTCTCATATCTGGCACAACACAACCCCAATATTTAATATATAAGATCTGGACAGCTTTGTAACATTGAAAGTGTAGCCTTTTTCCGTTAATGGCCAACTATGCAGTGAGAAGTGCGAGATGGAGTTCCCTTGAGGAAGATTTGCAGCCGAAACATTGGCATACATCCACATTGTCCATATTACGTATTGTCTGCAGATTGTACACAATGATGTGAATTACAATCAGTTTTTACTAATTCTTCTAATACACTTTTTGGGAATTATCCTCTGAACTGTGAATTGTGGCAAACTGCAAAAAAAAAATGCAATATTTACACCAGAACTGCCGAGTTCAAAAAAACTGCTGATGGGGAGAATTTTACTAATTCTTTTTTTTTTGTGCTATATTTTATGTGTAGTAGTTTGATTGTCAACTCATTAAAATAATAGATAACCATTTTTTAATATTTCGTGATCTAGATAATTTATGTAGATTTCTATTTTTATCAATCTTTGGCATCTACTGAGCAGGCAGTTTAATATATTTAGCTTTTTCAAGCCTGTCGCTGTTATCTGTAGACTCTCGAACCCGTTTTTTTTTTTGTTGTTTTTCTTTGACATTCTGAATTCATTTAGTAACCTGGATCGCGGCCACATCCTGGTTATTGGTGTCCAGGTCACAGCGCAGACACATCACAATAAACTTCTTAGATTCTATTTCAGGGAGAAATCAATGGGCTATTCTCTGCCATCATTTAACAGGACTTTTTTGTCTTGTATGTTTTTTGTACCGAATTGTTTTCCCATCTGCAAGGAAAAAAGGTCAGAAAACTAGTGGATCACAAAAATTAAATATTTTTTTGTATTTTTTTGCATGCTTTTGTATTCAAAATTGGTTAGAGACATCACTTGTTTTGCAATTTCTCATTTCTTTTTAACTCTGGATAAATCTCTTCTTGAAGGATTTTATGTGCTTTTCCCAAGCACCGTCCCTTACCTTGTGACAGTGTCAGAGCCTGCACTACAGCTATAATGTGTTAAATCGGTTGCTTAAATGGTATTCGAAGCGTAGTGCATAGACCATGACATAGGTATAGATATCAGAGATGTGGTGTCGATTGTAAGATTAATCATTGGGACCAAGCAAGCTCATGGTTCTCGGGCCCCTGTCAAACCCATGGATCCCACACGGCAGCCTAGGGTCACCTTTTGGTTAATACTGCTCTGCACTTCTCTGGGATTGCCATATTTAAGGAGACCACATTAGGGCTCAGTTTAGTAACATTTTGTGTTATCCTTAAATGTGTTATCCCTATGTAAGGGTAGCAGATACGGGAGTTATCTGGTAAACAGCTGAAATATCAAAATTAAGAAAAATGCTTTTCTTAAGTTTGAACTTTCATCAGTTTAGCAGATAACCCCCTAAACTAATATTTTGTAACTACCACTGTCACCTTCATTCATTCCCCATGGGGAATAATGGAAAACCAAATTTAATAAATTAACTTACATTTTATTTCATCCAAATTAATAATTCTCTAATTTCAGACTATTTCAAATATGAATGTATTTTCTCGTGCACATCTCAACGCCAAACCCTAAAGCACATCAACATGACAAAGTGCTTTAGGGGTTAAATAGACACTATAGTGCTGGGTATACAAAGTGGTATTTGTAGCACTATAGCTACCATACGCCTTTCCCCCCTCCCTCACACACACAGTGCAAGGGGTTATTAAATCATTACTGTACTTACCTGATTCCATCACCAATGTCCCTCGGTGCTGGGTCAGTGCTCCACCACCTCCAACATACCCAACATGGGTACCAATGTGCATGCACGGTAAACGGGGGATGTTCTTTATTTATAATGCTGGTGTGTTTCTTTAGCATATAAAAATAGAAAACATTAAATTGTGCAAATGATGATTGCCTAAAGTATACTAAAACCGTGCTAAAATATACAGAGATTATATTATCCACATTAACCCAAAATAGTGTTGGTGCTATGTTTTCACACCGTGATAAAATGAAGTATTGCGTGAACTAGTGTAAGTAGTGACGCACAGCAAAATGGCGCAATACACTTTCTAAGAAAGCTGACATTATCTGCTACTCAGTAACCAGCTCCTTTACTGGTGAAACTATCCTCTTTATTTAGGTAAATCCCATGGTTCAACCTTACCATTGTATCCCACAAATAGGGGAATAGGGGGAAGTGGTTAATCACCAAGCCGCTTTTGGCTATTCCTGGGGTTATTCCACACTATTTTATACCCTCCCTGTTGTGCATCAGGCAGGGTAAGAGCGGTACATGTGGCTGATAATGTACGATTAGGATATTTAATATACTCCGGCTGTGTACTGTGTGTCGGATGCTAAGGGGTTAATCCAGTCAGCACTGTGGTTGCAAACCGCAACTGCACATTGAGGTGTTTTCAGCCAATTAGGAGAAATGTAAGACTCACGCCAAGTAATTCTTGGATGAGATTCGGGCTCGAAGAAAGCCTACCTTCTGCCAACTTCCGCAGACATTGGGGACAAATCAGCTGATCTTGGGGATGTTTTCAGAATTCACCTGACTTATAACCCAGATCACTTCAACCACGGATGATTTAGAGCAGCCAGGATGTGCGTAAAGTTCCCAGCTTGTAACGTTATTAACAATCCTCCTGCACTGTGTCACATTGAGCCTGTTACAGGACAGGATTCCGTGACTATCCAAAGGAAAGTTGATATCTGTACGTAAGGTAAATAACAGAACCATCTGGATACAAACTGTACTCTTCCAATGGCTGTCAGAGGAGCACGTCATGCATTTTCCTGACTATGAGACGACCCCACAGAGACTGCTGCAGTTAACCTATTCATCTCTAGCTCTGGAAAATAAAGAATCTGTGCATTTTCTATCTATATTATTTTATCTATACCTTGGAACAAGGTGCTGAGCAGTGATTAGACGACACATAGGTCTGGAAGTCAGTGGTGTATCCTGGTTTTGTGCTGCCCTAGGCAGGACAAAACTCAGGCGCCGCCCCTCCCCCATGCACCACTCCCACCCAACCCTTCCCCCCTGCCCCGCATTCTAAATACACACACACATTCACTGACAGAAACACATACTCACTAACAGACACTCACACTCACTAACAGACACTCACTAACAGGCAAACACACTCACTAACAGACACACACACACTTACTGACAGGCACACACTGACAGACAGACACACACACTGACAGACAGACAGACACACTAACAGACACACACACACACACTAACAGACAGACACTAAGAGACAGACACACACACTAACAGACAGACATTAACAGACAGACACTAACAGACAGACACTAACAGACACACACACTAACCAACAGACAGTAACCAACAGAAACTAACAGACAGACACACACACTAACCGACAGAAACTAACCGACAGACACACACTAAGAGACAGACACACACTAACAGACAGACACTAACAGACAGACACTAACAGACAGACAAACACACAAAGAGACACACACTAACAGACAGACACTAACAGACACACACACACTAGCAGACAAACACACTCACTCACATTAACACTCACTTTTTTATTTTATTTATTTAACCCCCCCACCCCCCCAGCCTCCTTACGTTTAGGAATGCTGGGGGGGGGGGATCTCCCTCTCCCTGGGGCTGCCGGTCGGGCTGCTGAGCTGGCTGCTAGGCGCTGGCGAGGGAGCACTTTCCCCTGAGCTCTCTGCTCAGCTCCCTCGTGCGCTGCCCGCAGAGTGAGGCTGGGAGGCGGAGACAGAATATGATGTCATATTCCGGCTCCCAGCCTCACTCTGCGGGCGGCGCGCGAGGGAGCTGAGTGCTCCATCGCCAGCGCCGCCCGCCCGCGCCTAGCAGCCAGCCCATCTGGCATGTCAGTTAGCCGCAAGGCTAACAAGACATTTGCCCTGGGCGTTTGGGGGCGGCTTTTTTTGCCGCCCCCTGGAAAATGCCGCCCAAGACAAATGCCTTGTTTGCCTCGCGGCTCATACGTCCCTGCTGGAAGTACAGCTGAACTTATTTTAATGGGACATGGTATAGCCAATTTATCCACACCCCCAGCAGGGAGTCTCCATACGATTACACAAAACTTTCACCAATGGGAATACAGTGATTCCTTACACCAGTTACCACCTCCCCCTGTGCCTATACACACTGACAACAAACGGTTATCTTGGTTGGACCCCCTGTCCCTTCAGAGCAATCTCTGGTTACATCAGCACAGCCCTTTGCTGTAGTAGATAGACTTGCTAGCTCCCACAGCAGGTGGTCACTTACAGTGCAGAATTAAACTTGATTAACACACAGAATACATTTCACACCTAACTATACTTTATAGTTTATAGAGCTGCTGCCCTCCCCACCCCCTCCTTTGTTGACCCAAAGCTGCATATACAGACACACACACTGCCCTATGTAGAATACAGGTACACAATACAGCGATATCTAGATACATGGAAAACAGTCACAAAACTGGCGCCAAACACGACGGGCCTGCAACAAGTCTGTTGGACTCCCCTGAGTCCACAGTCCAAGTCCTTGGGGGTCCAAGGACAAGTGGGTGCAAGACAGTCCCTTGTCTCTTTGTGTGGGTGGGCAAAACGGTAGCCATTCTCCTCTCCCAACTCCCCTCTCCCAGTGCAGAATCAGTCCAAGGGAAAACACAAGGGGACCCCACAAACAAGACATTGTTAAACAGCCCTGATCTGTGCGCCCAAGTTCTCCAAATGATGTTCAGATCCATGCAGTGTAGTTAGGTCCTCCATCCCACTACATTTATAATAACTCCCAAACGGTGCCCTAGACCTGGACCGTAGTCGATGGAAAGGAGGCCGGCTTCTACACTCCTCCAGGAGCCTGTGTCAAACATACGTGGGAAGAAGTGTTTGTCACACCACTCCTGCGTGTTGCTGGACTGTACATGAAAAGTGCTGTATGTAGCCTTCATAGTCTGCAGGATTTAGAAAAACAATAAAAAATTGTATAACAGAGCTCCACAGCTATAATACTCCCAGTAATGTGTCTGAGTGTATAACAGAGCTCCACAGCAATAATACTCCCAGTAATGTGTCTGAGTGTATAACAGAGCCCCACAGCAATAATACTCCCAGTAATGTGTCTGAGTGTATAACAGAGCTCCACAGCAATAATACTCCCAGTAATATGAGTGTATAACAGAGCTCCACAGCAATAATACTCCCAGTAATGTGTCTGAGTGTATAACAGAGCCCCACAGCAATAATACTCCCAGTAATGTGTCTGAGTGTATAACAGAGCTCCACAGGAATAATACTCCCAGTAATGTGTCTGAGTGTATAACAGAGCCCCACAGCAATAATAATCCCAGTAATGTGACTGAGTGTGTAACAGAGCTCCACAGCAATAATACTCCCAGTAATGTGTCTGAGTGTATAACAGAGCTCCACAGTAATAATACTCCCAGTAATGTGTCTGAGTGTATAACAGAGCTCCACAATAATAATACTCCCAGTAATGTGTCTGAGTGTATAACAGAGCTCCACAGCAATAATACTCCCAGTAATGTGTCTGAGTGTATAACAGAGCTCCACAGCAATAATACTCTCAGTAATGTGTCTGAGTGTATAACAGAGCTCCACAGCAATAATACTCCCAGTAATGTGTCTGAGTGTATAACAGAGCTCCACAGCAATAATACTCCCAGTAATGTGTCTGAGTGTATAATAGAGCTCAACAGCAATAATACTCCCAATAATGTGTCTGAGTGTATAACAGAGCCCCGCAGCAATAATACTCCCAATAATGTGTCTGAGTGTATAACAGAGCTCCGCAGCAATAACACTCCCAGTAATGTGTCTTCAAACTACAGTAAATGTGCTTAGAAATAAGTCTGTAAATAATATACATTGTTATTGCTATAAATTACATTTTGTTGGATAGATTGTAATTTGTAAATCACCTAAAATGTCTTGGAACAGCCCCACCGTTAGCACACCCCTAAAATAAAAAAGGACCCTCTCTGTCCATTTAAAATATATGGAGGTATTCTGGAAATCCCTCCATGCTGCTCGTTAAATTGCCCAGTAATACCATAACCCAAAACCGTAACCCACATGGGCTACTTCATTGTTCTCAGTGTGCATTGGCCAATCCAGGCACTCCAATCAGGGAAAGGTATAAAACGTTTCCTTGATATTTAGTTAACAGTTTAGTAGATGTACCCCATTAAAAACCATGCATGCAGAAGTCTGTCTGCAGCCTTTGCCAGCCCCCACTCCTTTTCTATGGACGAACAGTCAGTCTGTCAGTCCAGGAATGCATAATACAAAAAAAAAGCCAAACAGCCAGGGATTGTTTTACTGAAACCCGCAATGTTATAAACTGGGAAGACAATGGCAGAATCCACACGCATAGAGCACTTCAGCATGCTAAATGCTCAATGTGTGCTGAGTATTTTGTTTATCTGGATAAAGACAAAGGTTGAATTATATTTCTGAAGACACACTCACACAAATCATAGATGGCTGAGCGGAATGTAGCTGTTAATAATATCATTATTTATGTGGGATCCTTATTGAGAGTTTGCTTATTATTTTTTTACATTACGGTACCCAATAAGAAATAAAAACACATTTACTTTACTTAAAAATGAAAGTGTTAGGCAGCAATGACATGCAATATTTAGACTGATATCATTTTTCTTTTCAGATATATAATAAGCTAAACTAAATTCATACAAAGGTAAACACCAGTCCTTACACTTTTTTTGGACCACAAGTGAGGCAATTTTGAGGGGACATTTGTGCCTGCACAAATACATGTATGAATAGTGACACGGATTTAACTAGCTACATACAAACATCTAATTAGACACACACACATGAAAAATGATTCACAACAACTTGCTACGCACACTTAGCTAATTAACAACACAGTCACATTACTACACATGTGTATATACACCTCCCTTAAAGCAAAAAGCCTACTGACTCTCACTTAACATTTTTTAAGACACAATCAGGGCTTTGTCCATATCGACTGACGTCGGAGGATCCTGACCCAGCGCTGAAGGATATTGGCGCTGGAATCAGGTAGGTGAAAAAAAAGTTATTTAATCCTTTATTTGTCACCGGTGAGGGGGTTGGGGTTGGTGGGGTGTCGCGTTAGGGACACTTTAGTGATAGGAGTACATTTTTATATTCCTAACACTTTAGTGTTCCTTTAATATTGTCCTTCAGAATCCCACTATGTGGACTTGATGATGTTTGGTGGCTGTTTCCTGCCTTTGACAGCATTCATTAAAATAACAATATAAAAACTGAAGTTCTAAAACATATCTCACGGGGTCTGAAATGCAGACAATGATATCGATAATCAATCAATAATAACCACCAATATTGTGGAAGGGATTAAAAGAGGTTGGTTCTCAGAGAGAGCCATAGATCTTGCCAAACTGCTTAAAACATAAGATTATCATTTCTGCAATGTGCTACAGTGGTTATGGTGTTTACTATGCCATTTTTCATTCAAACTGAAATCTGAAGAGATAGGTCGGTGCATTAACCAAATGAGGCATCTCTCACAGATTCCGACTGGGGCTCTGCTGTCTCTATATATACAGGTAAAAGAACAATTCATCAAAGCTGACAAACAGTTTTGCATGTAACATGTCTCAGCCTCGCCTTCTCTACAAATGAATGAGACACATATATTTTGGGTAAGTGACAAACCGACTCGTCTTGTGCTGAGTTCTGAAAAGGTCTGGATAATTTGCTGGCAGGGAACAGAGCAGAGCTACACAAACCCTCTGTAGACTCTAATAATGAGACTCTAATAGATCAGTTGTGACCTCTCATTTGAAAGCTTCCTTATAAATAATATTTGTGAATTATCATCACAGCGCAGGCCTTTTTTACTGCTCCGGCATTGGCAGAACACTGCCGTGGGAAAATATACGTTTGGCTCGTATTAACTGACAAGTGAATCTTTTAGAGGACAGGAAACTGTCTTGACGATTGAATGGTCACTGATTTCGGACTGTGTGCTGACCAGATTTAATAACAGCTGACCAAAAAATTAACCTCTTATGATTATTCTTTACTTGTAAATATTTGCCTTGAATTTCCGCTTTTTTCTGGACAAGGGGAATGGAAAGGGACAGTGCATCACAAGGCTCCAAGCAGCAGTGATGGAAAAAATATTGGATAGTGACGTTAAAATTGTCTAGATTATCCATCACTTCCATCAAGTGCTGCTTCAATGGGGAAGCTTGTTGGACTTGAACTGTTTCGAGATTGCGGGAAACAAGACTTTACCCCTGGAATTTGACTCTGTACACTTTATCCCATGTACTCAACCCCTAAATCAATGATACGCCATGCCATGTAAAACACCATAAGGCTATAGATACATGTATTTGAGAAACAAATGCCACATTAAATTAGAGTCCAACTCCACCAGCTGATGCAGTTTCACATTGACATACATACAATTACTCGGGTCTGTTTTTTTGGTGTACAGAAGCTGTTGGCCCAATGCTAAGCCAATGGGTAACATCAGAGATTTAATGAAGCATGTCAGAAGAGCCTTTAGATATAAAATGATCCACTACAGAAATAAATAAATATATATAGAGAGAGAGACATGATTAGTGTAAAAGGATTACTTACTTTAACACTTTATTGCACTATACTGCATTCTAAATCAGGCGCTTGGCATTTATTCCCCCCGCCCAGTTCTCCAAAATCTCCCAATCATTTTGTAGCGGAGGGTAGTATTAGAGTCCACGATCTCCGCTGGTATCATAGGTAAATCCACAGTCAGCGCTGAAAAGTAAGGGAATATCCCAATCCTCCCAATAACTGGACGAAACACAGTTTGGGAGTCAACTAACTGGCTTTATTCACAGGCTTGTATATTTATACAGTTCCCCATGCAAGGGGTTTCCTGACAGAGGTTTCAGGGGATTTCTCCCATAATACAGTGTAATTCTCCCAAGGTACATTGCTACACGAGAGGGATACTCCCACTAAAATGGGCGATTAAGTGGATTATCCCCTCGTGTAGCAAAACTGACAATTCACCTTAAAATCCGTTCTATAAGTTTTATACAGTACATTTAACTAACCGAACGTTCGGTAGATAGCTGGGGTCCGAGCGCATCTTTTGTGTGAATACCGCTCAGATCCCAGCTGAATTGACCGAACGCCGCAACAAATACAGTTTACATCGAAGTTCCCCTCAAACTGTCGATTATACTTGGGGGAACGATTCTACCGAATACCGGGCTCCCGAACGGTCTGGAAGTCCAGCGGTGTTCGTGTCGTCGAGTAGCCGTTTTCAGTTCCAGGCGCTCGACGACCAAACACCGCTGAAGAATAGCGAATCCAAGATGGCCGACCGCCGCATGGTCGGTAGCCGAACGACGGCCACCTAGGAGAGCTTTTAATTACCGATTGCAACATTGTTGCAATTGGTTAACGAGTGCCACACGCTCCTAAGTGTGTGGTCTATCAGGGGAGCCCGCATTCGTTCCACGAACAGCCCGGATAGCCGCTGTTCGGCGAACAAAGTACTTGCATGCTGAGAGCTTACGGCTGCCAGCATGCGAATTACCATAGCATAGATACACAGTACATTTACATCTACCACACAGGCTACATAGCAGAATACACACAGCACATAGTATAGACACCCTTTCTATATTACAGTCCAGAAGTGGCTAGGTTTGCCACACATTTTTGCAGAGGACCCATATTATTCAGACCAGAACAAAGCTTTGAGCTGACTAAGTCACTTGTGTGTGTGTGTGTGTGTGGGGGGGGAGGGGTTATTAAACCTCTGAACAAAATCACATTCCCAAGTTCCCTATTTTGGGCCCAAATCCCTAATGTCCCTCTCTTCTAAGAGCTCCATATTGTTGGTGGTTCTGAGTGTATCACAGAGCTCCACAGCAATAATACTCCCAGTAATGTGTCTGAGTGTATACCAGAGCTCCACAGCAATAATACTCCCAGTAATGTGTCTGAGTGTATAACAGATCCACAGCAATAATACTCCCAGTAATGTGTCTGAGTGTATAACAGAGCCCCACAGCAATAATACTCCCAGTAATGTGTCTCAGTGTATAACAGAGCCCCACAGCAATAATTCTCCCAGTAATGTGTCTGAGTGTATAACAGAGCTCCACAGCAATAATACTCCCAGTAATGTGTCTGAGTGTATAACAGAGCTCCACAGCAATAATACTCCCAGTAATGTGTCTGAGTGTATAACAGAGCTCCACAGTAATAATACTCTGAGTAATGTATCTTTAACCTACAATAAATGTGTTTAGAAATCAGTCTGTAAATAAGTCTGTATTAAACCTCTGAACAAAATCACATTCCCAAGTTCCCTATTTTGGGCCCAAATCCCTCTGTCTCTCTTTTCTATCCTAATGTCCCTCTCTTCTAAGAGCTCCATATTGTTGGTGGTTCTGAGTGTATCACAGAGCTCCACAGAAATAATATTCCTAGTAATGTGTCTGAGTGTATAACAGAGCTCCCCAGCAATAATACTCCCAGTAATGCGTCTGAGTGTATAACAGAGCTCCACAGCAATAATACTCCCAGTAATGTGTCTGAGTGTATAACAGAGCTCCACAGCAATAATGCTCACAGTAATGTGTCTGAGTGTATAACAGAGCTCCCCAGCAATAATTCTCCCAGTAATGTGTCTGAGTGTATAACAGAGCTCCACAGCAATAATACTCTGAGTAATGTATCTTTAACCTACAATAAATGTGTTTAGAAATCAGTCTGTAAATAAGATGCATTGTTCTAAATTACATTTTAACTTTCTCAGCCCCGCATCTGGCCACACTCCACTTACACCAGTGGCGTACATACCAGGGTCGCACCAGGGGGCCCGGCCGCCCCTGCGACCCGGTATGTATGCACTGGGCCAGCCTCTTCTCCTGGGGGGCCCAGGAGCCGGCCACCTCCGGGTCCCCCGAGGCTGGCCCTGCTTACACCCGGCGGGCAGTCAGGCTGGCCGGTGCGCGAGGGAGCACTCTCCCCTGAGTGCTTCCTCTTCAGCTCCCTCGCGCGCCGCGTTCTGATACCGGCGCCGGAAGATGACGTCATCTTCCGGCTCCAGTATCAGTGCGGCGCGCGAGGGAGCTGAAGAGGAAGCACTCAGGGGAGAGTGCTCCCTCGCGCGCCCGCCAGCCTGCCTGCCCGCCGGTGACCGGGCCCCCAGGAGCCCAGCAGCACCACTGGACCCCAGGGAATCCCCTCAGCACTCCAAAAGGTAAGGAGGCTGGGGGGATTAAATTAAAAAAAATATTTGTTAGTGTGTGTGTGTGTGTGTTAGTGTTACTCTGAGTGTTAGTGTGTGTGTGTTAGTGTTACTGTGAGTGTTAGTGTTACTGTGTGTGTTAGTGTTACTGTGTGTGTGTTAGTGTTAGTGTTTGTGTTAGTGTTACTGTGTGTGTTAGTGTTACTCTGAGTGTTATTGTGTGTGTGTGTGTGTGTGTGTGTTAGTGTGTGTGTTAGTGTTACTGTGTGTGTTAGTGTTACTGTGAGTGTTACTGTGAGTGTTACTGTGAGTGTCAGTGAGTGTGTGTCTGCACCGCTCAGCTCCGAATGCGCATGCACAGCAAGAGCCGTGCGCGCATTCAAACCGCCCATAGGAAAGCATTACTCCCAGGGCCGGATTAACATAGGGGCTGATGGAGCTGCAGCTCCAGGCCCAGGCCCATGGAATAGGCCCATTGGTTTAAAAAATATATATATATATATATATTTTTTTTTTTTTTTACCTGGGTTGCCAGGTATTTCTCATGTATTTCTTAGGGTTGCCAGGTATTTCTCAGAAGTATTTCTCAGATATTTGAGGCTGCCTAGCCGGTGCCGGTATTGCAGTAATACCGGCAATACAAATGTCTGTCTCAGTATAAACATAGATTATTCTGCAATACCAGCGCCGGCCAGTAGGGGTCGCTGTTTGTGTGGAGAGAGGCAGTGATAAGAAGTTACGGCATCTCCCTCCCTGCCTCTCTCTACTCACTGATCCGCGGGGGAGCAGCTCTGCACAGAGAGTCCAGACAGCAGCTCCGAGACATGGGGACGCTGAGACATTGGGACACTGGGGAACATGGGGACCCTGAGCATGGACGTCCGCAGGAATTTTTCGGGGGGGGGGGGGGGGGCATAATTGTAATGACATCCATGCTTGGCCCCTTTTTGGCAGTGTCATGAAAGGGAAGGAGCATAGTCATTTTCACATAAAGCAAGGATGAATAGCGTTTTCACGACTATGGTGTCAGGAATATATGTTTGTATTCCTGACACTATAGTGTTCCTTTCATCAAATTACAGGAACATTTTGGTCACCATAACAACTTTATCTAAATGAAAATGCTATGATGCAAGGAGGCCCCTGGGTGCTCTTTCTTTGAAGGGGTGAAACCACTCTCAAATGGTTTACCCCCAAAGGCTTCCTTCAGCTCCAGATCTCCAGGTCCCTCAGTGGTATTCGACTTCTGAAACAGAGTGTCAGGAAGTGCAGATTGACGTTGGGCATGGGTGCCGCTGATTGGCTAGAGTGGTCAGCTGACACTCTAAGCCAATCGCTAGTTCCCGATTCATAAAAATGTTTTACGTTTTTATGATCGGGGAGCTACTGATTGGCTTAGATTGCTAGCTGACCCATCTAGCCAATCAGCGGCACCCCTACCCAGCGGCCCTCTGTGTTTCCTGACACTCAGTAAATAAATGTGAACACATTAACACTGATATTGCTTGTTTTTACCTGGGGAGATGAGAAGGTCCAAAGTTTCCCTTCTGATTCTTCCTGCCCCTTCCTGCTCCTTGCTGCCCCTTCCTGCTCCTTGCAGTGCAGACCCTTCCTGCTCCTTGCAGACCCTTCCTGCGTTTTACAGACCCTTCCTACTCCTTTCTGCCCCTTCTTTCTCCTTGCTGCCCCTTCCTACTCCTAGCAGACCCTTACTACTCCTTGCTGACCCCTCCTCCCCTTGCAGACTCTTTCTACTCCTTGCTGACCCCTCCTGCTCCTTGCTGCCTCTTCCTACTCCATGCTGCCCCTTCCTACTCCATGCTGCCCCTTCCTGCTCCTTGCAGACCCTTCCTGCTCCTTGCAGACCCTTCCTGCTCCCTCTTCCTACTCCTTGCTGCCTCTTCCTACTCCTTGCTGCCCCTTCCTACTCCTTGCTGCCTCTTCCTACTCCTTGCTGACCCCTCTTGCTCCTTGCAGACCCTTCCTACTCCTTGGTGACCCCTCCTGCTCCTTGCAGACCGTCCATACCCCTTCCTGCTGCCCCTTCCTATTCCTTGCTGACCCCTCCTGCCTCTTGCAGACCCTTTCTACTCCTTGCTGACCCCTCCTGCTCCTTGCTGACCCCTCCTGCTCCTTGCTGCTCCTTCTACTTTACCCCCCCATCCCTCACTTACCTGCTCTGTAGGCTGCCTCTGTGCTGCTCCCCTGTGGTTTCAGTCATGAGAGAGAGGCAGGGATAAGCTGTAGCTTCCTGCCTTTCTCCATTCACAGTGCCACCTACTGGCCAGCCCTGGTATTGCACTGTATTCTCACACTAAAATGAAAAATAGCAGCACAAGCTGAAAAATCCGGGGGGGGGGGGGGGGGGGGGGGTACCTCCCTTTACCCCCCCCCCCCATTCGGATGCCCATGACCCTGAGACACTAGGGACACAGTGGCCCCATGTCTCCCAGTGGCCCCTAGTCTGTGTCCCCATGTCTCCCAGCCACTGTCCCTAGTGTCTCAGTGGCCCCATGTCTCCCAGTGTCCCCATGTCTCTAAGTGTCCCCTAGTGTCCTAGTGACATCAGGGCACTGGGAGACATGAGGACACAGACTCCAAGGGACACTGGGAGACATGGGGATACAAACACTAGGGGACACTGGGCGACATGGGGACACTGAGAGGCATGGAGACACAGGGAGACATGGGGACACTGGGCGACTTTGAGACATAGGATACATGGCAGTGTCCCCATGTCTCCCAGCCAGTGTCCCTAGTATCTCAGTATCCCCATGTGTCCCTGGTGTCTCTCAGTGTCTGTAGTGTGCCAGTGTCTCTAGTGTCTCAGTGTTCCCTAGACTCCCAAAGTCCCCTAGTCTCCCAATGTCTCTGTGTCCCCATGTCTCCTAGTGTCTCAGTGTCCCCTAGTATAAAAGAAAAAATCTCAGGCACTCACTGTGATAGATTTAGGCAGGTTTATTGGACACCGCAACGTTTCGACTTGTACCCAGGTCTTTATCAAGTCTCCAATGTCCCCTATGTATCAGTGTCCCCTATGTATCAGTGTCCCCTATGTATCAGTGTACCCTATGTATCAGTGTCTCAATGCCCCATGTCTCTCAGTGCCCATAGTGTCTCTGTGCCCGTAGTGTCTCTGTGCCCGTAGTGTCTCTGTGCCCGTAGTGTCTCTGTACCCGTAGTGTCTCAGTGTCCCCTAGTATAAAAGAAAAAAATCTCAGGTACTCACTGTGATAGCTTTAAGCAGGTTTATTGGACACCGCAACATTTTGACCTGTACCCAGGTTTTTATCAAGTCTCCAGTGTCCCCTATATATCACAGTGTCTGTCACCCAGTGTCCCCAAGAGTCTCAGATTTCCTAGGTCTCCCAGTGTTCCCTAGTATCTGTTTCCCCATGTCTCCCAGTGTCCCAATGTCTCTCAATGCCCCAATGTCTCCCAATGTCCCCTAGTGACATGGGGACACTGGGAGACATGATGACACAAACACTAAGGGACTAGGAGACATAGGGACACAGACATTCACCCTTTTTGTGTATGTTCGCCCTTTCGGCCGTTCTGGTTATGAGATTTGTGTCAGTATCCCACCCTTTTACCGCATCCATAGACTTCCTGCTTTACTGGACACTGCTGTTAGGGGGTATGGGTTTACTTGAAAAATGAAAGCATGAGATTAGCAAAGGGTATGTGTTTTCTCATAGTTACATCCTATGAGTTTCCCTACAGCATTATCTCCATCAGATATATGACGCTTAGGGGGTAGGACTGTTTTAGTGTTTTTGGTCAATAAGATTTTGTAATTAGGCCCATCATAATTATCAGCACCAGGCCCACTGGGCTCTTAATCCGGCCCTGATTACTCAATGCTTTCCTATGGACGTTCAGTGTCTTAGAATCGCGGAAGCTCCTCTAACAGCTGTCAGTGAGACAGCCGCTAGAGGCTGGATTAACCCTCAGTGAAACATAGCAGTTTCTCTGAAACTGCTATGTTTTCAGCTGCAGGGTTAAAACTAGAGGGACCTGACACCCACACCACTTAATTGAGCTGATGTGATCTGGGTGTCTGTAGTGGTCCTTTAACCCCATGTCATGATTCCCTTTTATTCCAGAAGTTTGGTCCTTAAGGGGTTAAGTGTGTGTGCATCTGCATGCACTGGTGTACATACCGCGGTCGCAGGGGTCGCAACCCTGCAACCCCAGCGACCAGGAGCCCGCCGCCATGTGTTGCGGCCCCGGCCTGCGCAGAGTAAGCGTGTGGGGGGGGGGGGAGCACGGATCAATTTTCGCACTGGGGCCCCATAGGTCATGTGTACGCCACTGACTTACACCCTCTTAATGTAAAGTGTCCCTCTTTATATATTTGGAATAATGACTTATTTTTTCTTTGTTAGGAGCATGTCAAGCTGAAACACTGCACGTACAGCTTCCTTGCACCATAGCCACTTCTAAAAGCAGAAGTGGTCATGGTGGTGGAAGTAACCTTTTAACCTCTCAGAACATCTCCAGGCATTAATAAACAGAGGGCACAAGATGGTTTTTCTATCATACACTTATCACTAGTCCCATGTGAATAGATTTAAATTATTTATTGCAACAAAAACTGGAGAGCCACCAACCCATCTGCTCCTATGGACCCTCCTCCACTGTCTGGAATCTCCTACAGGTCAAGGTGGTTGTGAGTGACGATGCTCCAACATGGAATTACTGGCACAGGGTTTAATTAGCCTTGAGCTGGCATTGGCATCATAGATTTGTCAAGGCTTTCAGCTGAGCCTCATGGTAACTGTAGGGAAATTGATCCTTTGGTTCAAGTAGAAAAAGTATCTACTGTATCTGTGTAAGCCATCACTGCCATGATGTCATGTTATGTACATTGATATTAAACTAGTGATAATATAGTTTGTATAGTCAAAAATGCTGAAAAGTTTTACTTATATATTTTTTTTTTATATGACAATAAATACATTTAGCCCAGAACTGATAACAGTCAAAGGGCTTCTGAATAATCTGGAAGCCAGCACTTCAACTCAATTTTTTTTTTAAATATAATAACCCTTTCATCACATATTTAAAGGAAATAGATTTATTTTTAAAAATAAGTAGAGACAAACAAATACCTACAATTAGTGTATGGCAGCCATGTACCTTGGGTCAGACAGTGTTTGGATACAGACAGTTAGTCTCTATGGTCTTTCCTGCTTCACTTGCTGCACAGACGCCGGAAAAGCTATAGAGATTATCCTGAGAAGCAATGAGCCTCTGTGAGGCCATATAACTTCAGAGACATTACAGCTCCAAGTCTCAAATCGTTGTGAATTGTAGATGTAACAGGAGATCTGTGCTCCCCTCACACCAATTTAAAGATCACTTACTTGCTCTCACTATCTTGTGTTCAGACAGATACTGAGAGCACCAGGCACAGTACAATTATTTGGACGCTGACACAAGTTTTGTTATTTCGGCTGTTTACCATAATTAATTCAAGTTACAGTTAAATAACGAGTATGGACTTAAAGTGCAGTCTCTCAGCTTAAATTTGAGGGTATTCACATCTAAATTGGAGGAAGGGTTTAGGAATTACAGTTCTTTAATATGTAGCTCCCTCTTTTTCAAGGTCCCAAAAGTAATTGGACAAATGACTCAAAAGCTGTTTCATGGACAGTCGTGGGCTATTCCTTCATTATTTCTTCATTAAGCAGGTAAAAAGTCTGTAGTTGATTTCAGTTGGAAGTTGTTGCTGTGAACCCACTACATGCGGTAAAAAGAGGCTCTCAATGCAAGTGAAGCAAGCCATCCTTGGCCTGCAAAAAATAAAAACCATCAGAGATATAGCAGGAATATTTGGAGTGGCTAAATCAACAGTTAAGGGAGTTCTGCAACACAAAAACTCCTGGACGTCCATGGAAGACAACCGTGTTGGATGATCACAACATCCAGTCAAGTGAAGGACACTCTCCAGGAGGTAGGCATATCATTAGATAACATATATAAAAGATAACATTACCCCTAGGGGCTTAAGATTCTCCAAGACCCCAACATTTGAAAATGAGAAAAATAAAAAATATGTGGACATCTGGAATGATGCACTAGAAAGGTTTTCCAGGGAAATGATGAGTATAGTCATTGCCTGTAGAACTGAAGGTTTGGAGGATCTAGATAAAGAGGTAAAAGACATTCAAAAATTACTAGAACCAGCCTTAGGCACTAGGGATTATGATGAACTAACCAAAAAAACCCAGGATAATCTAAATAGATTAGAAACACAAGTAAAAGAGATCAAACACAGAAAATACAAAAGAGATATGCAGGATTATAAGAATAACAAAGTTAGAACCTATACCAATCCATACAGAGAAAAGAAAGAATATAATTATAAATATAAATCGGACTCCCCCAATTACCCCCCGAGAAAAAGAGTAAATAGTGTGAGATATTCAGATCACACTCAGTGGAAAACCCCAGAAAATAGGAAACAACAAAATTGGACTAGGGTAGAACCGAAATATAAATATCAACCAAATAGAAACAGACAGTATAGAAGTCCTCCACTTGTTCAGAAAAGGAAAGAGATTGAATTAAAAAACCGCTTTGAAATCCTCACAGATGAAAACACACATCGTGAACAAAAGGATTTTTTAGGGGAGAGAAGGGGAAAGGTGACCTTCTCACCTCAGAAACGAAGAAGGTACAGGGATACAGAGGATGTAGAGGAGGACGAGAGTTTCAACATAGGAAAAAGAGGAAGAACATCAAATTGGAGGGAGTAATAAATCTCTCCAAATACAATCCCAGTAAAGATGAAATTAGGATTCTAAATAAGGGCCTCAAATTTGCCCCGAATATAGGTTTTAACCCTTTTTCTGCATATGTGGATATGTTAAAATATTCAAGGAATCTGACACTGAAAAGGTTTTTCTCAATTAACAAATGTGAAAATAAGATAGGAGATCCAAATCATACAAGCCTAAGAAATAGATCGACATTCTATCCTAGGACCTATAAGACTAGCGCTGTAGATATGTTTGAAAAATGTGTATTGGAAGACTTTGAAAAGTTGAATACTAGTAATAATAAGAAAAAAAGGAATCATAATCTTAGTTTTAACGAGAGGAGATCACTACAAGATTTAAGGACCAACAGGAACATAGTCATAAAACCGGCGGATAAGGGGGGGAGTATAGTGGTACAAGATACAGAGGATTATTTGAAAGAATGCAATAGGCAATTGGGGGATATAAAGGTGTATAAATGCCTAAAAAGTGACCCCACTCAAATGATAAAAGAATCTCTATATGTACTACTAGAGAAGGGTAAGGAGACAGGAGTTCTCAATGAAAAAGAGTATAATTTTTTAAAAGTAGAACATCCGAGACTACCTGTTTTCTACACACTCCCAAAGGTACACAAAGATACCAAGTGCCCCCCAGGAAGGCCGATTGTCTCGGGGATAGGGTCAATATCGGCAAATTTGTCTAAATATGTCGACATATGGCTACAAGATCTAGTAAAGATAGTCCCTTCCTATTTAAAAGACACCACACAAGTGATAAAGATTCTAAAGGAAATAGAGTGGGAGGATTCTTTTATACTAGTCACAAGCGATGTATCCTCCCTGTACACTTCAATTACCCATGATCTAGGATGTAGAGAGATTAGAAAAATTTTAGAAGCATCTGGAAAATTTAGCCACCCGCATGTAGAATTCTTAATGGAGAGTATACGTTGGATTTTAAATAACAATTATTTCTTTTTTAACTCCGAGTTTTATCTCCAATGTCAAGGTACCGCGATGGGGACTAGGTTCGCCCCTAGTTATGCGAATTTATTTATGTCTAGTTGGGAAAATATCCATATCTATAATAGTGAAGAATGGGGGGCGGACCTAGTCTCATATTACAGGTACATAGATGATATGTTTTTTATTTGGAGAGGTACGGAATCACATTTGGAGAGTTTTTTAAATTTATTAAATGATAATAATTGGGGTATCCACCTTACTAGTACTTACAGTAAGGACAATATTAATTTCCTAGATTTGGATATTTATGTAGAAGGAGGGGGTATCAAAACTAAGAATTTTTTTAAGAAAGTGGACGCTAACAGTTATGTGTTATATAACAGTGGCCACTATACCCCCTGGTTAGATAATATCCCAAAGGGACAACTACAAAGATTGAGGAGGAATTGCACAGAGTTAGATATTTTTAAAGATCAGGCCAATATCCTTATGGATAAGTTCTCAGAGAAAAAATACCCCAAAAGCATACTAGATAGGGCGTATGAGGAAGTGAGCCAACTCAATCAGGAAGATGCAATTATGAGGAGAGAAAATAGGGAAATTGAGGGAAGAGACAACAAGATGCCCCTAGTTTTTGATTTTAATAGTGACTCTAGGAAAATGAGGTCTATTATTAATAAACATTGGGACTTACTGAAAAAAGATAAAGAGTTGGCAGGGATTATACCAGAGAGGCCTTTTATCACTTTCAGAGGTGCACCAAATTTTAAAAGACTTTTAACTTTTAATCATCCGAAAAAAGAAGTAAAAACAACGTTTTTAAACAATAAAAGTGGGTTTTATTCATGCGGAAAGTGTATGGGCTGTAAGTGCAGCAAAAACAGAACTTTAAAAGGAATAAGTAAATTTAAAGCGAGACATAGTGACGAGGAATTCCCGATAAAGGATTTTATAACTTGCTGCAGTAAAAATGTAATTTATTTGTTAATTTGTCCTTGTGGGCTGCAATATGTAGGTCGCACAATACGCCCCCTTCACAAACTTATTTACGAACATGTGTACAATATAAAACGGGGCTATGAACAACACAGCGTCTCAGCCCATTTCAACAAGTGCCATAAAAAGGACCCTAATGGGCTAATCTTTCTGGGTATCCAAATAGTTAATAAAGCCTGGAGAGGGGGAGACCATATAAATGCAATAGGTAGGGAAGAAATGAAATGGGTACATCGTTTGGGAACTTTAGAACCAAGAGGTTTGAACATAGAATTTGACCTGTATAATTTCCTGTAAGATGGGTAATAGATTTTGCACCTTAAATTTCCTATTTGGAATACAATTACAATAATTTTTATTTTTATTTTTTAGAATACTGTATGATAAGGATTTCTAGAGATTTTTAACTTGGTATTTAATAAATGTAATATCTGACTGAGTAGATATGTGTAATATGTATATAATTAGCACACAATAAGATGATAAAGATATGTGTTACAAAACGCCATTTAGGCGATATGGACTTTAAGGATGAAGTCTGTAGTGAAGAGCTTTTGGACTGATATTTAGAGACTGAATTTTAAACCAATGAGAGGACACAATGGGCGGACATATGTTAATGAGAGTGGATTTAAGTGAAGACAGCAGCAGGATGGGAGTGTGATCTGAGGAAGCCGAATCTGAGGCGAAACGCGTCATCACGCACGTCCCGTGGTTACGTCACGTAAGCCCCGCCTCCAGGAAGTGTCTGCGGTAGTGTGTTTGCCGGCAACCAAACCGAACATTTTGTCCAGAGGAGGATTAAGGGAGCTAAGTGGCACCGTTTTTATACTGTGGAATCTTGCAGATATTAAAAGTTATTTTTCGTTTACAAGCTGCTGCCGTCCTGTGTATCTTTCACATACCAAGCGGATACAGTTGGAGCAGGCTTATCTGCTCCCTACTTGTGAGTGAACCCAGAGAGAGTTTGTCTCCATATGCTAAATTTACCTTACTGTATTACGCTATGTACTTTTCTTTTTATTTTCATGTATATGCACAAATAATTTGAAGCAACAAATTCGAGGTTACATACAGCTTGGTATTGTATCCATTTCAATTTTTTAATTTTGAGTTGCACTTAAGCACTGTGATATCAGTGATATTAGCACATTGGCACTTTTGTGTATGTTCACGTGTGTATTAAGTTAATACTACACTCACAATACTAAGATTGTGAATTACTAGTGCACAAATATTTTACATTGGTTTTTAAAGAGATATTGCACAATTTTTTGTCTTAAAGGCACAGCGCACCCTTTTTCCTATATTGTCGTTTTTTAGTGTTTTATGAGCTATTGCACTTTATAAGGGAGCCGCTTTTAAAGTTTTAATACTTATATTGTAGACGTGTATTGAGCGCCTTTTGTTACTTGTTCTTTTCTGGTGTAGGCATATCATTACCTAAGTAAAAAAGAGACTATATAACGGCGCTAAATACAAATTAATATATGCAGTGTTATACACAAATATTTTCCACAATAGCTGCTGTTACACCAAGTGTATATATATATATTTCCACATACACCCACCCCATAAACCAAAATACAAAAAGGTGTAGCACTACATACAAGTCAAAGTCCGTCCAAAAGCAGAAGGAGTATTTCTCCAATGTTGGCACAGTAGTGCTGGTGTGTTCTGGCTGAAATTGCCTAAAAAACTGAATTTAACTCCAATAGTGTGAAACTGTTATATACTTGAAATAATATGTATACTTAAGAGAACCACTCACATTCTCCTGAGCTATCAACCAAGCTCAGGGATAAATAGCTCACATGTCCGTAAAGGCGACCTTCCCCTTCTTAAGTATGATAATCTTGCATGATGTCAGCTAGGACTTAAACAGAACATATATATGGTGCAATATTGTCTGAAGCAAGTAGTCCGATATAAAGTAGGTATATATTATACTCACATGGATGGAGCCATAAATAGGCTCGGTCACAGCATGTTGTGTAGTTCAGGACTACACGCCTGTAAGCAGGAACCAATAGACCAAGTGTATATACAAAATACTTTTATTAGATGATCTCACTTAAATTAAAATTCTAATGGCCAGTTAGAAAATCAATAAAAAACAAAAAAAATCATAGTTAATGAATTAAAATATACAAAATATAAAATACTTTGAATAAGGGCATAAAGGTGATATGGATAGTCCCCAGGACGCGTTTCGCCGAGCTCCTCTCGGCTTCCTCAGCTGGGTATGTTTTCTTCAATATCATTACCTAAGTCTACCATAAAGAAACTACTTCACGAGAGCAAATACAGAGGGTTTACCACAAGGTGCCAACCATTCATAAGCTTCAAGAATAGAAAAGCCAGATTAGACTTTGCCAAAAAAAACAGCATTATTTGGACAGATGATTCTAAGATCAACTTGTACGAGAATGATGGAAACCACATAACATGGTGAAGGCAGTGTGATGGCATGGGCATGCATTGCTTCTAATGGCACTAAGTCATTAGTGATAATTGATGATGTGACAGAAGCAGCAGAATGAATTCTGAAGTGTATAGGGATATATTATTTGCTCAGATTCAACCAAATTTAGTGAAGTTGTTTGGATAGTGCTTCACTTTACAGATGGACAATGAACCAAAACATTCTGGAGTTTTTTTAAGTCAAAGAAGTGGAATAGTCAATCACCTGATTTTAACCCGATCGAGCGTGCATTTCACTTGATGAAGACAAAACTTAAGGCAGAAAAACAAAAAAACGATTGAAGACAGCTGCAATAAAGGACTGGCAAAAGCTTCACAAAGGAGGAAAGCCAGCGCTGGGTGATGGCCATGCATTCCAGACTTCAAGCAGTCATTGCCTGCAAAGGCTTCTCGACAAAGTTTAAAAAAAATTACATTGTATTTATGATTGTGTTAATTTGTCCAATAACATTTGAGCCCCTGAAATAAGGTGACTGTATGAAAATGGTTGCAATTCCTAAACGTTTCATACAAAACTTTTGTTAAACCCCAGGAATTAAAGCTATGTCTGCACTTCAATTGCATCTCGGTTGTTTCTTTTCGCATCTATTGTGGTGACGTATAGAGCCAAAATTGTGATAATTGTGTCAGTGTCCACATATTTCCAGACCTAACTGGTGATATCATAGTATGGGTTGCCAAAATTACTGAAAAGTTATATTTATTATATTGTTTCTTTTATGAGAAATCTCAACAAATATATTTAGCTCAGAACTGGTAACAGTAAAGGGTCTACTGAAAAATCTGGATGCCAGCACTTATGTCATCTCAAAACTATTTTTTAATATCGTAATCCTTTCATCTGGGTTTTTAAAGGAAATAGATTTATTTTAAATGAAGTATATGTAAAAAAAAAAAAGTGTGAGAGAGAGAGAGAGAGAAAATGCATCCCCACCTTTAGTATATGACAGGATAACTGAGATATATACAAGCACCGTGGGTCAGACAGTTTTTGAAAACCCACAGTTAGTCTCTGTGGTCATCCCTACTAAACTCCCTGCACAGCAACAGGAAAGACCATAGAGATTTGCCTGAGAAGGAAAGAGCGTCTGTAAGGCCATACAACTGCGGAGAAGGTACAACTTCAAGGCTTAAATCTGTGTGATTTGTAGATGTAACCATATATCTGACCTCACCTCACACAATTATATAGCTCACCCCAATGCTCTCACCCTATTTTGTTCTGGTAGATATTGAGGGCACCAGGTATGATGTCATACCTCAACACATTCGATCTTTACCAGAGCATGATGAGAATGACATACGAGCTGGGAAAATAAGTGAAATGACGTGATATCAGTAATGTGCTGGTTCCAAATGTAAATATATTCATCATATTCATATATATGATTGACTTTCCATTTTTATTATTGGATCTATGTTCTGACAGTGTTTTAACGCAGCAATGATTGTCCGTAATGGGAAGACTTGCCCTGTACCTGGCTGTAACGTGAGTATATGAGTGATTTATTCCTGTGGTTCTGTTTGTTCGACCTGGACAATGATTTCTTCTAAAATGCATGGCTCTTCAATAACGATGGGGTTATGTGTATTGACCAAAAGGCAGTAATTAATTATAACAGATTTCAAATTAACTGCAGTGTGTGTATTGATTGGTCAAACAGATTTGAATTGAAGAACTATAAAAGCAGGAGATATTTTTGTGCCAAAAAAAGTGTTGCTTTCGTCTTTTATACTTTTTGTCCTCAGCAGATATACTCTCCTTTGAACGCCAGTGAGGCAGGACAACTAGTTAATTCCATACATGAAAAATTTGTAGGTTTTAGAAAAGTTTCGGGCAGAGCTGCAATTTGGCCAAATTTGGACCAAATTCCTGAATCACAGACTAACTGAACTGCACAATGCCAAGCATGTGGACTTTGGGTCATGATTCTAAATTCCTAATGTTGCAAAAAAAAAAAAACCTGATTGATGAGAAAAGAAGATAATTGGAGGATAGGGGACAGATACCAAACGGTGATTTTATTCACAGATCAAGTGAGAAGTGACCAAGAGAACGATAAAAGGAGGAGCAGTAAACCAAAACCTCTACATTTATATATTTATGTTTATATATGCTCTTCCTGTTTTCCCCTCTATTGGTTATTTTTTCTTACTTGTTCTTTAAATAAAATCATGCGAAACTGCTCCTACCAGTATAAAAATATGTATATTTGGCTGGTTGGGTCAAGCCGAATTGTGTCGCCATGCACAAGTATTGTCAGTATACACCTGGCTCATACGTTCCTATTTAAATCTGGGTGTGAGAACTATGGACCAAACAAATATATAAAATCTATAGGACTGCTGCGTTGAGATCTAGATCTTTCGAAGTTGTTAAAGTATCTGTCAGTCCAACCATTCATCCACCCATCTATCCATCCATTTTAAGTATTTTATAATAAATGGTCGTGTAAATGAACACTTTTGTGTTAAGAGATGTATTTGCTGGACAGTATATGTTGATGAATTTACAACAGCTTTTATCATTTATTCTTTAATAGAAGCATAACAAAATGTTCTGACTATCAACTCACAACAGCTTTCTTAAAAGAGAATCCAAATGATCAATTCCCTTCAGGAATTACCCGACTCTGCTCAAGGAAGACGCACCTGTGAGGAAACACACGCCTGAAAAACCAAAGAGGTCCACGTTTGCATTCTCATTCTCACAACTACCTCAATAAAACGTTTGGTTATATTAAACCCTTTATGTTCCTAAAAAAAAAAAATATGAGTTTCTAATGCACAGGTGGTCAAAGTGTTAACTATAGAATTTTACCAAATAGTTGGCAGAGAATTAAAGATTGTGTAGCCCAATAACATGTCTGGAGGCCACGGTTTGATGCCCCTGGCTTAAACAATGGATTTAAAAAAAATCTAGATTGTTATAGAAAGGAGTGGAAAAGAGATGAAGAATTCTAAAATGTCATGAATTGTATCTGGAAACATCCATCATAAACACAACATTCCTAACCAAATCTTCCATTATTATACAGACTGTTGTGCTTCAAAGGGAATTATTTTCTATGTAGGCCATTCCTTTCCTCTAGAGGGCTCTAGAAATCCCATCATTCTTTTAAATCCAAATTTCATTTACTATAAAAGTACAAGGATAAAGTTTTTACTATAGCATTGGATCCAAGGCTTCTTCAATCTATGAACCGCAACCTGGCTCTGACCCTCTCTCCAGTGATATACTCCTCAACCCGGAATCGGCTGCAATCTCTCCAGCCTGTCCTGGTCCTCTCATAGCTTGTGTGGTTTCCATGTTTAAAGGAAGAGTTTACTGTTAGAAGTACATCTTTGTATTCCTAACACTATTCCCTCTGCCCTCCGCACCCCTCAACCCCACGTCAATCAAAGGAATAAAAAACCTTTCATGCACTTACCTGAATCCACTTACCTGAATCCAGGGACCTCAACGCTGGGTCACTAAGGGCATTTAGAAGTTGCTGTACATCATCATGCGAGTACATCCAGTGTCATTTCTGGTCGATAGCCAATAGAGGCAGTCTTAACCCTGCAATATAAACATTGCAGTTTCTCTGAAACATGTTTCACATTGCAGGGCTAAGGGTGACCGGGACACTGCACCTCAATCAGATTACATTTTCTGGGTGCCTATAGAGTCCCTTTAACCCCTTAAGGACCAAACTTCTGGAATAAAAGGGAATCATGACGTGTCACACACGTCATGTGTCCTTAAGGGGTTAAAATAGTATCTACAAAAGGGAACAGGAGCCAGGAGTGATTTTCACTAACTTGTGCAAATAGTTTCTATGTTTTTTTTTTTTTAAATGAACAAATTCATAAACCATGTCTACAATGGTATAAGTGAGATGGCTAACGCTCCCTTTAGGCAGTAGAAGACTGTTAAGGTGTGGTTCTAAAAGGCATGTGTTTATACATGCATTAGGCCTTATCGTTATACATTTTCATTATTTTTGCCTAAGTCAGGTATTTAAAAAAAATAAAAATAAAATAAATGGATCTTGCTTTTTTAATATATATACATATTTATATAAAATAAATCGAAGCAGAGCACTCAAGGGTCTTACTGCTTAAAGGTCAGCTTTCTTTATTATAGCAGCATAATATTGCAAACTTGCGTGCAACATGGTCAACGTTTCAATCACAACTTGGACTTTTAGATATTTCTATTATATCCTAATTTTTTATTATTATATTTTATTCTATTTTGCATTATTCTGTACTGGATTTATTCGGGAAGCTTTAGGTGCCTATAACATCAGTTAAATGTTGTGATTCATTGTGTATAGTATTTTACTTCGACTGTAATATGTTATTACATCATGCAGCCTCTTTAAATAAATATCGAGCATTAGATGATTCACACAACTCGTATAAAACCAGCAAATAAAAAATGACTTCTTCTTCTGTGTACGTTTATATGTGTAAACCTCTACTAGAGATCATATAAAGATCGTTGGGAAGAAGCCTCTTAAGACACAGGGTTTTAGACAAAGCAAATGCAATGCATTAGACATATGGAAGCAACGAGTCCCATTATGCGCTGACCTCTTCCCATCTGGGAAGTGTTTAACAGCCCAATAATGCAAGATGAGATATTACCGTATTTATAAATCACCAGTTTAGTATTGATCTTGCTTGAAATGGTTTTGATGTCACGTGGTTTAAATGCTCATAAAGTAACTCTTTCATAAACATTTTGCTTCTTTAAAGAAAAGACTTTAAGTGAGACTGTCACATGTCATATTATCCTGCTTTACCATCTGCAAGGAACTAATAGGTTGTCCGTGAAACATTTATTAGTTTAATGTTTTGTTGGTTTTTTTGTCTTTTTACAGTGCAGATATCTTGTAATTACAATGTATCTATTATTAATGAAGCCATATCGGTATCATAAACATTATTGCCACATTCTCCTTTTTTTTTCCCCTTAAGGAAGATTGTGAACTCTATAATATTTCATTAAGATCTTATAATGCTGCTTGGCTAATCATGGCCCCAGTTTTATATCAATTAACTAATTGTATCAGTTCCTTAGTGAACATTTAATTGACTTTCCATACTGCTGGGCATCACTTTGATCTGACTGACAGAAATTCATAAACTTCTCTGTGGAAAACCAATGCTGGGGAAGTGTCTGAATTTCCGAATCGTGCTGTTCTGATAAGGATAGAGAATTAGGGAGTTATCTACTAAAGACTGAAACAGCAAAGTTAGGAAAAGGATATTTTAACCACTTACCAGATATCTCCTTAAAGTGGTACTTTGTAACTTGTTGACTGCCACCTTCATTCATTCCCCATTGGAAAAAAAAAATAACATCTGAATATCAAAAAAAAAAAAGATGAACAGAAATTTGAAAATTAACTAATCAAAACAAAACAAATGCCCCCCATGCAAATGCCTAATGTCTATTGCCCCAGCATTTAAAAACTTCACCAGCTGACCCCAGTGACAGAGCAGAGAATTTTATTGATAGCCCCCCAAAAATAAATAGACATAAAAAAGCTCTGGGACTTCATTTATGGTAATAGTACGGGATTTACTTACCTGTCTTTGCACAAACAGCAGAGTATATTATCTGTCTATCAAATCACACGGACTGTGGCTTTGTGGAAGGACCTTAGACCCTCTGAGACCTCCTGGTCCATTTGACAGAACATTGAAGAATATTCTGAATAAATGAGCGAATTTCATTCAATGCAGCCTACAGTACAAGCAGTGGGAGATACTTTGTTTAAATATCGACCTTTACCAAAATAACATTCACATTTAGTGAAGTCTAATAAAAATCAAAAATTCAAATGAGAATTAAGGCCCAATACTGTTCCAGTATATTTTAAAGTAAATTGTGATAAGTGTGAGTGAAGAAGACAAGTGGTTAATTCTCAACAAACTCCAATAACCAGTTTCCCCATTTTTCATTCCTGCATTCTTTATTGAAAAGTCTGTTCAGTTCTAAAGAGCAATAAAAAAATACAACAGAACTCTAATTAAAAAAACACTAATTACAGAAATGCATTACACTCAGGGAGTTCGAAAGCAGAAGGCGGTTGTGTTTTGGTTACCTGCCAATAACCTGCCTTTAGAGTTCCTTCCTCCAACAGATCGCATATTGCTTTAGAAAGTAATAGCTCTGTATCTTCAAAGTGCCATTCGGATGTGTAACCTAGCAAGTGACTAGTGCGATGGCCGAACATGTTTGTTTGATTCTGTATTCGGAGTTTGGCGCCAAGAAAAAGAGATCATTGATGGGAAAAAAAGATGATTGATGGGTAGAGGACAGCCACTAAATGTTGATTTTATTCACAGACAAATTTATATATTATATATTTATTAGACTTGTGTATGGTGGAAATTTTAGTTTTGTCCAAATTTCTTTCAGACAAAAATAAATATAGTTTCATCCAAAAAACGAATGACTTCCACCATCATGCTTCACCATTGGGATGGTAGAGTGCAGAGGAGGAGCAGTGCCTGTTTCCAGACATGATGCTTTGAAATGATGCCAAACCGGTCTTTGTTTCATCAGACCAGAGAACCTCGTTTCTCACAGTCTGAGAATCTTGTTTTGCACATTCCATGGCTGGCTTTCATGTGTCTTGCAATGAGAAGTGTCTCCATACATGATCTCTGTAGCTCACTCTGAATGATTTGTCACCTCTCAACAGGTGCCTTCTCCCCAGATTCCTCAATTTGGATGCGGAGATCTACGAAGAGTCCTGGTTGTTCCAAACCTCTTCCATTTGAATTATGGAGGCCACTGTGCTCTTGGGAACCTTCAATATAGCTGATTTATGTATTTATCTTGTTGTCTTCCCCATATCTGTGTTTCAACTCAATCCTCTCTTTAAAGTTTACAAACATGTATTCCTGACCCTATAATGCTAAATATACTATTTTTGTCTCCGCCGCCCCACCTACGCCGCCCTTAAGAAATTTAAAAATGTACCTTTATTCCAGCGTAATTCGGGTCTGCCAGCACTGGCCCCACCTCTGCTTCACCTTCCTGGGATCATCAGAACATCAGATATTAGCCAAACCAATGCTTTCCCATAGGAAGTAATTGGGAGGCTATCGTGCATGCGCTGCGCTAGTCAGCATCTCGTCATAGTGATGCATTGACTCAGTGCATCTCTATTGGGACAGTTCAGTGCCTCCATACATTGCGTTGTACAGCACTGACCCAGTAAGCACCTCTAGTAGCCGTCTGAGTGACAGTCACTGGAGGTGTCCATAGGCACCAATGTAAACACTGTCTTTTCTCTGAAAAGGCAGTGTTTACATGAAAATACCTGCAGAGACATGCTATAGACACCAGAAAAAATACATTAAGCTGTAGTTGTTATGGTAACTATAGTGTCCCTTTTAGCTCTGCAGACAGTTCCATTGACCTTGTGGCTTGATTTCTGTTCCAATATGTGTGCTTTTGCAAATCATGTCCACAATTGATTTTGGCGCAGGTGGACTCCAATCAAAGTGTAGAATCATCTCAAAGATGATCTAGGTTCTAGAGAAATGGGATGCACCTGAGCTGAATTTCAAGTGTCTTAGCAAAGGAATACTTTGAATACTTCAATGCTATATTTCAGTTTTTTTCTATTTATTTATTTTTGACAATCTTTATTTGGTATCCTTTTCCATTTGAGAACAAGTAACAGTCAGAAGCAATACAATGTGTTCATATCAACATCAGCGTCTGTACAAAAAACTGTGCCGCTAAACTGTGCACATCTAACAGTTGGCTCTACCCAATGTGCCAGCCTGAGTTCAGGCCTGCGACAGCGGCCTTGCCGGGTTTTTAGGCAGTTTGTATAGTGTCTTCTGCTGTGTTGGAGTTTTTGGTCGTCTCCCCACCATGTTTTCCTGTCTGCGCCCTAGTAATCTTTGTTAGGTGATAGTATGCCGGTTCTCCACTTGTGTGTTAGTCGTAGCATCAAACTTATTTTTTTTATTTTTAAGAAACCTTTTAATGCCAATATCGGGTGTACTACTACAGTCATGGTGAATATCTCAGGGGTCTATAATCCAGGATTCGTGGTTGTATGGCTTCTTCTCAGTTACTTCACCGTTTTGAGGCCAGCGAACTAGTGTGTATAGGCTCTTCGGGCTCTTGTTGCTGGCAGTCAGTCATTAAACTGGGCTACGGTAGTCGGTCTTGAGGGATGTGTCTGGGCTTCTGTCTGTGCCACAGTCAGATGGGTTGCTGGTGTGGGAGTCTATGCGTTTGTTTTGGGTCAGGTCAGGTTCCCACCCCAGATGCTACTCCGTTCTACTGCTGTGTCTCTCTATCTACTGATTATGCATAGGTTTGGGGTTATGTCTCTCATTCAGGTACGCATCCATGTTCAGGTGTTGTTGGTGTAAGTGTTGTGCTTCTGTCTAGATTTAACCAACTGTTTTGTGCTATCCATCCTATCGAGGGACGAATCGTGTCCAAAATGTAGGCCTGTCCGAGTGATTATGTAATCTTTCTACTGTCTGTATTGGTCGTTGGGGGAACGGTTCGAGGTCTGGGTATGAGGCAGAGGGGGGGTGGGTGATGTTGACATAATGGTTAAGGGGTTAGGTGGGGGGCTTAAGAGTGTGTGCTCCGGGCTTCTGAGGGCCCCTGCGGTATTGCGCTTGGGGTCGCTATTCTTTTGGCTAGGTATGTTGCCCATGGATACCAGGTCAATGCGCACTGTTCCGATCTCCCATGGAGATCGTCCGTTAGAGTTTCCATTGAGTGTATTTCTTCCACCTTTGTCACCCATTGCTGGAGGGTGGGCGCTCCCTTCTGTTTCCACATCACAGGGATGAGGGACTTGGCTGCATTGAGCAGTGGTAGTGTTAGGGATTTCTTATATGCTTTCAGGGGGGTGGGGGTGTGGTGTAGTAGTATCATTAGGGGGTTTAGAGGTAGGTTTTTTTCTATTTTTAATACATTTGCAAAGTTAACATAAAGCTGCAACATCGAAATGAGAGGGTATGAATTCTTTCCAAATGCATTCTGTTTTTTGCATTTTTATTTACACGCAGCAAGTTTTTTACTAGCGGACTTTCCGAGTGGAACTGAAGTTAAGTTTACACTGGTAGACTCGGGTAACCGAAATAGAAGGCTGTGCAAAAAAACAAACAAAGAAAATGTTGTACCATGAAGATGATGCATCCTAAAATCTTAACAGAGCAATCACATTATATATATATATATATTATATATATGATAATGTCTAGGAAACTATTTTAAATGTATGATTGTCACTTCCCAAGAGTTTTAAATGTTATGCCTTATCTCATGTAGGCGTGCAAAATTGAATGAAATATAGAAATGCACACCACTACATATATCTATATCCTGTCAATCATTGGTAGAAGCTCCACCCTCTGCACCTGTAAGTTAGTATAGAGAGAGGAAGCCAAACATACAACGTGTGCCCTGGCTCGGCAGAATTCAACTGGAATGTGATTTCATTTGTTAAATCTTTTATATGCATTTAAAAGAATACTGAGCATCACATAGCCACGAAAGATGAAAACAAGTTACAGGTGATTTTCAATATTTATTGAATTATATTATTTTCAAAAATTACAATTTCAAAAAAGGCCAAAAGGAAATCTTACGGCATCAGGAATGTTACTTTAGGTCACACCCCCTAAGAGCTCAGGCAAAAATAACATCAGCAAATAGGCTCCTTTCTCTAAAAAAGGGAATGCTTGTTTATCTACAATGAGTTTGGTTTAAGATACAATTTACAAAGTTAAAATATTAGTACGCTATTAATACTTTTATGCTTTTTCTTTGGTTACTTACTAATATTCTCCTTAGTACTAATGTAAAATATTTGTCTGTGTATATATAGTACATATATAATACATTTTATAATGTATCTATTAATAGCCATACACATATATTGCTATTATAAGCAGATCTGTCACTTTTAGAGATCTTTACATAGTTCGCAAATATCCCCTAAAAGTGACAGATGTGGTGTGGGTCCACAGGCCGCGGTTGCAAGGGAAGGGAAGTTTTGCTTACCTCAGGCTGTCCCTAGTGGCTATCGTGGCAATCTTCCTCCAGCAGGTCCTCTTCAGGTCCTGGTGCTTCAGGTGTCAGTAGCAACATGAGTGCTGTATTCTTAAGAGTACATCACTGAGGTCTATGGAAGATCCTCCATAGACAGTCACAGAGCTTGAATCCTATAGTGGTAATTTTTAGTCATGAAGAAAAGATTAAATTTAAATCTCTTTAGTTTAAAATAAAGGCGCCTCAGAGGGATATGATAACATTATACAAATATATTCGGGGCCAGTACAAACCATTATCTGGAAATCTATTCATAAACAGGTCTATACATAGTACACGAGGTTATGCATTTAGACTTGAAGAAAGGAGATTTAGTCTAACGCAAAGAAAAGGTTTTTTTTTTTACGGTAAGAACTATAGGGATATGGAATTCTCTGCCTGAAGAGGTGGTTTTATCAGAGTCCATACAGATGTTTAAACAGAAATTGAATAAATACTTGCAAAAACATAATATATAGGGATATCGTTTCTAATTAGTAGGGTAATAGCTGCTTAACCCAAGGAGATATCTGACTTGCCATTTTGGTGTCAAGAAGGAATTTTTTCCTAGTTTGTTGCAAAATTGGAAGCGCTTCAGACTGTGTTTTTTGCCTTTTTTTATTAACATCAAAAACATATGTGAGAAAGGCTGAACTAGATGTACTCAAGTCTCTTTTCAGCTATGTAACAATGTAATATGTGACGGCTACTAGGATTGGGCAAAAGTTTAGGAGGAACTTAATCCCTGTTTTGTCTTGTGGTATCTCTGGATTACAGGAGAATTTCAATGAAATTCAAATGCAGTCTTGATGGGTATTTCATAAAAAAAAAAATATATATATATATATATATATATATATATATATCCACTTTAAATAATTTCTGTTTAAAGTTTCCTTTCACCAGTTTCATTGGCTAATTTAATTAAACTGAAAAGATTTAAAAAAAAAAAAGGAAATTTATTTTATTTGATACTTTGCCATCCTTGGGCGCAGAGGTTAGACTCCTGTGCAGAAATGGCCAGGAATTATTCTCAACTCATCAACTTGAAAGTGCAATTTCAATGTGTTCTAGCTGTAGTTACTGTTAAATTGATTGGTTTCAGACTGAAACTTCTCTCAATTGATATCTTATATAATCCAAGGCTTCCCTGAGCTACCTTGACAGCACAAAGACCATCCATCAATAGACAATGGATTATTCCACAGCCATGTGGGCTTCTTTGCTGTTGCAGCTATTAAGAGGATGTGCTCCACTACCTTATCATATCTGACACTTTCTGTGAGTTAAACGCAATGAAAGAAAATGCACAAGATGTTCTCTGGACCGTGAGAATCCTCTTCATTCAGTGAGAGGTCAGGAAATGACTGCAAATAGAATTCCTCTTCTAACCATTAAGACTATTTATGCTGAGATTCAAGATACTTTAAATGTAAATTCAGATATATTCAATGTATATAACAGCTTGGGGATAAACCTGAAAGCACTGGAAACATTATAACTACTCTATACAGTATTGATGTTTCACGTCTCAAAGTAAAGGAACAATAAAATCTTAATGAAGTGGTTTGGGAGCACTGGTCCTGTAATTTGTTTTTTTAGTAACGACAATGTTTACATTGATGTGTTAAAGCCACCTAAAGTAGCTGTCTTGTAACAGCCACTAGAGGTGTTTCCTCCTCCAGAACCGAGAGAAACCCCACCCTGGAATCAAATTCTGGGCATAACAGTACTTCCTTTTAGGAGCTTGGCATTTGGCCGTGCATGTGTATCTGAAATTCAATGCTTCTCTTTGAGAAGCATTGAATTGGAAGAGATCACAGAAGACCTCAGCAAGACATTTCTGAGTACAGGAGACCGCACTAAGTCACTGCTGGACCTGGTGAGATAAAGATTTCTCACACTGACAGGAGCTGACTTGGCCACATTCAGGGCCTGGTCTACTGGGTTACTCCACCTGGGTGTCACAACATAGGTGGTTCCCTCTGTGTGCTGCTAAGTTACCATGGAAGAACTGTCAGTATACCAGAGAGGGGAGTATGTTCTTACATATCTTCTCCTTAAAGATTGTAGGTTATTTAATGTGACTTGTCCCTGGCACAAGAATCCATCCTCTGGGGTGCCTATCTAGTTAGGTACCAGAATGTTCTGTGTGCCAGCCTTATCTCATCTAGCAGTGGTCTTCAAGGAACGTGAAGTCAGAGGAAACTAGGCTTCATCCAGATTTCAGAACGATTCAGGTAGGAGAACATTTAATTTGCACATCCTTCATTAGGCTGAGACTTCTCCTGTGAAGCTGCTGCGTCAAGGTGACTATCCATTCTGTGCTATCTTTGCCAAGGGTGAATTATAAAGTGGTTACATGTTCATATATTCACCCTTCCGTGCCTCAAACTCCATTGGATTGTAATCCAATCAGGGTAGCGAGATAGGCCTAATGTTGGCGTCGGTGTCCTCCTTGTTATCCCAGCCTCCTGGCAAGGCCCACAATGTGGCCCCCATGGGCCAAATTCCAGTATTTTAAATTCACAATTTCATGATGGCTTTTAAAAATGTATTTGCCATAAAGAAGTCTTTATACTAAGTATGCAGCCTATTATGCCATTCTTTGAAGATCTCTGGCTATCCTTGTCCAGTAGTCCTTTGGGGTTATGTATAAAAAATAAAAATAAAAAAACATTTTTATAAATGCTTTGTTTTCTGAATTGCTCTGTATATCTAACCCACATACCCAATCACTTCATGTAACTGAATTTATTTAGTTGAATATTTTTTTTATTTTATTATCACAAGATTATTTACTAAAGTTTTGCAGTGATTTCAAACGTTTAAACTGTTAAGTGTGTAACGGACCCCAATACTCCGGCTGAGTATATCCACTGAAGAGTCTCCCTAGTCCCGCAGAGTGAAAATGTGATATAGCTTTTGTGTTCCCAAACATCAGCCAAATGGTGAAGGGTGAATCAAACTGTTTTATTTTGGCCAAGTTGCCTGTTTATATACATGACCCCCAGCATGGGGTCTCCATTCATTTATTTCAACAGTAAGCCGGTCCAGGTGTTTCTGTGTCTGGAAGATAAGTGAGTATAGTATAGGATAGTGTAGTATAGCCAAACGTGGTAAAGTTTTAATCGACCACACACATGGCTGCTGCCCAAAATAGTACCAGAGGAAAAGAGGTCAGTCCACTTTTGGGGGTTCCTATACAAATATAAACAAATGCTTCTCCTGGCTCGTAGGGAGTGAATGTCCTCCTCGTTCAGGAGTGTCTTTTCTCCAAAAAGCGCTCTTCTGGCTTGTCTGGGAATGAAGCAGGAAACTGTATGATTTTTCCAGGGTTTGAGAGACAAAGTGCCTGAAATATAGTTCCACGTGCTCGACGACCACGTACCACTGCCAGTGCTCGGGAGATAAAATGGCCGCCATTTACTAGAGCACATGTGTTAGGTTATACGAATGGCGGCCACCCAGAGACAGCACTTGAGTTAAGTGCTTCTTTTGAAGTTAACGAGCCAAGGGGGTGGTCAGTGTTCGGTCAAACGAAAATACCGAACCAAAGAGAAAAGTATTGTTTGGTTAAACTGGTAAACGAAACAGAGCTTTTCACTAAAATCTGATAAGAGGGACACATCTGTTTGTTACAGACAGTGGCGTACATACCAGGGTCGCAGGGGTCGCGGTTGCGACCGGGCCCGGCCCACCAGGGGGCCCGGCCGCCCCTGCGACCCGGTATGTACCCACAGGGCCAGCCTCTTCTGCTGGGGGGCCCAGGAGCCGGCCACCTCCGGGCCCCCCGAGGCTGGCCCTGCTGTCATCCGGCTGGCGGGCGCGCGAGGGAGCACTGTCCCCTGGATGCTCCCTCTTCAGCTCCCTCGCGCACCGCACTAAAACCGGAGCCGGAAGATGACGTCATCTTCCGGCTCCGGTATCAGTACGCGGCGCGCGAGGGAGCTGAAGAGGGAGCATCCAGGGGACAGTGCTCCCTCGCGCGCCCGCCAGCCGGGTGACAGCAGGACCAGCAACACCACTGGACCCCAGGGAATCCCCCCAGCTCTCACACAGGTAAGGAGGCTGGGGGGATTAAATTAAAAAAAAAAACAGAAAAAACGTGTGTGTGTGTTTAGTGAGTGTGTGTGAGTGTGTGTTAGTGAGTGTGTGTGTGTGTGTTAGTGTTAGTGAGTGTTAGTGAGTGTGTGTGTGTGTGTTAGTGAGTGTGTTAGTGAGAGTGGTAGTGAGTGAGTGTTAGTGAGAGTGTTAGTGAGTGTGTTAGTGAGAGTGTTAGTGAGTGTGTTAATGTGAGTGTGTTAGTGTTAGTGAGTGTTAGTGAGAGTGTGAGTGTGTTAGTGAGTGTGTTAATGTGAGTGTGTTAATGTGAGTGTGTGAGTGTTAGTGAGTGAGTGAGTGTTAGTGAGTTAGTGAGTGTGTTAATGTGAGTGTGTTAGTGTTAGTGAGTGTGTTAGTGTTAGTGAGTGTGTTAGTGAGTGTGTTAGTGAGTGTGTTAGTGTTAGTTTGTGTTAGTGTGTGTGTTAGTGAGAGAGTGTGTTAGTGAGTGTGTTAGTGAGTGTGTTAGTGAGTGTGTTAATGTGAGTGTGTTAATGTGAGTGTGTTAGTGTTAGTGAGTGTGTTAGTGAGTGTGTGAGTGTTAGTGAGTGAGTGTGTGTGTGTTAGTGTTAGTGAGTGTGTTAGTGAGTGTGTTAGTGTTAGTGAGTGTGTTAGTGTTAGTGAGTGTGTTAGTGTTAGTTTGTGTTAGTGTGTGTTAGTGAGAGAGTGTGTTAGTGAGTGTGTTAGTGAGTGTGTTAGTGTGAGTGTGTTAGTGTGAGTGTGAGTGTGTTAGTGTGAGTGTGTTAGTGTGAGTGTGTTAGTGAGTGTGTTAGTGTGAGTGAGTGTGTTAGTGAGTGTGTTAGTGAGTGTGTTAGTGAGTGTGTTAGTGTTAGTTTGTGTTAGTTTGTGTGTGTGTTAGTTTGTGTGTGTGTTAGTGAGTGAGTGTGTTAGTGAGTGAGTGTGTTAGTGAGTGAGTGTGTTAGTGAGTGAGTGAGTGTGAGTGAGTGAGTGTGTGTTAGTGAGTGTGTTAGTGTGAGTGATTGTGTTAGTGTGAGTGATTGTGTTAGTGAGTGTGTTAGTTTTAGAGTGTGTTAGTGTTAGTGTGTGTGTCTGTTACTGAGTATGTTTGTGTGCGTCTTTCACTGAGTGTGTGTCTGTCAGTAAATTTGTGCGTCTGTTCATGAGAGTGTGTGTGTGTGTGTCTAAAGCACTTACCTTTCTCCAGCGCCGGGCTCCCTTGGCGCTGGGGATCTCTCCGTCCCGATCCGCCTCTCAGCTCCGAATGCACATGCGTGGCAAGAGCCATGCGCGCATTCAAACCGCCCATATAGGAAAGCATTACTCAATGCTTTCCTATGGACGTTCAGCGTCTTCTCACTGTGATTTTCACAGTGAGAATCGCAGAAAATCCTCTAGCGGCTGTCAATGAGACAGCCACTAGAGATGGATTAACCCTCAGTGAAACATAGCAGTTTCTCTGAAACTGCTGTTTTCAGCTGCAGGGTTAAAACTAGAGAGACCTGGCACCCAGACCACTTCATTGAGCTGATTTGATCTGGGTGTCTGTAGTGGTCCTTTAAGTGTATGTGTTTATGCATGCACTGGCGTACATACCGCAGTCGCACGGGTCGCAGCCCTGCGACCAGGTGCCCGCCCGCCATGTGTTGCGGCCCCAGCCCGCGCAGAGTAAGCGGGGGGGGCCCACAGATCAGTTTTCGCACCGGGGCCCCATGGGTTGTGTGTACGCCACTGGTTACAGATATGATTTCATAGGTAGATAGCTATTTACAATAAATGCTAGGGATGTGCATGGGCCAAAAATTTGGTTTGGCACTTCTGAAATTCGGCACTTCCGAAATTTGTCAATTCGGACATTCGGAAGGATCCGAATGTCCGAATTGACGAAAGCTGTCTAATGTGTCTAATATGTAACATGTCGAATTGCACATGTCTAATAAATGCTATGTCTCAGGGAATCAAACTATTATTATTATTATTATTGCAATTTATATTGTAGAGCAATATTATGAGGGGGGGATTTAACTGAAAATAGGACAATTACGAGAAAACTTACAGGAACAATAGGTTGAAGAGGACCCTGCTCAAACGAGCTTACAGTGCTACTAAAATTAAATGTTAAAAAGTTTTAAAAAAATTCCTTTTTTCTGATTATTAATTTTTTTTCTTTAATCGTTTCATAACAGGTGAGATGCTGAGAATGATATATGTAGTGGTTACTGTTAATGATATCCCTATTTTATACAAACTAAGATATACAATTAATTAAATATTTATTTAATAAAGGTTAACATGCAAATCTGACATAGATCTCTTTGAAATTATTAAATACAAGTATCATTAGTTTATATGTGTAGCTAACAGATCCACAATACATTAGGAATTAATTTTGCATTAAAAATAAGCAACACATTATACACTTGCATTCTGCCTAACAGTAAATCTCATGCGTCAGGGGAGTTAGACATTCTGTCAGCAAGAGATGAAAGGGTGCCACAGGAAATTAATTGGTATTTACGACAGGTTTCTCTAACAGATCAATTACAGAGCTTTAAAATAAATAAATAAATAACTCAAATATAAAAAGAGATCAATTACTAAAAAAGTTATTGACAAAAAAAAAACAAAAAAACGTATATTTGTATATTTGCTAATGATCACGATTACTTCCTCACCAGCAAATAATTATTTAAAATGTGTGGTGGAAATATGATTATCCTAGCCTTGATCTTAGCAAAACAAAATATTTGTTGTAATTATTTATTGGATTATATTGTTATTGTTTTTATTTTTTTTAGAGAGCATAAATCAGGGGGATTCAGGCAATGACCCATTTTTAAGTTTATTTAGGACTGTGCTTTTTAAATTCTATCTGGAAATAGAATGTCTAATAACATTCTGGAATTAAAGTTCCATTTCTGAATAGCGAGGAACAATCATTGCCGTAGAACAATAGCCTTTCCACATATTCTAAATAATTGGAAATTTGTCACCATAGCAGCAGCAGTATTTTCTGTGTATTTAATTATATGCCAATCAAGAAATTCACAGACAAGGCTGCCTCTACTCTATAGTCTATTCTCCATTTTGTAGGCTTATTCTGTATTTTAAAATGCAATTAACAGCTTGTTTTAACATTTTATCCAATTTATTTATCTTAAATTTTTTCAGAGTTTGAGCTTTTTTTGGTATAAAGCAATGTTTAATCAGTTTATATATGTACGGGTAGATTTAACAAGGCAAAACAAATGGGTTTTTTTGGGGGGTGGAAAATACTAAATGTCAAGAGCCATTTTTTTGGTTTCCATAGTGATTGTTCCTTATTTAGCGTTTTACTCTAGAATAACACCTATTCTATTTCTTGATAAATCTTTTTTTAAATAAGTACATTAACTGTTAATTGTTTTTATTTATTTTTTTAATTCCATAAATTAAAAAATGGTAATAAAATGAGTGTCTGACAACTCACAGAGGATGGAAGGCTAAAGGAATTACATATAATTTGACACATGATAAAAATGGAAAAGTGACGCACCCAAAAAGTTGAAATAGATTCTATGTAGAGAATAGACAGAATGTACACGTAAATGGCCACATGTAGGTTGAGCTTGGTGGGCTACTTCTGAAAATTGACCTCTAGGAAAGCTGCTAATGTGACATCTAGGACATAGTATTCTATTGCCAGTGTTGATAAATACTGTCAGCCCTTTGGGTCTGTAAGCCTCTTGTTGTAAAGCCTCTTATATTCGTCATGTCCACCATATCATTCATTCCCCTCTTTACGACTGTCACTCCATCTCCATCTATCAACGCCTTGTTTTTGGAAACCAAACTGGTGTTTGCAACCTTAGCAGCCTCTATGACGTGTAGCCAAGGCCCAGGATCTTCAGACAGCTGCGTCTTCGGTAATGAGTTGTACCACTAGTCAGTGAACTACAACTTGGGTGGACTAGAAAAAAATATATAAACTGGACTTGACAAAGTACTAGAAGGCAGAAGAAAGACAGGGGTGAACTCTTGGAATGGGGGTTTGATGTGAGGGGAATGGAATCAGAATTAGATGAACAGGGCTTTCTAGAGACAGAATAGGCATAACTGGTTAGGCAAACTGAGAATGTCTACGATAGTTTTGAACATAATTGAAAATGAGAACTATGCAAGAACTGGCCCTAAATGCAACTGTGTTTGGATTCAAGTCTAGCTGGTACTTCTTCTCAGTGTTTTATGATACATTCATGTGATACTGCCTCTGGTTTCTTCCTTGTTCATTTGTTATTATCTACCCATGATGGAACAAACTACCTAGTTCTGTATTGTCACTCTTGGTCTTTAGTGGAAAATCCGGGAGGAAATGCTTGAAACACCAACCAAAGAATCAGGAACCAGAAGGGAGATTTAAATATCACACATATAGACCCAGCCAAAACAGAAATCCCCAAATCTTCAGAGTCTATCTCCAATAACTTGTATCTTCATTAAGACTGTACACGTCTATTAACTGTAGTTTATTCATTCCCCTCATCTACCGATTGTTCCTGTGTAAATGTCTCATTTATTGTAAATTCCCCCCCTCCCCCCCTCTCATAATATTGTAAAGTGCTGCGGAATTAGTTGGCGCTATTCAAATACCAATAATAATAATAATTCCTCTGCCTCAAAAGATCAGTCGATGATGGTTAATAGTGCAATTGATTTCTAATTGCTTTTTGTCATGTAAACAGACACCTCTGGCTAAATAGAACTACCAAAAAACTTTATATAAATATACATATTAATGTCTAATATTTATTCACTGATTCCACTATACTTCTATTTGAGCAATTTATATATACATATATTACGCAGCTGTATACTTTTGCTAATCGCTGCTGTTTTGTGTGTTTAATGTATCTCCTCTGTTTGTTTACTTGTTCTGGCCATTTCCAACCACTTTCAGGCCCATCTTCTGCTATTTACAACACCACGTTCACCCTCCTCCACTACTCTAACAGCGATAATGGTTTTAAGTGTTAAACTCTGCAGTGTTGATCAGTATAGCTTCAGATATGACGAAGAGAGGTCATCTCCCAATAGCTTGTCTTCTAAATGTTATGTTAGTCCAATAAAAGTGGCGTCATTGCATACTGCAATACTCTTATCGGCTAATACAGTCTACATTATATATATAGTTTTAAAAGACATTTAATCGTAAATAAGCCATTACTTTGGCATTATATCAAAGTTGTCATTGCACCCATGCCTGAAGATTTTGCTTTGAAATATACACTATAAACAATGCTTGTGTTTCAGCCTTGGAATGATAAAGGGTTAAGAAACTGTAAATAAACTAATCAGTTGTTAGCAGATAATTCTGAGAACTCAGAAATTAATTGACATCTTCCCCTGGCAATCTATATAATCCTTAAGAGCACCCTGCCTTATCCCACAGCCATCTGGATATTACTTGTGTGATATCCAAGTGGGTGTTTAATGAAATGCTAAGTATCTATATATAAAGAGGAGAATCTGTGTATGAAGCCTTCTAACCTATCCGTTTTATTGACAGACATCTTGTTGAAGACACAATGAGACCCATTGAAGATGTCCGGCATATTCACAAGGTGACCCTGTCCACAATGAGTGCAGTGATGGAAGATATTACTATCCAGGTTCATTATATAATCCTTTCTGAAATAAGGCAGCCAAGTATATCCCCATATCTCCACAAATACAGTTCTCACAGTTATCCATTCTCACTGATTCCAGGTATTGTTCATACCAAAGATCTGAATGTTCCATCTACTCATCTCCAGACTTCAAAAATCTACAATCTAGATTCTAACTTCAAGAATAGCTTTCTCAAGACTGGTCCCTGAACACAAGTTAATAGACGGCATGGCCTTAGTAGTCGATGCATTGCAAAACTCATGGAGATTAAAATGCCTTAATAAGATAATAGAGGGCCCCAGTGAACAAATATTCCTGCCTTCTACACTTGACACGATTTATGTATCTCCTCAGCCACATTTTCTGTCTTTCTAATCAGCCATATTTATCGTCTGTCTCATACTAAACCATTTCCCCTATATTGCAAAGAAAATTAATCAGTAAGAAGGCACGTAAAGAATAGTCAAACGGAAATGGCATAGGCAATACTTTATCTAAATATTAACAAGCAATACATGTAATTTGTAGAAACAGTCGTGAACAGGGAGAAGTAAGGGGTCATGGACCAAAGCAGAGAGAATGTAATAAGGAAGAGGAGGAAAACATTAAAAAAGTAGGTTTAAAATGGATAAGCAACATAGCCCATCAGACCGATAAAGTGAGAACAGTCTGAACATTGAACAAGAAAATCCTTGTTCCCATCAGCTGTCATGCGTGATCGCGGATGGGTAATAACAGGGTGTGGTGGTAGAATTGAAACTGAACAAATTTCTATGTTCTACCAGCATGAGACAAGGCAATACCTACTTATGATTGCATTTATATTACAATGACATTCCAATGCAGTCTAACTCTATATATACAGATGCTATCTTTATAGAAAACTAAAAAGGGACAGTGCCTCTTTAAATTGATAAAGCGTGACTGCTGGAGTTTTGAGCTTATATTCTTTATCAGGTGTTTGAACACTAAACATTCCAGGACACATTGTAACATAAATATCTGCAAAAAAGAATTCTAGATATTTTAAACCATGTTGCACACCGATTGGCTAGATAGTGTGTGCATCACGCACAGCAGCATCTAAGGACAATGATAATGTTGCCGTGGAGACAGCGAGACACAATACCTTTCCGATGTTTGCATCAATGACTTGTTTCCATGGAAACAAATGGATGCTACACAAATATTAATGAAAGCCAGGCTGGAATCCGGTGATTTTTGATAGAAATCTTTTTTAAGGGCGTTGGCTAAAGCAGCATTTTTAAACTAAAATGAGTTCACCATTTGTACAAGACAAATTAAAAAAAAAAATAGAACTATTCCAGTCACTATTCTACGATGAAATAATGTTTTTTGCTTGTTTTCTGTTTTTTTTTTATTTGTGTTTTGTTTTAATTTAAAATCCACATCAAACATTAATACCGCACCAGTCATACATTTAAAATATCAGGCTGCCAGAGGAGTTCAATATACTCCGGTTCTGCTAAGGTTTTGTAAGTCTTCTAATGCAGACATTTCTACCAGCAATCTGAACAGCTATATCTTCTAAATATACTGGGTTATTCAGTAAATTTAAAAAATAGCTATAATGACCTTAAAATTTACATTTATTGGTAAATCCTGGGAAAATATATGGTTTTGAGAGCAATTGTGCTAGGCAGGCTACCACACATTGACAAGGACCACTAAATTCCCTGCTGTCTAGTGAGAATATTCTTAGAAAGTAGGAGGTTGAGTCCAGTGAACTAATAATGAAAGTGGGGATGCCTAACCTTAACCTTTCAGCAGCTGTGAGCTAGTAACCACATAACTGGGGAGAGACTAAACACTATAATACTTCCCACAGTATAGACTCTACAACTCCTATATGTTTATCCTGAACAGCCGAAGAGATGCAACTGATCACCGCTAGTATGAAGCCGTTGCACCACTATCACACATAGCTAAGACAGCCCAGAACGCTGCTATAGACTGACTAATGCTAAAGCTGTGCAAAAATTGTGTCTGTCGTCATCTGCACAACAGCTGGGAGCGTGCCTGTATGGGGAAACCTATCTGTCCCCTCCCTCCTTTCCATCAGTCCTCCACACCTCCAAACAATACTAAACATGCGTAAGGTTTATTATACGTTAATTAATGCTCTCTCTCTCTCTCGCCCTCCTTTTTTTTTTTTTGTAAATATCTGTTTATTGAGAAAATCTTTTCCAAATTTTCAGAGAAAATGCAGGTGGTGAGGACGAGGAAACATGCAGGTTTCAAATATGAGTGATAACATCTGGCAAATTGAGATACGCAGATCTCCACATGAATAAGCAGAGCTGAGATATGCAGGTCCCACAGTGAGAGTAGGTTCACAGCATATGGGAGTAGAGGAGTGTGAGGTTTTGTTGCGAGAACGTGCAGGTCCCTTTTTGCGGGTTGATGACGGACTCACAAAGTGACCATCAATGAGTTGAAAATGTTGACGTGCCAACAATGGGTTGCAAATGTTGAAAAAATTAAAATCATGGAGGAGATAACAGCCTCCCTATACCAGAGTCGGGAGCGCTATCACTCCACTTGGGCCCCATGGATGATATACCTGGAAATGGGTCACCTAAGAGCAGGGAGGAGCATGGGCTCTGGAGCCACGTTGAGAGGCAGTCCTTTTCCTGTCTATTGATTCCTTTCATTCTTTGCTCTCTACCTTTGCTGTCTCTTCCCCCCCATTCTTTTCTCTTCTACCTCGGACATTTTTGCTGATGTGCCTATGTATTTGTTTGTGAATTGACAAAAATAAATCTTAAATAAGGATTGACTATAAAAAAAAGAAAAGGGAAAAAAAAAAGAAAATACTAGTGGACAATAGGCCATGTTTATTAACAGTATTTTGTATTTATGTTGGTCTTTATGGCAGCATTACTACTTTGAAATGCATGTTCTGTGCCTGCCCCCAATTCCTGTTTTTCTGTTTAGATCTGAAATCCAGACAAGATTCCTGTTGGGCTGAGCACCTCACCCATCCACTATGGGTGCCCAGGGCCGGTGCAAGGATTTTTGGGTACATAGGCGAAGATGCATTTTTCCGCCCCCCCCCCTCTAAAATTAACATCTTCACCTATGTGTCTCCTAACCAGCCCCTCCCTCTTCCCTGTCCCTTAGTGTTCCTCTCCCCTCCCCCCTCTTTCCCCTGTCCCTTTGGTGTTTCTCTCCCCTCCCCTCTCTGTCCCTTGATGCAACCCCCACCCTCTTAGCGGTCACACTCCCCTTCCTGGTGTGCCCCCTACCTGTCTTGTAGCGTTGCGGAGCAGATCCTCTACAGGAGCTTCAGTTTTCTGTACCTAGCTCAACTGACAGAAAGTGCTCTCTCAGTGAGCACTTCCTGTCAGTCTGGCCGGGTACAGGAAACAGAAGCTCCTGTACTGCGCTCCGCTCCGCCACGCTACACTCAGTGGTGTATACACACTAACAGCCACACACACTCAATGACAGACACAGACTCACTGATCTGACACACACTCATTCATTGACAGACACACACTCAATCACAAACAGACTCTCACTGATTTGACAGACACTCACAAACACACACTGATAGACACACTCACACTGACAAAACACACTCATACACTGACAGACACACACATTCATACAATCATTCACAGACACACACACACACACTCACAAATGCATAAACACACACACACACACTTACAGACACACACTCACAGACAGACACATACACACACAGACACATACACACACTCACACATACACAGACACACACTCACAGACAAACACATACACAGACACATACACACACTCACACATACACGGACACACACTCACAGACAAACACATACACATACACACACTCACACACACACACACACACACACACACACACAGACACAAACACTCAAACACATACACAGGCACTCACAGACACACACTCACACATACACTTTCAGACACACACAAATTATTAATAATATCCATTCAGCCTCCCTACCTGGAGAGCTGGCGTGGATCTGTCCCTGGGGTCCAGTGGGGCTTAAGTGCGGCGGGCGGCAGCGTTCTAATGAGAGGCGGCGAGGGAGCTCTAACCTGTCTGCTCTGCTCCCTCGAGGGCTGTCTACTGATGCAGGGAGAAGGAATATGACGTCAAATTCAGGCTCCGGCAGAATCAGCAAACGGCGCGCAGGGGGGCAGAGCAGACAGGTTAGAGATCCCTCGCCGCCTCTCATTAGAACGCTGCCGCCCCCTGGGGGTCCAGAAGGTTACCTGGAAGGAGGGAGCGCTTCCCTCCTGCCGGTCACTGAAATCTGGCGCCCCCAGAGCCGGTGCGCCCTAAGGCGGCCGCCTGTGCCGCCTTATGGACGCGCCGGCCCTGTGGGTGCCCCTTTGTAGGCGGACACAGGAAAGCATAAACTGAAGAGTCTCTGGAAGCAGTTGAAGCTGTAAGTATTGCAAGTTATTATGTTAATCTCCAATGTTACATTTAGTGTAGGGCCCACCGATATTGGAGTACTGTGATGTCGGGGTGGGCTTAACACAATATGGCCATATGGGAGAACTGAATCCCTGTATTTGTTTGCTAAGAGAGAGGGTTTTGAGTAGCCATATAAAATTTAAAACTGTAGATTTGTTTTTGTGTGTGTGTGTTTTGTGTGTTCCTTAATTTGTATTTTGTATTTATTTTGTTCTTTATGGCAGCACCACTACTTAGAAATGCATGTTCTGGGTGTGCCCCCAGTTCCCATTTTTTCTTTTACCCCCTACCACGGTCCGTGCTACATGCTGTGACCAGGAGGAGGGGAGCGCCATGCTGTGCACTCCCCTCCTGATGGGCAAGGGATCCCCGGCCCGGTGAGCGCTAAGGCAGACCCTGTGCCACCTTAAAGTAGCGCAGCAGTGCATCAATCTATTTTGTTTTGTTTTTTGCATTCACTAACTGTTCAATTCATTTTGAAATCAGATTATTAATTCCTTAAAGGGAGACTGTAGTTCCAGGAATACAAAAACCTTCCCCCTCCCTCCCACTCCTCCCCCCGGGTAAATAAAGGGTTAAAACACCCTTTTTTTTATTTTAACTTACCTGACCCAGCGTTGTTGTCCCTCAGCGCTGGGTCGAAGCTCTTCCCTCTCAGACATCCCGTGATGAGTGGAGTCTAAAGTCTAAATCTGACGCTGGAGGTCATCATGCAGAGCGTGAGGTATTTCAGCGTCAGATAACGGACCAAACGTCTGTTACGATTCCCGATGCGCCCCTAGTAGCTGTTTGTTAGACAGCCACTGAGGCCAGACTTAGTGTAGCAATGTAAACATTGCAGTTCTCTGGAACTGCAATGTTTTACACTGCAGCACTAGGTGCAAAAGGGGCACAGCACGCAGACCACCTCAATGAGCTGAAGTGGTCTGGGTGCCTACAGTGTACCTTTAATTAATTGGATACGATTCATTCTGCTCCTCTGCACCTTTGCAAGGAGACTAAATCTCCCCTTCTTTCACTGTACATCAACCTTTTTAGGTCAAACTTAATTTTTGTATTCTAAAAGCCAAGAAAGAGGGCAATAAGGTCACAAACTTTATCTGACTTCTCTGGAAAAATGAAGTATTTTAACTAGATGTAATGATAAGCAAAACATTCTACTTAGAGATGCACGGTCATTAAAAACCACTATCCATGAGCTCAGTAAGATTTTCGTTTTGTAATCTAGGAGTTTAATTAATAGAAGCTAGCTTGCATTTATTATTTTATTATTTTTTTGGGACGAGCACAAATGGTCATTGTTTGTGTTTCCAAATTTATGAAACACAATATGGAATAAATTAAGTACATGGCTAGAAAGGTCACACAATTAAATTCAATTTATTAAAAAGGGCTTGACTTATTCGTTGAATTTGTTGTTTAAAACAGGATTTAGAATGTTTTCATACTTTATATGAAAACTATATTGTAGTCAAAAATGAATTTGTTTTAGAGGCAAAACTGTGATTTAAAATATGAGAAAAATATAATACTGGTTTGATGCAATTATTTAGTACTCAAACCAGGGATTGTACAGAATCGGCAAAAAAATTGGTCAAAATGTTTGGTCAAATTAGCTGAAATGTTACATTTGCTGAGAAATATATTTTTGGTGAAGTGGCTGTTTTTGCCTAAACTCTACTTTTCACTTGTTAATTCTCCTCATTTAGTCAATAAACTCACTTTTCAACCTCAATGCCTATGTTACCATTCGGCACGTTTCTTTATTTTCAGATGTAATGATTGGGCCACACTAAACAACACGTCTTCCACTCCACTGACACGGTCTATTGTTGGGGAGGAAAATGTACTTATTGTATTGAACAATCATGAAGCTTTAATGGACAGTCAGTGTGAGCTTTATATACCCTGAAAAGGTCATATGACAACAATGCTTTGATAGAAACATAGGAATGTCAATCACAACATAATAGGACAAAGTGTGTGTTTGTTACGTGATTCTGTGAACTCGTGGGATCACATGATTCTAATTATTCCGAGGTTCTAAATACACCTAATTCAGGTTACTTTGCATAAAACAAAGACTGCAATCAGCTGCCAATACCTTTACTGATTACAGATCTGAGAGATGAATTTTTACAAGCATCGCTAAATAAATGCGCTATGGAGACACCTTATTGAAAATATATTTGCTGCTTGGCTCTTCCATCAGCATGCCTTTCTCCTACATGCTGTGATGGCAGGATGACATTAGGGAGGAACTGTCTCATGAAGATGACAGGACATATGAGAAGCTCTCGGTGTATATCCTATAAAGTACCTGGGTAAAATACTTCTCTGAGAAGGCACCTGCATCAAATGAAAGTCATCACATCTGATGGATGCTGGAGGGGTTGCAGCCAGACTACGATGTATTATCATCAATGGTGGACATATCCCAGGTTGTGGCCATTCTGGATTCAGGTAGCTTTGTGGCTCTTTGGATAGACCGAATCACCTTGATCAGACTTTCTCTTCTCCAGCCCCATTAAAGGTCTGAGGAGGACTGAAATTAAACTTAACTCTAAAGTGGCAAACAGAAGAGCATTATCCCAACATTGGAACAACCAATGCTACCATACCACAAAGAAGTTCCCAATATGCTTCCTGAGCTTAGGGATGGCAAGAGACAACTGCATGACTCCAAACATTAATATTACAATATATAACAAATAAAATCTACAAGAAAGGTAGATAAAACAAAAGGATGGTGTAGAATATTGGAAACACCATAAAGTGCGAAAATATGTAATGCACTCACAAGATGAGATAAACTTGCAGACATAAAGAGGTTTCTTTAAAATTCAATGAAGATCAGTTTTCTTCTTTTCAAACCTTAAATATGAGGGAGAGACACAAAGGACATAGTGCACCAGTATAGAAGATGACAAGAAAATGTATTCAAGTTGCACTCACAAGTTATGAAGTAAAATGCCAGCGTATCAAAAATCTCAGGTGAGTCCAGCCCCAGTGGCACTCTTCCTGGATGTGAAGATTTGATGCAGCAGGAACAAAATAAAATAAAACACTTAAAAGTACAAATGATACTCAAAACAAAAAAAATAATATTTAAAGCCAGAACAATAAAAACAAGTTGATAGGTCTCTCCACCCGACGCATTTCGTCCTAAGTGAGGACTTCCTCAGGGGCAGTCAAGGTATAAAGTCTACTCTCGTAAGTCTGCTTTTTAAATGGTAAGAAGGTGAGTTCCTGCCGCGCGGGTGCCAATCGTGTCGAATCTCCATAATTGTGTCCATCTGTGTTCACTTATGTGAACTTACGTGAACACAGTAAATAGTTCCACAGGCGTAACAACCCAGAAGTCCAAGTTCATAATAGTAAAACAAAGAAATGAGAGACATAAAAAAAGAGTTTTTTTGTCCTTTCCAAGTTTTTGAACTACATCATCTTTTACTAGCGTTTTTTTACATATTTATAATTTTAGCTTTTTAGACCTTTCAAGTAACCATTTCTAGCTGTTATGTTTTGCTATTATGGGGTTCAACTTTCTGATCACTTTTTTATGTCTCTGTATTAATTTCTTTGTTTAATTATTATTGACTGAAGCTGAATACCGCTACTCTTCTGCCAAACTTAGAAAGTCATGCCGCTTGTGCTTCAACGCGTTTCGCCCGTTCCTTCGGCGGCCACCCACAACGTCCTTCTAATTATATCTTATGATTTACACATTTTCATGTTCATTTTCTGATATATTTATGGATTACCCTGATTGTGTTATCTACTAAAGCACTGACACTTTGCATTTGTATTGTTTTTGTGGAATTTGAAAGAAAGTTTCTGGTGTGTATAGGTGCTTTTTTTTTAATACAATTATATATTAGTATTTCAATCTTTTAATAGGGATTTATATTGCTCTCTCTTATTTTGATATATATACCATAGAAATGTATTGCTGGGATTTTCTTTTACACCAACCAGAAATATAAATTGTGCCCCTGCCAGTAATATTCACTGTAATGTCAATTATTGGGAAATCAAAATGAATTTTAAATGCCAAACCTGAAAGTATAGCAGACAATTCATACTTTATCTATGAACCCTGTGTGTACGGAAGATATCTCTAACAGGAAACAGTGTCTTAACATAACACATTAATGTAAATTCTTAAGGTCAGCCAATTGTTACATTTTCCAAATTTGTGAAAATATTTGTACAGTTAAAAATGTATTAACAATTTTATATTTGATTGATAAAGTAGTACTAATGCTAAATGCGAAAAAACAAAAAACAAACCTGTAATGATAAGTTACTGTGGATTTTTTTTTTTTTTTGTGGTTCTTTATTAAGAAATGTTTTGCTGACCTTTTAGGTTATGCGGCTATATAACGTCATATTGTTTAGTTTGACACATGATAAACCTTTCTGTATTTGTGTCGGTGATTTCATTCCTGCCAGATGCTCAGCATTTTACAGAAACATGTTTGTCCTTCAAAGATGTCCTGAATTTTGTATATATATATATATATATATATACATATATATATATATATATAGACAAAAAAAATTAAATAAAACGTTTTCCTTATAATTTTGATTACTGTTCCACAGCTGTTTTCTCAATAATTAAACGTACTAGTATTCCTCTTGTTGCAACGGCCCCTTTTAACTTGGGGAGAGCCAAGTTAATGCATTGCAACTAAAACAAAGAATATGAGAACTCTGAGGACAAAAGCTTAGAGATACTCAGTCGCTTGACCATCAGTAAATCCCTGCTCAGGTCTCAAAACAAAAATCTTTTTTCTTTGATTTTATCACCTCTGGATATTGCCTGGACATGTTTTACACATTGAGTGGCTGACCAGGAAATATCCTTAAACTCTCCTGAACTTGGAGGGGAGGTTGAGGAGGGATTGAAAGATACCTAGGGCTTGTTACCGCTGCCTTCTCCAGAGGTCCAGGAACCCCTTTTGAAAGATCGGAACTAAGCCACCGCAAAGCTGGAACTCCGGGCCAGATCGGAGACTAGTAGTGACCTGGTAAAACTTTAACACTCTGTAAATTGTGCATGGAATCTCTGATCAAGGTGCTATTTTTAACAGCGAGGGCGTCCGGTGACAAGCTTTCCAGGGACATATAATGTGTGGTGGTACAGACCAGGGAAAGGTTTTTTTTTGGTGAGTGCACAGCAGGGAGCCGATTGTGTTAGCTGTGGAAAATGTAATTAAGTCCTCAGACAGAGTTGTGCTGGGGAGGGACAATAGTACTGTTTATTGCATTGTAGTGATGTACCGAACTGTCCGCCAGCGAACAGTTCCCGGCGAAATTAGCGTGTTCGCGTTCGCCGCGGCGGGCGGACACATGCGCAGTTCGATCCGCCCCCTATTCGTCATCATTGGGCAAACTTTGACCCTGTGCCTCTCGGTCAGCAGACCATTCCAGCCAATCAGCAGCACTCCCTCCCTTCCACACCCTCCAACCTCCCTCCCAGCATCCATTTTCGATTCATTCGGAAGATGCATGCTTAGTGAGAGGAGGGAAAGTTTAGCTGCTGCTGATTAGATAGGGAAATTGATAGCTAGGCTAGGGTATTCAGTGTCCACTACAATCCTGAAGGACTCATCTGATCTCTGCTGTAAGGACAGCACCCCAAAAAGCCCTTTTTAGGGCTATAACATCAGGCTGCTTTTTTTTTTTTTCTTTTCCTGTCTAATGTAATTGCAGGTGCCTGCCTGCCAGCTTCTGTGTGAGGTTCACATTGGATACTGTGCCTACTTGCCCAGTGCCACCACTCATATCTGTTTTAACAATAGGTTAAGCTTTACATTTAAAATAAATATTTTTTTTTCACTGTAATAGAAGAGCAGTTGCCTGCCTGCCAGCTTCTGTGTGAGGTTCACATTGGATACTGTGCCCACTTGCCCAGTGCCACCACTCATATCTGTTTTAACAATTGGTTAAGCTTTAGATTTAAAAGAAATAACATTTTTTCACTGTAATAGAAGAGCAGTTGCCTGCCTGCCAGCTTCTGTGTCAGGTTGGATGCCTTGCCCATTTGCACAGTCAGTGCCACCACTCATATCTGTTTTAACAATTGGTTAAGCTTTAGATTTTAAATAAATATTTTTTTTCACTGTAATAGAAGAGCAGTTGCCTGCCTGCCAGCTTCTGTGTGAGGTTCGCATTGGATACTGTGCCCACTTGCCCAGTGCCACCACTCATATCTGTTTTAACAATTGGTTAAGCTTTAGATTTAAAATAAATATTTTTTTTTCACTGTAATAGAAGAGCAGTTGCCTGCCTGCCAGCTTCTGTGTCAGGTTGGATGCCTTGCCCATTTGCACAGTCAGTGCCACCACTCATATCTGTTTTAACAATAGCTTAAGCTTTAGATTTTAAAAAAATCTTTTTTTTTCACTGTAATAGAAGATCAGTTAGGTTGTCTGCAAGCATCTGGGTGTCAGGCCTACTTCAGCGTGTGCTCTGCAGACCTGTGCCAGCGTGCTTTGACAGTTGCCAATCATATCTGGTGTCTCTTTAGCGTGCTTTTACAAAGAAAAAAGGTTTCCAGTGTAAGCTAATAGTAGACAGTCAGTGTCCTTCAAGCGGCTCTGTCAGGCCTACTTCAGCGTGTGCCCTGCACAACCCTGCCAGCGTACTTTGACAGTTGCCACTCATATCTGGTGTCTCTATAGCGTGCTTTTACAACCAAAATTTTGTTTCCACTGTAATAGAAGAGCAGTTGCCTGCCTGCCAGCTTCTGTGTGAGGTTCACATTGGATACTGTGCCTACTTGCCCAGTGCCACCACTCATATCTGTTTTAACAATTGGTTAAGCTTTACATTTAAAATAAATATTTTTTTTTCACTGTAATAGAAGAGCAGTTAGTTGTCTGCAAGCGTCTGGGTGTCAGGCCTACTTCAGCGCGTGCTCTGCAGACCTGTGCCAGCGTGCTTTGACAGTTGCCACTCATATCTTGTGTCTCTATAGCGTGCTTTTACAACCAAAATTTTGTTTCCACTGTAATAGAAGAGCAGTTGCCTGCCTGCCAGCTTCTGTGTGAGGTTCACATTGGATACTGTGCCTACTTGCCCAGTGCCACCACTCATATCTGTTTTAACAATTGGTTAAGCTTTACATTTAAAATAAATAGTTTTTTTCACTGTAATAGAAGAGCAGTTGCCTGCCTGCCAGTTTCTGTGTGAGGTTCACATTGGATACTGTGCCTACTTGCCCAGTGCCACCACTCATATCTGTTTTAACAATAGGTTAAGCTTTACATTTAAAATAAATATTTTTTTTTCACTGTAATAGAAGAGCAGTTGCCTGCCTGCCAGCTTCTGTGTCAGGTTGGATGCCTTCCCCATTTGCACAGTCAGTGCCACCACTCATATCTGTTTTAACAATTGGTTAAGCTTTAGATTTTAAATAAATAATTTTTTTCATTGTAATAGAAGAGCAGTTGCCTGCCTGCCAGCTTCTGTGTGAGGTTCACATTGGATACTGTGCCCACTTGCCCAGTGCCACCACTCATATCTGTTTTAACAATTGGTTAAGCTTTAGATTTTAAAGAAATCATTTTTTTTCACTGTAATAGAAGATCAGTTAGTTGTCTGCAAGCATCTGGGTGTCAGGCCTACTTCAGCGTGTGCTCTGCAGACCTGTGCCAGCGTGCTTTGACAGTTGCCAATCATATCTGGTGTCTCTTTAGCGTGCTTTTACAAAGAAAAAAGGTTTCCAGTGCAAGCTAATAGCAGACAGTCAGTGTCCTTCAAGCGGCTCTGTCAGGCCTACTTCAGCGTGTGCCCTGCACAACCCTGCCAGCGTACTTTGACAGTTGCCACTCATATCTGGTGTCTCTATAGCGTGCTTTTACAACCAAAATTTTGTTTCCACTGTAATAGAAGAGCAGTTGCCTGCCTGCCAGCTTCTGTGTGAGGTTCACATTGGATACTGTGCCTACTTGCCCAGTGCCACCACTCATATCTGTTTCAACAATTGGTTAAGCTTTACATTTAAAATAAATATTTTTTTTTCACTGTAATAGAAGAGCAGTTAGTTGTCTGCAAGCGTCTGGGTGTCAGGCCTACTTCAGCGTGTGCTCTGCAGACCTGTGCCAGCGTGCTTTGACAGTTGCCACTCATATCTTGTGTCTCTATAGCGTGCTTTTACAACCAAAATTTTGCTTCCACTGTCATAGAAGAGCAGTTGCCTGCCTGCCAGCTTCTGTGTGAGGTTCACATTGGATACTGTGCCTACTTGCCCAGTGCCACCACTCATATCTGTTTTAACAATTGGTTAAGCTTTACATTTAAAATAAATATTTTTTTTCACTGTAATAGAAGAGCAGTTGCCTGCCTGCCAGCTTCTGTGTGAGGTTCACATTGGATACTGTGCCTACTTGCCCAGTGCCACCACTCATATCTGTTTTAACAATAGGTTAAGCTTTACATTTAAAATAAATAATTTTTTTCACTGTAATAGAAGAGCAGTTGCCTGCCTGCCAGCTTCTGTGTCAGGTTGGATGCCTTGCCCATTTGCACAGTCAGTGCCACCACTCATATCTGTTTTAACAATAGCTTAAGCTTTAGATTTTAAAGAAATCATTTTTTTTCACTGTAATAGAAGATCAGTTAGTTGTCTGCAAGCGTCTGGGTGTCAGGCCTACTTCAGCGTGTGCTCTGCAGACCTGTGCCAGCGTGCTTTGACAGTTGCCAATCATATCTGGTGTCTCTTTAGCGTGCTTTTACAAAGAAAAAAAGTTTCCAGTGTAAGCTAATAGCAGACAGTCAGTGTCCTTCAAGCGGCTCTGTCAGGCCTTCCTTCAGCGTGTGCCCTGCACAACCCTGCCAGCGTACTTTGACAGTTGCCACTCATATCTGGTGTCTCTATAGCGTGCTTTTACAACCAAAATTTTGTTTTTCACTGTTATAGATTGAATAGCAGTTACTTGTCTTCAAGCGGCTCTGTCAGTCCTTCCTTCAGCGTGTGCCCTGCAGAACTGTTCCAGTGCACATTGCCAATCATATCTGGTCTCACAGTAGCTTGCACGCATAGTACCACTAATCCCCAAAAAAATGACAGACAGAGGCAGGCCACCCCGCAGGGGCCGTCGTGGTCGTGGTGCTGTGATTCCCTTTTGCCCTAGAATAATGCCCAGTTTTTAGAAGCCACGTACCCTGAACTTGAAAAGTTCTGAGGACTTAGTTGACTGGCTAACACAGGACACCCAATCTTGTACAGCCTCCGCTCGGAACCTTGACGCACCATCCTCCTCCAGCTTAGCTTCAGGCACCTCTCAAGATACCACTCACCCGCCTGCCGCCACCACCAAAACTAGCACCACAGCCGCTTTACTTGGTATGTCAGAGGAGTTATTCACACACCCGTTTGAAGAAATGAGTGATGCGCAACCATTATTGCTAGAGGATGTAGATAACAGGGATATGTCTCAGGCAGGCAGCATTAAACACATGGAGGTACGGTGTGATGATGATGATGTTGTACCCGCTGCTTCTTTCTTTTTCTGAGTTGTCAGATACAAGCGAAGCGGTTGATGATGACGATGCGTCCATGGATGTCACGTGGGTGCCCGCTAGAAGAGAAGAAGAACAGGGCGAAAGTTCAGATGGGGAGACAGAGAGGAGGAGGAGACGAGTTGTAAGCAGGGGGGGGTCGTCGCAAGGAGCTAGTGGCACAGTCAGACAGCATGCATCGGCACCCGGGGTCAGCCCGACAGCACGCCAATCAACGCATGCTGTGTCCACCACCAGAATGCCGTCATTGCAGAGCTCAGCAGTGTTGCATTTTTTTTGTGTGTCTGCCTCTGACAACAGCGATGCCATTTGCAACCTGTGCCAAAGGAAACTGAGTCGTGGGAGGTCCAACACCCACCTAGGTACAACTGCTTTGCGTAGGCACATGATCTCACATCACAAACGCCTATGGGATCAACACATGAGTACAAGCAGCACGCCTACTCTAAGCCGCCATCCTCCTCCTGGTCCAGCATCTTCAGCCACGTCAACCACTGCTGTCCTTCTTGCCCCCTCAACCATCCGCCACTCCGTCTCCCGCCTTGAGCAGTTCCCGCTCATCTGCCCACAGTCATGTGTCTGTCAAGGACATGTTTGAGCGTAAGAAGCCAATGTCACCAAGTCACCCCCTTGCCCAGCGTCTGACAGCTGGCTTGTCCGAACTATTAGCCCGCCAGCTTTTACCATACAATCTGGTTGAGTCTGAGGCGTTCAAAAAATTTGTAGCTATTGGGACACCACAGTGGAAGGTACCCGGCCGGAATTTCTTTTCACAAAAGGCAATCCCCAACTTGTACTCGATTGTGCAAAAGGAAGTCATGGCATGTCTGGCACACAGTGTTGGGGCAAGGGTCCATCTGACCACTGATACCTGGTCTGCAAAGCATGGTCAGGGCAGGTATATCACCTACACTGCGCATTGGGTAAACCTGCTGACGGCTGACAAGCAAGGAATGCGTGGCATTGCAGAGGAGTTGGTGACACCGCCACGAATTGCAGGCAGTCCTGCTGCCACCTCCTCTACTCCTCCTACTCCATCCTCTTCCATAACCTCCTCGGCTGAGTCCTCTTGTGCCGCTGCTTCTTGCTCCACATCAACGGCACCCCCCCAGCTCCCCAGGTACTATTCCACATCCCGGATACGGCAGTGTCACGCCGTCTTGGGTTTGACTTGCTTGAAAGCAGAGAGTCACACCGGACAAGCACTCCTGTCCGCCCTGAATGCACAGGTGGAAAAGTGGCTGACTCCGCAGCAACTGGATATCGGCAAAGTGGTGTGTGACAACGGAAAAAATTTGACACCTCTGGATATTGCCTGGACATGTTTTACACGTTGAGTGGCTGACCAGGAAATATCCTTAAACTCTCCTGAACTTGGAGGGGAGGTTGAGGAGGGATTGAAAGATACCTAGGGCTTGTTACCGCTGCCTTCTCCAGAGGTCCAGGAACCCCTTTTGAAAGATCGGAACTAAGCCACCGCAAAGCTGGAACTCCGGGCCAGATCGGAGACTAGTAGTGACCTGGTAAAACTTTAACACTCTGTAAATTGTGCATGGAATCTCTGATCAAGGTGCTATTTTTAACAGCGAGGGCGTCCGGTGACAAGCTTTCCAGGGACATATAATGTGTGGTGGTACAGTCCAGGGAAAGGTTTTTTTTTGGTGAGTGCACAGCAGGGAGCCGATTGTGTTAGCTGTGGAAAATGTAATTAAGTCCTCAGACAGAGTTGTGCTGGGGAGGGACAATAGTACTGTTTATTGCATTGTAGTGATGTACCGAACTGTCCGCCAGCGAACAGTTCCCGGCGAAATTAGCGTGTTCGCGTTCGCCGCGGCGGGCGGACACATGCGCAGTTCGATCCGACCCCTATTCGTCATCATTGGGCAAACTTTGACCCTGTGCCTCTCGGTCAGCAGACACATTCCAGCCAATCAGCAGCACTCCCTCCCTTCCACACCCTCCAACCTCCCTCCCAGCATCCATTTTCGATTCATTCGGAAGATGCATGCTTAGTGAGAGGAGGGAAAGTTTAGCTGCTGCTGATTAGATAGGGAAATTGATAGCTAGGCTAGGGTATTCAGTGTCCACTACAATCCTGAAGGACTCATCTGATCTCTGCTGTAAGGACAGCACCCCAAAAAGCCCTTTTTAGGGCTATAACATCAGGCTGCTTTTTTTTTTTTTTTTTTCCTGTCTAATGTAATTGCAGGTGCCTGCCTGCCAGCTTCTGTGTGAGGTTCACATTGGATACTGTGCCTACTTGCCCAGTGCCACCACTCATATCTGTTTTAACAATAGGTTAAGCTTTACATTTAAAATAAATATTTTTTTTTCACTGTAATAGAAGAGCAGTTGCCTGCCTGCCAGCTTCTGTGTGAGGTTCACATTGGATACTGTGCCCACTTGCCCAGTGCCACCACTCATATCTGTTTTAACAATTGGTTAAGCTTTAGATTTAAAAGAAATAACATTTTTTCACTGTAATAGAAGAGCAGTTGCCTGCCTGCCAGCTTCTGTGTCCGGTTGGATGCCTTGCCCATTTGCACAGTCAGTGCCACCACTCATATCTGTTTTAACAATTGGTTAAGCTTTAGATTTTAAATAAATATTTTTTTCACTGTAATAGAAGAGCAGTTGCCTGCCTGCCAGCTTCTGTGTGAGGTTGCATTGGATACTGTGCCCACTTGCCCAGTGCCACCACTCATATCTGTTTTAACAATTGGTTAAGCTTTAGATTTAAAATAAATATTTTTTTTTCACTGTAATAGAAGAGCAGTTGCCTGCCTGCCAGCTTCTGTGTCAGGTTGGATGCCTTGCCCATTTGCACAGTCAGTGCCACCACTCATATCTGTTTTAACAATAGCTTAAGCTTTAGATTTAAAAAAAATCCTTTTTTTTCACTGTAATAGAAGATCAGTTAGGTTGTCTGCAAGCATCTGGGTGTCAGGCCTACTTCAGCGTGTGCTCTGCAGACCTGTGCCAGCGTGCTTTGACAGTTGCCAATCATATCTGGTGTCTCTTTAGCGTGCTTTTACAAAGAAAAAAGGTTTCCAGTGTAAGCTAATAGCAGACAGTCAGTGTCCTTCAAGCGGCTCTGTCAGGCCTACTTCAGCGTGTGCCCTGCACAACCCTGCCAGCGTACTTTGACAGTTGCCACTCATATCTGGTGTCTCTATAGCGTGCTTTTACAACCAAAATTTTGTTTCCACTGTAATAGAAGAGCAGTTGCCTGCCTGCCAGCTTCTGTGTGAGGTTCACATTGGATACTGTGCCTACTTGCCCAGTGCCACCACTCATTGCTGTTTTAACAATTGGTTAAGCTTTACATTTAAAATAAATATTTTTTTTTCACTGTAATAGAAGAGCAGTTAGTTGTCTGCAAGCGTCTGGGTGTCAGGCCTACTTCAGCGTGTGCTCTGCAGACCTGTGCCAGCGTGCTTTGACAGTTGCCACTCATATCTTGTGTCTCTATAGCGTGCTTTTACAACCAAAATTTTGTTTCCACTGTAATAGAAGAGCAGTTGCCTGCCTGCCAGCTTCTGTGTGAGGTTCACATTGGATACTGTGCCTACTTGCCCAGTGCCACCACTCATATCTGTTTTAACAATTGGTTAAGCTTTACATTTAAAATAAATATTTTTTTTCACTGTAATAGAAGAGCAGTTGCCTGCCTGCCAGCTTCTGTGTGAGGTTCACATTGGATACTGTGCCTACTTGCCCAGTGCCACCACTCATATCTGTTTTAACAATAGGTTAAGCTTTACATTTAAAATAAATATTTTTTTTCACTGTAATAGAAGAGCAGTTGTCTGCCTGCCAGCTTCTGTGTGAGGTTCACATTGGATACTGTGCCCACTTGCCCAGTGCCACCACTCATATCTGTTTTAACAATTGGTTAAGCTTTAGATTTAAAATAAATATTTTTTTTCACTGTAATAGAAGAGCAGTTGCCTGCCTGCCAGCTTCTGTGTCAGGTTGGATGCCTTGCCCATTTGCACAGTCAGTGCCACCACTCATATCTGTTTTAACAATTGGTTAAGCTTTAGATTTTAAATAAATAATTTTTTTCACTGTAATAGAAGAGCAGTTGCCTGCCTGCCAGCTTCTGTGTGAGGTTCACATTGGATACTGTGCCCACTTGCCCAGTGCCACCACTCATATCTGTTTTAACAATTGGTTAAGCTTTAGATTTAAAGAAATCATTTTTTTTTTCACTGTAATAGAAGATCAGTTAGTTGTCTGCAAGCATCTGGGTGTCAGGCCTACTTCAGCGTGTGCTCTGCAGACCTGTGCCAGCGTGCTTTGACAGTTGCCAATCATATCTGGTGTCTCTTTAGCGTGCTTTTACAAAGAAAAAAGGTTTCCAGTGTAAGCTAATAGCAGACAGTCAGTGTCCTTCAAGCGGCTCTGTCAGGCCTACTTCAGCGTGTGCCCTGCACAACCCTGCCAGCGTACTTTGACAGTTGCCACTCATATCTGGTGTCTCTATAGCGTGCTTTTACAACCAAAATTTAGTTTCCACTGTAATAGAAGAGCAGTTGCCTGCCTGCCAGCTTCTGTGTGAGGTTCACATTGGATACTGTGCCTACTTGCCCAGTGCCACCACTCATATCTGTTTCAACAATTGGTTAAGCTTTACATTTAAAATAAATATTTTTTTTTCACTGTAATAGAAGAGCAGTTAGTTGTCTGCAAGCGTCTGGGTGTCAGGCCTACTTCAGCGTGTGCTCTGCAGACCTGTGCCAGCGTGCTTTGACAGTTGCCACTCATATCTTGTGTCTCTATAGCGTGCTTTTACAACCAAAATTTTGTTTCCACTGTCATAGAAGAGCAGTTGCCTGCCTGCCAGCTTCTGTGTGAGGTTCACATTGGATACTGTGCCTACTTGCCCAGTGCCACCACTCATATCTGTTTTAACAATTGGTTAAGCTTTACATTTAAAATAAATATTTTTTTTCACTGTAATAGAAGAGCAGTTGCCTGCCTGCCAGCTTCTGTGTGAGGTTCACATTGGATACTGTGCCTACTTGCCCAGTGCCACCACTCATATCTGTTTTAACAATAGGTTAAGCTTTACATTTAAAATAAATAATTTGTTTTCACTGTAATAGAAGAGCAGTTGCCTGCCTGCCAGCTTCTGTGTCAGGTTGGATGCCTTGCCCATTTGCACAGTCAGTGCCACCACTCATATCTGTTTTAACAATAGCTTAAGCTTTAGATTTTAAAGAAATCATTTTTTTTCACTGTAATAGAAGATCAGTTAGTTGTCTGCAAGCGTCTGGGTGTCAGGCCTACTTCAGCGTGTGCTCTGCAGACCTGTGCCAGCGTGCTTTGACAGTTGCCAATCATATCTGGTGTCTCTTTAGCGTGCTTTTACAAAGAAAAAAAGTTTCCAGTGTAAGCTAATAGCAGACAGTCAGTGTCCTTCAAGCGGCTCTGTCAGGCCTTCCTTCAGCGTGTGCCCTGCACAACCCTGCCAGCGTACTTTGACAGTTGCCACTCATATCTGGTGTCTCTATAGCGTGCTTTTACAACCAAAATTTTGTTTTTCACTGTTATAGATTGAATAGCAGTTACTTGTCTTCAAGCGGCTCTGTCAGTCCTTCCTTCAGCGTGTGCCCTGCAGAACTGTTCCAGTGCACATTGCCAATCATATCTGGTCTCACAGTAGCTTGCACGCATAGTACCACTAATCCCCAAAAAAATGACAGACAGAGGCAGGCCACCCCGCAGGGGCCGTCGTGGTCGTGGTGCTGTGATTCCCTTTTGCCCTAGAATAATGCCCAGTTTTTAGAAGCCACGTACCCTGAACTTGAAAAGTTCTGAGGACTTAGTTGACTGGCTAACACAGGACACCCAATCTTGTACAGCCTCCGCTCGGAACCTTGACGCACCATCCTCCTCCAGCTTAGCTTCAGGCACCTCTCAAGATACCACTCACCCGCCTGCCGCCACCACCAAAACTAGCACCACAGCCGCTTTACTTGGTATGTCAGAGGAGTTATTCACACACCCGTTTGAAGAAATGAGTGATGCGCAACCATTATTGCTAGAGGATGTAGATAACAGGGATATGTCTCAGGCAGGCAGCATTAAACACATGGAGGTACGGTGTGATGATGATGATGTTGTACCCGCTGCTGCTTCCTTTTCTGAGTTGTCAGATACAAGCGAAGCGGTTGATGATGACGATGCGTCCATGGATGTCACGTGGGTGCCCGCTAGAAGAGAAGAAGAACAGGGCGAAAGTTCAGATGGGGAGACAGAGAGGAGGAGGAGACGAGTTGTAAGCAGGGGGGGGTCGTCGCAAGGAGCTAGTGGCACAGTCAGACAGCATGCATCGGCACCCGGGGTCAGCCCGACAGCACGCCAATCAACGCATGCTGTGTCCAGCACCAGAATGCCGTCATTGCAGAGCTCAGCAGTGTTGCATTTTTTTTGTGTGTCTGCCTCTGACAACAGCGATGCCATTTGCAACCTGTGCCAAAGGAAACTGAGTCGTGGGAGGTCCAACACCCACCTAGGTACAACTGCTTTGCGTAGGCACATGATCTCACATCACAAACGCCTATGGGATCAACACATGAGTACAAGCAGCACGCCTACTCTAAGCCGCCATCCTCCTCCTGGTCCAGCATCTTCAGCCACGTCAACCACTGCTGTCCTTCTTGCCCCCTCAACCATCCGCCACTCCGTCTCCCGCCTTGAGCAGTTCCCGCTCATCTGCCCACAGTCATGTGTCTGTCAAGGACATGTTTGAGCGTAAGAAGCCAATGTCACCAAGTCACCCCCTTTCCCAGCGTCTGACAGCTGGCTTGTCCGAACTATTAGCCCGCCAGCTTTTACCATACAATCTGGTTGAGTCTGAGGCGTTCAAAAAATTTGTAGCTATTGGGACACCACAGTGGAAGGTACCCGGCCGGAATTTCTTTTCACAAAAGGCAATCCCCAACTTGTACTCGATTGTGCAAAAGGAAGTCATGGCATGTCTGGCACACAGTGTTGGGGCAAGGGTCCATCTGACCACTGATACCTGGTCTGCAAAGCATGGTCAGGGCAGGTATATCACCTACACTGCGCATTGGGTAAACCTGCTGACGGCTGACAAGCAAGGAATGCGTGGCATTGCAGAGGAGTTGGTGACACCGCCACGAATTGCAGGCAGTCCTGCTGCCACCTCCTCTACTCCTCCTACTCCATCCTCTTCCATAACCTCCTCGGCTGAGTCCTCTTGTGCCGCTGCTTCTTGCTCCACATCAACGGCACCCCCCCAGCTCCCCAGGTGCTATTCCACATCCCGGATACGGCAGTGTCACGCCGTCTTGGGTTTGACTTGCTTGAAAGCAGAGAGTCACACCGGACAAGCACTCCTGTCCGCCCTGAATGCACAGGTGGAAAAGTGGCTGACTCCGCAGCAACTGGATATCGGCAAAGTGGTGTGTGACAACGGAAAAAATTGAAGTTGGGCAAGTTGAAGCGGCATTGAAGTTGGGCAAGTTGACACATGTGCCGTGCATGGCACATGTGTGTAATCTGATCGTACAACGCTTTGTGCATAAGTACACAGGCTTACAGGACGTCCTAAAGCAGGCCAGGAAGGTGTGTGGCCATTTCAGGCGTTCCTACACGGCCATGGCTCACTTTGCCGATAATCTCCGGCGAAACAACATGCCAGTGAGGCGCTTGATTTGCGACAGCCCTACACGTTGGAATTCAACACTCCTAATGTTCGACCGCCTGCTCCAACAAGAAAAAGCTGTTAATGAATATTTGTATGACCGGGGTGCTAGGACAGCCTCTGGGGAGCTGGGAATTTTTTTGCCACGTTACTGGACGCTCATGCGCAATGCCTGTAGGCTCATGCGTCCTTTTGAGGAGGTGACAAACCTAGTCAGTCGCAGTTGTGTGTGTGCGTGTGTATAGCTGTCTGCCTGTGTGTGTGTGTGTGTGTGTGACAGGGTGAAGATTTCTTGCACATGGGTGTGACAGGGTGAAGATTTCTTGCACAGGGCGCCCAAAGGCCTAAGGCTGGCCCTGCGCATGGGTCAGTGGCTCTGCACCAGACTTCCCTCCAATTGATCAAAATTAAAGGATTTCAAGTGGACTGATTACAATTACAGGGCCTCTAAAGAGTCCTGTATTGTTATTTGTCGTCACTACCTTCCCGCGTCGGGAGTGGGTCATTTGCGCCCCTGCTGCCTTCCTTGCATGTGGTAGCTGTTTGTCAGGGATTTGTCAATCCATATCTGCCAAGTGACCCTATGTAGGGGTAACAGTCCCTATTCTGCTCTGTGTCAGTGTGTATCATGGTCTCTGTGGACAGGGAACAGTCTCTATTCTGCTCTGTGTCAGTGTGTATCAGGGGTTTTGAGGACAGGTGTCAATCCATATCTGCCAAGTGACCCTATGTAGGGGGAACAGTCCCTATTCTGCTCTGTGTCAGTGTGTATCAGGGGTTTTGAGGACAGGTGTCAATCCATACCTGCCAAGTGACCCTATGTAGGGGGGACAGTCTCTATTCTGCTCTGTGTCAGTGTGTATCATGGTCTCTGTGGACAGGGAACAGTCTCTATTCTGCTCTGTGTCAGTGTGTATCATGGTCTCTGTGGACGGTGAACAGTCTCTATTCTGCTCTGTGTCAGTGTGTATCATGGTCTCTGTGGACAGGGAACAGTCTCTATTCTGCTCTGTGTCAGTGTGTATCAGGGGTTTTGAGGACAGGTGTCAATCCATATCTGCCAAGTGACCCTATGTAGGGGTAACAGTCCCTATTCTGCTCTGTGTCAGTGTGTATCATGGTCTCTGTGGACGGTGAACAGTCTCTATTCTGCTCTGTGTCAGTGTGTATCATGGTCTCTGTGGACAGGGAACAGTCTCTATTCTGCTCTGTGTCAGTGTGTATCATGGTCTCTGTGGACAGGGAACAGTCTCTATTCTGCTCTGTGTCAGTGTGTATCATGGGTTTTGATGGCAGGTGTCAATCCATATCTGCCAAGTGACCCTATGTAGGGGGAACAGTCCCTATTCTGCTCTGTGTCAGTGTGTATCAGGGGTTTTGAGGACAGGTGTCAATCCATATCTGCCAAGTGACCCTATGTAGGAGGAACAGTCCCTATTCTGCTCTGTGTCAGTGTGTATCAGGGGTTTTGAGGACAGGTGTCAATCCATATCTGCCAAGTGACCCTATGTAGGGGGAACAGTCCCTATTCTGCTCTGTGTCAGTGTGTATCAGGGGTTTTGAGGACAGGTGTCAATCCATATCTGCCAAGTGACCCTATGTAGGGGGAACAGTCTCTATTCTGCTCTGTGTCAGTGTGTATCAGGGCTGGGCTTTGAGGACAGGTGTCAATGTTAGGTGATTTCTGCCCTTTATGGATTAAAAGCAGACTCTGCATCAACTGTGCAATTTTCCATGGGAGTTTTGCCATGGATTCCCCTCTGGCATGCCACAGTCCAGGTGTTAGTCCCCTTGAAACAACTTTTCCATCACTATTGTGGCCAGAAAGAGTCCCTGTTGTTTTTAAAATTCGCCTGCCCATTGAAGTCAATGGCGGTTCGCGCTGTTCGCCGTTTCGCGAACATTTGCGGAAGTTCGCGTTCGCCGTTCGCGAACCGAAAATTCCGGGTTCGCGACAACACTATTGCATTGTATGACGGCTACCTGCAGAGAGAGTCAACACTGTGTATAAATAGCTGTGCACTGTGCAATAAAATCATTCTACATATTCAGACAAGTCTAATGTGCGGGGGAAAAGCTGTAGTAAAGCGATAATCACTGCTCTTCATGAGAGAGGGTCTCCAGCGCTATAATCACTGCAGCCTGGTCCGGTGGAAGAGGTTCAAGCTTAGCGACTGGGTCTGAAGTCCCTGGTAGCAGCAAAGGAGGTGATCTGGCGGAGGTACTCAATCTGTGTACGGCATGCTTTGTGGATATAGATCATTATCCTGCTGGAAGTAACCACAAGCATATGGGTGGATTGTGTGTGAAAATGTATCTTCATAGCAATCAATGCAGCTAAGCTACACTGTAACATGCAAATGACGCAAACCTTAGGATTTTTATGTTGAAAGTACTGTACATATAATGAGAAAATTTATTTTTAACTGCATGTATTTTTATGGTGAATAAATTCTACCTACATCTTTACTCTCTAATTTGAGAGCTTTCTAGAATTGTGCGCTAACTCACTGTTTAATATACCAAGCGTTTGTGTGTTTTACACACAGGGGGAATAAGAGGACAGCGACACATATTATATAAGATTAGAGATATAATATCCTATATATATAATTCTTAAAGGGAAAGCACCTCAGATTAACATCTATTTGTCTTTTCAGCCTATATAACTATGTAACTAGATAGACTGGCAGTCAGATCTCACCTCCCAAGTGTCCCGGTTTTGTCAATATAGCCCCAATTTTGAGGTCTTGTCGAGCCATTCCACATTTGTTTCCTGGTGTTCTATATCTGGGGACACCAGGGAATGGTCTCCAACCTGTAGTTAAAGACAGTCAATCTCATTAAACATGTTGGTGTCATCTGCAATTAAGCACCAGAGCTATTAACCCCACTGATATTCAAAGCGCATCTTCCCTTTGACATTCCCATTGAATCTTTATGATCTAATTGAAATGCACGTTGATGTTTTACGCATTGTTAATAGTCCTGTGTCTCCGTTGATTTAATTTAACAAAGGTGTGCCTCTTACTTCTAATTAACCAACATGTTTCTAATAAGTTCCTAATTAACAAACCTGCTAATACTTTTCTTCTAGTTAACATACAACTAATTTTCCCTCCGCTGACATTTCCATTATTCATTTCATCCTTGATAACTCCTGCATCTGTTCTTTAATATTTTTATTCCACATGTGCCCTATTTTCCAACTCTGGACTTGATTTTAATATTTTTGGATAAGCTTTTAAAATCACAATCTGTTAAAAAAAAAACTTTCCAAATGGTTTGTTTACAGAAGCCGCCATTAAAAAAAGACTCTGTTGTCACCAACAAACTTTAGCTTAATGAAGCAGTTTTGGTGTATAGAACATGCCCCTGCAGTCTCACTGCTCAATCCTCTGCCATTTAGGAGTTAAATCCCTTTTTTATGACTGTTTATGCAGCCCTAGCCACACCTCCCGTGGTTGTGACACACACATCCTACATGAAAAAAGTAGTTTCATTTTAAAGCAGATGTCAACTTACTTTAGAGGTTTTTATATGCTGCTCTGTAAATTAAACTTTAATCACACACAAGAGACTCCTGCAAGTTCTAGAACACTATTAACATAGCAGGAGATAATACATTCTAAATAAAAGAGACCGTGCAATGAGGGAAGTTTAAACATTACATGACTCTTTACAGGAAGTGTTTAGGAAGGCTGTGCACGATGCATGCAGGGAGGGTGACTAGGGCTGCATAAACAAAGTGATTTAACTACAAGATGGCAGAGAATTGAGCAGTGAAACAATGGGGACATAATCTACACATTAAAACTTTTTCATTAACCTAAAATTATTTTGATGACTAATGTGTATATAGGACTCCCTCCTTTGGTACTTTTGGCCCTCACCCGAGGCTCATGGGTGGGGCCGGGTGGGGAGACTATAGGTCCCCCCCCTTTGGTACCTTTGGCACCCACCCACCATTTATGGGTGGGGGCCGGAGGGGGGGAAGAAAATAGGTTCTCCCCCCCTTTGATAATTAGGGCCCCCACCTGTCGCTCATGGGGGGACTCTAAGTCTGCTGTTCAGTTTAATAGCCCCACTCGCGCGGCCTCAAGTGGGAGCTCGGGAGGGGGGACACTATGTCCACCCCACATTCATAAATTCAATAGGAGTGGGGTCTACTGCTTAGTAGACATGCCCCTACTCGCGATATAGTGAATAGGGGCAGAATTTACAAATACTAAGTAATCTTTACTTAGTATTAGTAAATTTGGCTGAAAGACCAATCTTTCAGCCTTTTGGTGGATAGCTCCCTGATACCGAGGGAATTAAATTTCGAACGGGACTAAAAGTACCGAATGTCCTCCTTACATGAATGAACAAACTGTTCTCATTCTGTTAGGACAAAATTCGTTAGTTTCGCTAGAGTTCTGTCTAAATGACAGGACGTTCTGGAATACTGGCAGGAAGCATCACGAGATCCCAGAGGAAGGTGAGAATTGTGGGAAATTGCTCTGACCCACAGGAAATAGTGCACACTTTGTTCCTCCGCTGGTCATTGATGGTCAGGCATAGGACAAATACATGAGACAAAATAGTCCCTACTTTGTCTTATTTTTTAAAGGAAGAAATGAAGAACAGATCCTGAGAGAGGAAGAGAAGAGGAAGCGATTGGGGAAAGGTAAGTTGTATATTAAAGCATACAAGATATACAGCTGGTAACACAGTGTATATTACAACAGACACAGAATACAGGAATTGGTGTAGATGAATGTAGACATATGTACAATGTAAATGACTGATAAGATAGTGTATATCACAGTAAACAAAGTTACCATACCTGGAAATGTGAATATTTCTACATTCTAGACTTTCCTCAAATGAATCAATATATCGGTCTGATTTAAGTTTTTAATTTGCAGTAATTTTGTTTTTACCTTTTTAAGCAACATATGGTGAACATTTGTGCATCTGTTATTTAGATAAAATAATTCAGAACTAGGTATGCTTCTAAACACAATCCAAGTTGGTCCTAATCCAGATAAACAATTTTGTTATTTTTAGTGAATTCAAGAAAAAAGGTCGCCTTGCTTGAAATGTAACCCATAATCCTTTGCTTCCTTAGACTCTCTGAACATATAGCTCTTTAACAGTGGAACTAAACTATTTCCTGCCATTAAAGATTATGCTTTAACATTAATTTTCACTTCAATAGACTGTGAATCCTTGGAGTTTACATTGCTGTAATTAAAACTGGGAGCTGTTGTGGTGCCTTAATGCATTTATCTTGTATTAAATTGTGTATACCAGTCACAAAGCATGTCGGAGAGAGTTTTACATTAGTGCAGCAGTTTGTCCTTGAAACAATATTGTTAAATGCGAGAGTTTGACATCTTCAGAGTGGGTTAGTCTCTGAAGATGTCAAACGCAGAGATATAACAAGTTTTGTTTCATTGTCATCGATGCATTTAGCACAGTGACACTGTCATGTATTTCATTCTGAAAGGCAAAGTTTCAGGGTTGAAACTCTCCACAAAACAGGCGCATGTTTACACACACTTACAGGTACACATAAACACTGATTAGCCACAACATTAAAACCTCCTGCCTAATATACTGAGGCATGGACTCCACAACAACTATGACCCTGTCCTGTGGTATCTGGCACCAAGACATTAGCAGTAGATATTTTAAGTCCTGCAGGTTGTGAGCTGGGGCCTCCATGAATGGGATTTGTTTTTCCAGCACAGCCGATGGTGAATTAGATTGAGATCTGGGGAATTTGGAGGTGAAGACAACATCTTGAACTCTTTGTCATGTTCCTCAAACCATTCCTGAACAATGTTTACAGTGTGGCAGGGTTCATTATTTTGCTGATAGAGGTCACTGCCATCAGGAAACACCATTGGCATGAAGAGGTGTATGTGTTCTGTAACAATCTCTAGGTAGGTGATACGTGTCAAAGTTAACATCCACATGAATGCCAAGACCCAAAATTTCACAGCAGAACATTACCAAGAGCATAGCACTGCCTCCACCGGTTTGTCTTCTCACCATAGATGCTGCTGCCATCTCTTCGATAGGTAACTGATCCACACGCACCCTGCCATTCACCTGATCTAAAAAACAACGTGATTCTTCTTCCATTAAAAGAGCAGAAAAGGTGATTTGCGCACACAGAAAGCAGAATTTTGGTTTACCATACACTTATTATTTATTTGGTAACCAACACACAGATCATTCTTTCAAACCTATATTAAAATTAGTTCATTTTGGTTGTGGGTGGTTTTTACACACACATATTTTTTAAATTCTATAATTATCTGGTATATTCTATATAAAGCCAAATATGCTCAGTCTGAAAAATATATGCACCTGAGAGAGACCTTTTCTAATGGTTGAAATCGCTATGCTACTTTGTTTCGATTTTAACAATTTGTTAATAAATATTCATCTAATACTTACCCTGGACTCTGGAGTTCCTGTGCTATAACAATGCCGAGTTCCTGAGGGCGACTTCTGGATGTATCTCATTGATGAAATGAAAAGCACCATAAGTACCGAGCCAACTTTTAATGGGTTCTGAAAATGTGAGTTTGAAGAGATATTCTTACGTATATATAATCTCACATATACATATTACACTATGTGTGTTTTTTTTTTTAAATTCTTTATTTTTGCACACGATAGGTAAGGCAAACATAATACAACTTGAAGGCTTGCGCAGAAGCCACAATATAAAATAGCAGACTTATAAACATGAGAATTGGCATCAGCCCATATGACAAACTGCTTTATGAAATCTGAACAATTTGCCCCCCATCGAGGATTTTGTGTTTTTGTATAGCTATGTTATCGAAAGTCTGCATGCTTGCATAATATAGGCATGGTAATAGTAATATGATTGAGTGGCTTGCGCAGAAGCCGAGATGCAGAAGATCAGAGTTGAGTACCCAATGGACGCTATCAGTCCAAAAGCCAAGCCTCAGCATGTAGGCCATTCCACCTGCCTCCCCACTATGATTTGTGAGAAATAATGAGGCTGCGTATCTTTAAGAGAAGCCCCAACTCCATCCATGTGAGGCTGTACTTCTGGCATCCTCAACTCTCTATCGGTATACTCATGCCTGAGTGAGAAAATTAAATATGGACAACATAGCCGAAAAACAAAAAGAAAAATTCAGAATGGAAATCAGATACCGCACCCTTGTGGATCAAGGGTTTAGTAAGAACGAAAAAGGAAAAGACAGAAAGAAGAGAAAAGGAGATGGAAAAGGAAAGGTAAAGTAGAAGCAGGAGGGAATTATGAGGATAGAAGTCGGGAGGGGGAAGGGGGGGGAGGTGTACGAGGTTAAAGCAACTCAGTCCTGCAATGACCCCGTAGGGTCAGATCCCGAATGAAAACCGGAGATCTCTCACCTCAATCGTTACTGGAGCCCATTACGCTATTGTCCCAGGGTGCCCATGTCCTCTGGAAGGCTACGGTTGTACCTCTCATTCTAGCAGTCAGATCTTCCATAATTCTGCTTTCCTTTATCCTAGAGATCACCCCCCCAAACTCCGGGCCATCAGGTGATAGCCACGCCGTCGCTACCGCTCTACGTGCGCTTAAAGTTATCGCCCGTACTAGTTTCTGCTCTCCTCTCGTCCATCCCTCAATAGTCCTATTTAACAAGTAGATCCATGGGTCCAAGGCCAGTGGTCTGCCAAAGATCTGCCGCATCAGGTCCTCAAGAGACTTCCAGAAACCGTGGATTTTCGGGCACTCCCACCACATGTGGAGATACGTGCCTCTGAATCCGCATCCCCTCCAGCACTCGTCCGTATCTATCTTGCGCATTTTGTGTAAAGTGATCGGAGTGGTATACCACCTAAGCATGGGTTTCCATGCCTGCTCCTGTTGCGTGACACATATAGAAGCGCTCTTAGTGGCTTCCCAGATCTCTTGCCATTCGACTCCCTCCAGTCTCTCCCCTAGATCCGACTCCCATCTGTCAGTATACTTCAAACTCCCCCATTCTTTAGTTTCCGTGCTGAGGTGAGCATACAGGAGTGTGATCATTCCCTTGGGAAAATTTCCCTCTCTACACAGTCTCTCATAAAAAGTGGACTGCCTCTGGGCTGCTACTTTTATATGGGGTTTCCTAGCGAAGTCCCTGAGTTTTGTCCTGCCTAGGGCTTTATTCACTCTGAGGTTTCACCCAAGCTATTTTTTCTGTGCGTATATGTTTTCCTAGGTTGGAGACCAATGTAGCAGGTGCTTTGCCATGATTTGTGGTGTTACTTAAAGGGACACTCCACTGCCCAAATACAAAATAAATTAAAAAAAAAAACTGTTTAATAGATAAACCCATAATGAAAACATGCATGCATTTAATTGTGCATTTTCACTGGGCTATATCTAAAAACAGCTTCCAAAAATTGACACTTTAAAAAATTAACTTCGTCAGACCTTTCTGGCTTTCAATCAGACAAAACATTCTGTTACTTCCTGGTCGTTTAGCTGAGTAGAGCTGAACTCAAGAGGCAGCAATTGTCCAGAGCACCTGCCTTGCACATAAGTCTCATTGAGCTGCCTTGGGAAGCCTGTGATTGGACAGCCACAGAAAGTCTGGGCGGGGTTAGAAGTTGAAAAGTTTCAAGCTGTTTATAAATACATCACAATGAAAAAAATGCATTATTAAATGCAAGCATATTTCCTTTGGTTGTATATCTGCTAAACAGTGACTTGATTTAATTTTTTTTTTAAATTTGGGCAGTGGAGTGTCCCTTTATGTGGTGTCAAGGCATGCTAAAAGGGATACACAGTGAATGGCTACCAGCACAGAAATAGGTACGTAATGATAAATAGTTTTATAAATAATCAGTTTAGAGGAGGTTAGATACATCATTTATTATTCATTTTTCGTTAAAACACAACTGAGACTTTCTTGTTTTAAATAATGCAAAATAAATGTGTAATTTATAGAAAAGTAGATAAACTATAATTTTTCTGTGTATAAATTTCGCCCCATCTCAGTCAATGTACTTTGGGATGAATATACCAACATCACATTCAGTAGAAGACTGGATCCTTAACCTTTTTAATCCTAAAAACAAAACATTATTGTTGAGCTATTTGTTATGTAATAAAGGGGTAATATATTATCATTATGAATTGAATTTATGCCAAAGTCTGAGATAAGTATCTGTGCTGTTAGTTTACTGTATACTGTATTCATTCCTGAATGTATGACAGTGTTAGAGCCAGCGTGAGAACTGAATTAGGAAGTAATAACTATAGATTTGTTGAGATTCTTTTTAGAATTATTGATGAGACCCAGGATGCAGCTTTCATATAAAAACACATTCTCGGTGATCGTATTCTACTACACTATGCTACGCTGACAAACATCACCGGACAGACAGATACAATGTGTCGCTCCAGACAAACACCATCAGATATGGGATTTTATATTTATCGGAAAAACTTCATGGAGCATATCAATCAGGGGAAAAAATAAATCTATATTTTTCATCACAAACGCCTCAAATGCCTTGTAATAAATCTTTAAAAAGGTAATATTGGAGGCATTTACTTTGACGTTGGTGTCATGTTGTGACGTATGAGAATCATCGCTGCCACTCAATCATTCCATAATTCTGAGTTTGTTAAAACTACACAAACTGATATTCCCTAAAATGAAAATGAATAGTAATCTTATTAAAAGTAAGCCAGTTTGATACATGTTCACACTTATTGTTAAGAGGTTAAATTAATTTCCTTACAGCAACACAGAAATCAGAACACAGAAAGCTTTGATGTCGTCAGATGACATCTGAAAGAATTCACCGCCTGAATTCCATCAATTCACAAACAGAGTTCGGGTTATGTGTGCAATGAACGGCTGGGATTGTAAGCACCGGGAGTCATTACACTCGCAGACATTACTCAGAGATTAAGCCACCATTCATTATCACTGCTCTTTTAAAGAACAACTGTCACCACAAAATATTTTTTTATATAATAATCCTTTCATCAAGTATTTAAAAAAAAGTTTTAAAAAAATTAGAAAAACTAATTTAAAGAGACACTCAAGGCACCAAAACAACTTTAATGCATTTGGTAGATTTTGGCCTCATTAATAAACTATATTTTGTTGCATGTTCAAATATTTACAGTTTTTGCGCAAAATAAATAAATGGTGTTTTTTTTTTTCAGAATGCTGCTCCATAAGCAGGCCTTCTTAGCCACACACCCTCATGCCCGAAATACTTCCTTATCCAAGGTATGCACACAGTTCATCCTCAACAGCATTGAGTGAGCAGCTTCTAATTTACAAACTGGCTGCAGACAGTCAAAGAAGCTGATACACATGCAGCCACACGCATAGACACACACAGACACATACATGTAAACACACACATACATACAGACACACACATACATACACAGAAACCCATACATACAGACACACATAGATACACACACAGACATGTAGAGACACATACACATACAGACATACAGATATACACACACACATACATACATACATACATACAGACACACACGTGCACTAACAGACACACATATACACTCATTTACACACACTCACAGACATATACACACATACATTCACAGACACATACTCGCACAGATACACACTCCAGACACACACTCAGACACATACACACACACACATACACAAACACATACACTCACAGACACACACACTCTCAGACACACACACATATACTCACAGACAAACACATACATACACACACTCACAAACACAAACACACACACACACTCACAAACACACACTCACACACTCAGACACACACACACATACACTCACAGACACACACACTCAGACACACACACTCAGACACACACACATACACTCACAGACACAAATTATTCATATTTTTTAAATTTAAAAATGTCCACCCAGCCTCCCTACCTGGAGAGCTGGCGTGGATCTGTCCCTGAGGTCCAGTGGGGCTTCAGTGATGGGGGCGGCTGTGTTTCCAGCAGAGAGGGTGAGGGAGCTGTGTTCTCCCTACTCTGCTCCCTCGCACCGAGCGGGACGTCATATTCTGGCTCCCGGCATCAGGTAACAGCGTGCGGGGGAGCAGAGCACGGAGAACACAGCTCCCTCGCCGTCTCTGCCAGCAACACAGCAGCACACCGGGGGGTCCATTAGGTGGCTAGGTGACTGGAGGAACACGGGGAGCGACATTCCGGCCTGACAGGAAGTGCTCTCTTAGTAAAGACCGCTCGGCCATGCTACAAACAGGCAGGAGGGGAGCAGCACAGCTCTCCCCTCCTGCCAGACACCCGCGGACCTGGGCTGGTGCAGGTCGTGACTGCGGCTGGGGCCCCTGGAGTGAGGGGCCCGGTTACAGCTGTGACCCCTGCGACCGTGGTAGGTACGCCACTGTGTTGGAATATAATCCCCATTTGTTTTAAGTAGCTTTGTAAAATGTATAACTGTGTCTAATTTGTGTGTGCTGTTCCTTAACCTGCATTTTGTATAAATGTTGGTCTCTACAGAAGCATCACTGCTATGAAATGCATGTTCTGAGTGTTCCTTCCAACCCCCCCTTTATTCTGTGCTTTTCTTTTACTCTATTATAGTTTAGGAAACATTTCATTGTAGATCTTTAGCAGACACCTCCTCCGTTGAACAGGGGATTGACAACTTGTAATTCTGAAAGGCTGCTATGGCTTCTGGGGGCACATCTCCAAATTTAGCTCACATAAATATTATGGACTTAAACATTGCAAGTCCGTGAACCTTTTAAACCTTCTTTATCCTAAGCAAAGAGAGAGAGAAACGCCACCAAAGTCTGAATGTATCAGAGAAAGTTGAGCATTACCTCCTGGTACATCTAAAAAATTGCTGGTCATGAAATATTTTACACGAAATCTAGCTAGCTTGGAAAAGAAAGAAACTGCAAATTTAAGAAGGTGAGTTTGAAGGTGATCGTAAAGGATTGGTGGAAAGAGGAATGATCAGTGCCACCAGCTTCACTGTGAGGGGACATATTTTAAGTGGGATTTGACAGTCATCCTAATTGATGCCGATAAATCATCCCCACCAAGCCATGTATGTGTGAACATAAATACGCTTTAAAGGGTTTTATCTCATTTATATTCACATGTACTCTGCCTGCTGTGCATTATTTATCCTCAAATTCAATTCAAACTAATCAGTAAGCTTTACTCAGCACCCCAATTTTAGAGATTGCCTGTCTCAGCGTAAAAAGTCACTCCCCATACCGTGCCATGATGCAAAGTAATTTAATATTACACAACATAGTCCGAATGCAATTCTACAGAGGTAGGATTACTTTTATCATCTGCAGGGAGATTTTTTCTGGCTTTTTTTCACAATAACTATTTAAAGGATTATATACTATCTTGCGTGTCTGCTTGCAAGACAATCCTGTCGTAGCAGTCATAATAAAGCTATTGAACTGGTGATTTCTCTCCAACAGCGTTAATCTCAGAAATCTAGGTAAGAACGTGAGATGTTAGGATGAAATCAGTTGTGTATCCTATCTCGCAACGTCCGTTTACGGCAGTTCCTTCTTCACTTGGCCCCCAAATAATAGAGTAAAAAAAGTATGACATATCAGAGTGAACAATAGTACAATTTATTAAATTAAGCACTTCACCTAGTCCGGATTAAGATTTATTCAGTATTTGTATAAATCACTCCTTTAACACATTCAGGCAATCCTTACATATATGTGAGCTTTTACTGTGGTTTCTGGGTCAACATCTAAGAGACCAGCTACTGTGGCTTTTCATGTGCTGGAAAGCTGAGATGACGAAGCCTTTTGCTATTTTTGAAACTCAGTAATAGCGTAATGCTATAGGACATAGGGGCTCGGCAAACCCCAATAACTCCTCAAAGTATTGCATCCGACGCCAAACTTTTCTTCTGTATGCCATCCATGCGTACATGCGCCATCCTGGGATTAAGAACCAGAATTATCGACATGCATATCTGGGTCTAATGTTCTAAAGCAGCTGGCCAGGCCGAGAAGTTGCCTAACTGTAGTGGCAATACAATCTCAATTCATGGTGTTATAGGCACAAAAACAACTTTACCTAAATGGAGCATTTTTGGTGTATAGAACATGCTCCTGCAGCCTCACTGCTCAATTCTCTGCCATTAATCAGTTAAATCACTTCGTTTTTACAGCCCTAACCACACCTCCCTGCATGTGACTTACACAGCCTTCCTAAACACTTCCTGAAAAGGAACCTAGATGCCTAAAGTTAATTTATTGCACAGTCTGTTTAATCTAGAATTTCTTATCTCCTGCTCTGTTCACTTTAACTTGTGAATACCGCTGAACTATGCAAACAATCGGTTTGGTGTTTTTTCCGTTTGTGTACTCCCGAAAGAGACCAACCGCCGCCACCTGTCTCCTGGAACTATTTTGGGCAGGATTCTTGTTTGTGGTCAGTCAAAACGTTACCCCACTGAGTAGCATAGCAGAGATATTCACCATCCAGAAACATACTTTTTCTGTCCAAGCTTATTTCTAAAGAGCCTCCAGTCCTTTGTACTAGCGTCTTGTGTCTATAGTCCTCGACCCACCAGTATTATGTTTGGATTTGAAACATTGACTATCAACCAGAGAAGGGATCCTTCATCTATCAGGCCTTGTCAGAACATAGATATCATTCTGTACTTCAGTGATTATCACCTAATTAACATTTAACTTTATAAATGAGCAATTAACATAATCAGACATTAATTTTTTTCAACGTTGCTCGATTTAATTCACATGGGCTGCATGCATATAATGTAATTTGTATCCAACTAAAATGCCAATTTGCTACTTTTTTTAGTGTCACTATGTCACGAGAAAGATAAAGCACACGTCTATCCTCTTTGTATAATTACTTTTTCTATTCTGCTTTGAGGGTTCATTGAAATGATGATCATAGTTTAACACTGCATTATTGTGGAATGTAATGCATTATATTAAATCCAAGTAACATATATACATCAAAGATTGGGCAACAGTTACAAAATAGAGTGTTATCTTTCAAACTGCCAATATTTTTGCAGAAAACTAATTTGTTACTGTGCTAAAGGGACACTATAGGCACCCAGACCACTTCAGCTCATTGAAGTGGTCTGGGTGCAGTGTCCCGGGTCCCTTACCCCTGCAAAGGTAATTATTACAGTTTTTAATAAACTGCAAAAAATAACTTTGAGGGTTAACTCCACCTCTAGTTGCTGCCTACCAGACAGCCACTAAAGGGGCTTCCAGGTCGTTAGGCGACTTTTGGCCACCTAACTGATTCTGGACGTCCTCACATTATGCATGAGGACATCCAGCGTTATGTAAAACCCTATAGGAAAACGTTGTTTTCCTGACACTACAGTTTCCCTTTAAATCATGTTTTATGCAAAATGTGAGTTTCATTCAGAAAACAATGAGCTTAGATGAGTTGAGTTTAGATCACGCTCTGGAGGATTCTGCACACGTGTTCGACATACTTTCCAACTGACCTGGAGATCACACAATGTGTCCAGTGATTCAAAGAAAATACACATAATATTAAAGAACAACGTGTATGGTTCTGTCAATAGGTTGATTGGTGAGTTAGCTTTGACCTTACCTGATAAAAGAAAGACCAGGTTATAACGAGAGAGCCTTGACCTTCCAGAATCAATATTTCTTGTTGGATCCAGAAGAAACAAAGAATGCTAGAGCCATGGACTTCATAGTTAAGAACATGATAAAATAATATTACTTCCATACATGTATTTATTAAGATCACTTTGTTTTCCCTTCTGTTTCCAAACTCACTATGGTCATTTTATTGTCAATACTCTACCAACAGCATCCATTAATAGCTCACCTTAGATTCTTATAATAAGAAATCAGTGAGTCTTGTCGTCCACAGACTGTTGCCGATGTGTGACAGTTCTAGGTGGCATGCTGGAGAACATTAAATATCAGGGAAAAGTCCCATTTTATGTTTCCAGGAGTTTATTAATAGGCATAAAATAAAATCTTTATAAATGAATAAGCCATATTGTTATTTTTTTGAATTTCTAAAATAAAAAATACTATGTAAACCTCAGAACCCCATTTGTTTCTGAAATTACACGAAATTAATCAGAATCTCTCAGAATGTGTAAACTAACTTGGGAACCTATAGAAGGTCAAAAGGTATATCTTATATCTCTAGAGCAAAGAGAACCTGTTTGAAATGTTGGCTATGAGTCATATTTACACGAAAGAAATGTTTCTTATAATCATACAATTTTCTCCTCCGCAACAACAGAGATTCAAAAAAATGTCCCAAAGTGAGCATCGTAGGTAAGCACAATCTAGCTGGTGAAATTAATCTATGGTCAGGTATATTTAAACATTCTTTGCTAAACTAAATAAAATATACTATCTGAAGTCTGCTGGTCGAAATTCACATATTAATGTAGAAATTAACCTCTACTGGTTCATGGAAATTTCACTGTACGATTGATTTTCCTTCTAAAACATCCCAGACGCTGAGACATGACTATTCTAAATGACTTCAATAATAAATCCATGTTCTTGATGAACTTGTTTCTTTTTACTCTGGACCAAAATCTTTTAAAGAAGAATGGAGTGAACACGTGTAGCACCAGTTTAACATATCGAAGAAAGTCATTTTTATAAGAGCATGCGTCTGCACTACATGGAGATAATTTAATCTCGTCTTGTAATATCCTCACTGCATTCACTAAGATACTGTTTGACACTCATTTTAAGCAGCATCATGTCCAAAGTAATTCAAGCTGATATTCTGTCACCTATGATAAAAGAACGATTTCACTGATATTTCATTTTCCAATTCACTTACAAATATATGACAATGCAGTCGGCAAAGTTGCATAACAACTGTGTGTCTCAGTGGGTTCCAAAACAATGATTTGTGCAAAAAAAAAAAAAAAATACTGCACCAGAATCTCTTTATTATTAAAGTACGTATTGCACTGTGGTATAGTAGTAACAGGCACTAATGGCGTCTATGGGGCAGGTTATGTATTGCGGAGATTTGGGAATTCCTTTAATACTCAATTCTGGACTAACGTGACGGTGTTTCTAATTTTTTTTAAATCATAGAGTGCTTAAAGGGTTATAAAAAACACAGTTTTGGTTAGAGTTCCCTTTTCTGAAAGGTTAAGTTACCCTGTCTGCCTCCCACCCAAAATATTGTGAAATAAAAAAATTATGTTAAAACTTAATTCCATTCTATTGCCAAGTCCAAGGTCTTCCCTCAACCTGATCCTTCTTGGCTGATGTCTTTCCCCCTCTCCTGAGGGGGAGGGAGATCAAGGAGGATAAACTGAAGGGATGGCATGGGTGGCATGAAGGGGCAGTCATACTGCCCTGGCTGTCTGATATGAGTATTCCGAGCAATTTTTGCACAGCATCGACATTAGCCAGCCCATAAATGATGCTGCGGGAGGTGAAGTTACACTGAGGTTAACCTCTGTATGTGCAGACTCAAGGCACCATAATCACTAAAAATCGCTGAAGTTGCCATGGTGGTTGGACTAACCATTTAAACCCATTTGCTTACTGTGTTAAGGAACATTGATTTTTTTTTACTTTATTATTACTTTTATTCTTTTATGTTTCACTATTTACTAGATATACCACGGGGAAAAAACCATGCATATATTTTATTTTTGTTTTCTTTGGAGATATGAAAACATTCTGCTGTCTGCAGCCTTTGCAAGCTGACCCCTCTTTCCCAAAAACATGTTTTCATTTTGTGCTGGGAAAACATCAGAAGCTTCTCATTGAGACACAATCTCAGCTTTCCAATACACCTTAATGAACTTTCCATGAAGCTTATTAACAAAGTGGAAAGGCAGGGGTGCTCAATTGGCCATGTGGAGAAAGCAGCGGTCAAAATCTCCTCAGCGGTCTGAGTGACAGCCAGGTGTTTCGGCATCCAGTTGTAAAAGTTCTAATTTCAATTCGGTCTGAAAAGTTGCAGACTCCAGACACATAAAGCATTGTATCAAGCTGAAGTGGTTTATATGCCAGGGATAGGCATTTAGCCCAATTGGCCACTTACAGTATGCGGGAACCTCCTATCATAGGGGCCTATGACTAAGCTGAGAAGAGTAAGCCTCCATAGACCTCAGCTCAAACCTCTTCTCCAAAGCATCCAACAGAACATATTGAATGAACACTTATTTCCCCAAACAGGCTTTTTTAGAGGTAACCTATGCCTTGTACCCATGATCCCCTGCTGAGTTGAAGATGGGTTTGTACCATGAGATGAGATTCAGTAACATTGTAACACATTTATAGAATAAGAATACAACTAAGGATGTTGAAAAAAGTTGCTAATGAGAACTTGAGCAGGTTCAATAACTAGTCCATATTAAATTAAACAGGAGTGGATTTAAACAAATAGCCCAGATCTTAGCTTCTATCTGTCAGGATAGTCTAAACCCCAATATGCAAAACTTCGAAGTTAAGCAGAAGTTAACAAATATAGTATAAATCAGAAACCCTAAAACGTATTACTGAATCTTAGAACAATCGGATTTAACGATATTTAGAAAAGTACAGGACAAGTCAAGGTCTGAGAAACAGAATGTAAATGGTTGACAAGCCAAAGATCAAGGGGATACTAAAGTCAGAATAGTCAAAGAACAAGCCATGGTCAAAATGCACAAGAATCAATCGTATAACCAAACAGAAAACGACAGGGCACTGAGAAATAATGAAAATGTGTTTAAATACTATAGAATAGATCTGATTGTCCAATGGCAGCATGTGACGTCAGATTGTGCATGCGTGCCATCGACAACATGACGCACGGACGTTTTCAATCTTCATATCAGCAAGACCTATGAAGCCATAAGAGGTACTAACGCATAACGGCCAGTGTCTCTAATGCTTCCAGGTGTGAACACTGCTGGGGTATGGCAGAACTCGACGCAACTAAGTGATCTATCAATCCAATAGACACAAGGACTACAGAGAGTTAACAGAGCTAAACCAGGAATAAACCCAGGAACAAACAGTGCGTAACAACGAAATAAATATATTACACCCAGGCTTTAATAGGATAATTGTGCTGCGGTTATATTTTGTGATTTTCTTGATCATTAAAATCCCACATTCCAGCCACTAAAAATAATTAACAAAAGTCTTTTATTCATCGAAGTCTATTTCTAACATTTTTCCTGCCTCTCATTCTGAACGAAATTAGACATTTTTGTTCTAAAACATCAGACATTTTGGATGCACTTTATTTGTTGTTGACTGTTATGCAGAAATTATAATTATCATCAAGCAGGAAACTTAATGAAACATCGGTTAATTTTGTGCAGACATTGAAGATGGTGGTATTATTTTTTTTATAAAGTTGGGCTGTAGTGGGGTGGGAACACTCTCCCTCTGCTGTTGGGGTCAAAAGGTCTTTGTGGGGTATTAAACCCAGCTTTCCGTGCTAGATAAATCCGTCTGGATCTGTTACAGAAGGGCGCAAGGCCGAGGGGAGAGGAGCCTTAATTATCTGCTAAGCTATGTTGGCTTTTACACGTTTATCCCAGTCTCCTTTTAATGAGATTAACCTGTAATGACCACTGAAATCCTGTAAGAGAAGCCACACATTACCATGGCAGAGCTACGATGATAAACATAGAACCCTCTGCTAATAGAATTCTGTTTGGAAACTATAAAAAAACCTATGAACTAAGGTGCTTATCAAACAGAAAACATATGTTTAAAGTGTTTGGTTTTGCGGTATAATTGGTAATCGAGGTCCCCTCATTCCTGTCTATTTCCAGCAACCAAAAATAATTCTATTCACAATAAGGAAAACAGAAAAAAACTTTCAAAACACTTGTAGACTTAGAGAACTCAGGGTACTCCAACCTGAGAATATATTAAATATAAATACAACAAGCATACAATCATGTAGCACAGTGAGCATTCCTAAAAGGGAGTTATTTCAAACATTTTAACTCACATTAAAAAGAGTAGACAATCTTGCCCTGGGATTTGCTACGTTGATGTCTATAAGAGTTGGGTATTCTTACCATGCGATTTTAACTGCCAACCTCAAACCACCAGACACATTTGTGGAGGGAGTCAGAGTGAGAGAAGGGTTCTGTATTTTACCTCTCCCGACTCCCGAGGTCTGTATGTTAAAGGGACATTATAGTCACCAAAAGAACTGTAACTTAAAGGAACACTATAGTCACCTAAATTACTTTAGCTAAATAAAGCAGTTTTAGTGTATAGATCATTCCCCTGCAATTTCACTGCTCAATTCGCTGTCATTTAGGAGTTAAATCACTTTGTTTCTGTTTATGCAGCCCTTGCCACACCTCCCCTGGCTATGATTGACAGAGCCTGCATGAAAAAAAAAACTGGTTTCACTTTCAAACAGATGTAATTTACCTTAAATAATTGTATCTCAATCTCTAAACTGAACTTTAATCACATACAGGAGGCTCTTGCAGGGTCTAGCAAGCTATTAACATAGCAGGGGATAAGAAAATCTTAATTAAACAGAACTTGCAATAAAGAAAGCCTAAATAGGGCTCTCTTTACAGGAAGTGTTTATGGAAGGCTGTGCAAGTCACATGCAGGGAGGTGACTAGGGTTCATAAACAAAGGGATTTAACTCCTAAATGGCAGAGGATTGAGCAGTGAGGCTGCAGGGGCATGTTCTATACACCAAAACTGCTTCATTAAGCTAAAGTTGTTCAGGTGACTATAGTATCCCTTTAATGAAGCAATTTTTGTGTATGGATTATGCCTCTGCAGTCGCTGCTCACTTATTTTCTTTTTAGGAGTTAAAGCACAATTGTTTCTATTTATACAGCACTAACCACACCTCCCGTGGCTGTGACTCACACAGCTTGCGTGAAAATAAATTGGGTTCATTTTCAATCAGATGTAACTTACTTTTATATTGTTCTCTATAAACTGAACTTTAATTGCATAAAGGAGATCTGCACAGTCTAGCAAGCTATTATCAGTGCAGGAGATAATAAATTCTAAACACCCATTGTACAGCGCTACGGAATGTGATGGCGCTATATAAATAATAAAATAAGAATAATAAAGGAAGTATAAACATTGTATGACTCTTTAGAGGAAGTGTTTAGGAAAGCTGTGTAAGTCACATGCAGGGAGGTGTGCTTAGCGCTAAATAAACAAAATGATTTAACGCCTAAATGGCAGAGAATTGAGCAATGAAACTGTAGGGACACAATCTATACACCAAACCTGTTTAATAAGGCAACGTTGTTTTGGTGACTATATTGTCCCTTTAAGCCAAACCATTTTAAGGATCGGTAATATGTGCCTATCCTGTATTATTCTTTTCTTCTTGACATATTCTCTGCAAGTGAGGGTGAGGGGTATTGTGACAGTACCTTGAAACAAACAGGCAATTTTGGAATTCAGTCATTATCGCTGGTATTACATAAATATTTGCAAATGGTAACTATGAATAGAAAATGTTCTCCTCTCTCCTGTGAAGACATTTTGCTGCAGAATAAAGAGGGAGAAAGCCTGTGTTTCTCTTGACTCATGTTTGGATAAACCGGTATTTACTAGAATGCTTTTACCGCATGTAAGCAAGAAATATTAACCTGAAATTACATCTGAAATCTTCCATTTTCTTGGCAGGAAACTGTTCAGTCTTACAATGCCTACAGAAGAAAATGTAGGATTCACAAACCATTTATTATCATCAAATTCAACAGACATCCTTACAGACGCTGCTAGAATTCTCTACAGTTCTAGAATAACAAAGATCTGTTTAACTTTCTGAGCGCCTTGAAGGGACACTATAGTCACCAGAACAACTACAGCTTATTGCATTTGTTCTGGTGAGTAGAATCATTACCTTCAGGCTTTTTGCTGTAAACACTGTCTTTTCAGAGAAAATGCAGTGTTTACATTACAGCCTAGTGATAACTTCACTGGTCACTCCTCAGATGGCTGTTAGAGATCCTTCCTGGGTCATGGCTGCCTAAAATGCATCCAAACATTTAGTATCTCCTCCCTCTGCATGCAGACACAGAACTTTCCTCAAAGAAATTAATTGATTCAATTCATCTCTATGAGGAGATGTTGATTGGCCAGGGCTGTGTTTGACTTCTGCTGGCTTTGCCGCTGATCTGCCTCTTTGTCAGTCTCTGCCAATCCTATGGAGAAGCATTGTGATTGGATCAGGCCACCACTTCTGATGATGTCAGATGTCAGAGGAAGTTCACAGGCAGAGGCAGCAGCTTCAGACTTGAATACAAGTAAGATGTTACTAGATTTAGGGAGGCATGAGGGGACCAGGGTGGCTAGATGGTGGCTTTAACCCTATAGGGTCAGGAATACATGTTTGTGTTCCTGACCCTATAGGGCTCCTTTAAGGTAAGCAAAGCACTTATGTCTATATTTGTATACTTCTAGCGTTAAGATGCAACAATATTAAAACGGTTCTTCCAATCTAATCAGAGCGCGATAGCTCCCGTATCAGTCGTAAAAACTAGAAGCAAATTAGAAATGGTGTTTGATAGGAGACGGACAGGACTCTGATGTAAATTATAGGATTGCCAACACAAATCCAGCCTTTCCTCCTCACTGTTTCGATATCACACATATTATAGTAAATGTGTTTATTGTTGGTGTCTGATCAATAACTTTCTCTACTTTTGTCTGGTGATGAGTGAGTGTTTTTAATATCATCACACGGTTCGCAAATGTTGCAACATTTTCTTGCTGTTAACACTCTCTTACTTAGAAATAATTACTGGACTTAAAGAGACACTATAGCTTTAGGAACACAAATGTGCATTCCTAACACTTCAGGCGACCGGACCAGTGCTGCCAGGGTTAAAAAAAAAGGCACTTTACTTACTTTTTCTCCCTCGCAGCCCCAGTCTCCCGGGTGAAGCTCTAAGTCTTTGGCTGAGATCATCGCGATCAATGATCGCAGCTAATGCAACGCTTTCCCGTAGGAAAGCATTGGAAGGCTAGTATGCATGCGCAGAAAAATGACGCACTGCGCCAATCAGATGGTCTCTCTCCTATTTCATGGAAGCACCTCTAGTGGCTGTCAGTATCATTGTACGTCAGAATGACAGCTGCTAGAAGAAGGTTAACCCTTTGAATAATGCATTGCCATTTCTCCAAAACAGAAATGTTTTCAACTGCAGGGATAAAACAGTGGGCACATGGCATCCAGACTTTGCCTATGGTGTCCACTAAATTTCAATTGTCATAGTTAGTCACACAGTCTTACTCTGAGATTATGAGGTTAAAGGATACACCGCTAAATATATATATACATATAGATATATAATAACAGTTTAGTTTATATACATCCAAAGAAAATGAAAATGTGGCCTGCAGTAATTGCAGATCTCCCTTTCTTCCCAATACAGACTTTCTCGACTTTGTAGAGAGATAGCCATTCAGACTTGCAGACCAGTTGCCAGTGGTTATCCAAACACTCCATAGAGCTAAACTACCAGCTAACAGCAGGACTGGTTGTCTGTAAATGGATCCATCTTGAAAAGATCTGGACCTCCTGTTTGACCTGACGTATATTACAGTTGTGGTGGTACTAGGAGAAATGCAACTTATTAACCTGTTGTTATCCAAACTGACATTGATATAAGCGCATGTTTCGTGCACGCATATTGCAATCAGTGTACTGGTATGATCTGGGTATAGTATACATGCGTTTGTTGTATTTATCAAGCTTGCCGGGTCATTTTATTGTTATAGTGCAATAAGTGCATGTTCGTTTTACATTTTCTAACCGGCTTATTAAGAATTTCTCAGCAAACACACTTTTGTGCTTTGTGTTGCTTATGTACAAACACACTGAAACTTTTCTGTTATTGATTAATTGTTACAAAATTGATTTCTGTGATTTCTGTGATTGATCAAATCCTTCTAGTTGTTGACTTCAATAAGTGTCTGATGGTTGAGTTATTGTGTCAATAAATCTTCTTTAGATGAATTGTGGTTCTTTAAGCCTGACTGTAACACAAGGAATAAGGTTTTGTTTTTTTCCACTGAACTCATAATGATAATAATAATGTTGTTTTAAAGTATTGGAACAGTGAAATTGTGAAGGTTTCAAAATCATTATTGTCTCATCAACAGTTAATGTGTAAATAATGATCTAATGGTAGATAGTAATTTGCCCCCAATACTAGATAATGACTTCTTCTTCTACTACGGGTAGGGTGGGTACAGTTCCAGGAGCTCAACTTAGACTTTTGGTTGAACCCCTTAAGGACACATGACATGTGTGACATGTCATGATTCCCTTTAATTCCAGAAGTTTGGTCCTTAAGGGGTTAATACAAGCGATTTAATGAGATGGGATGTAATACAGTCACTGGACTTGAAAAAACTATTAAAGGGACACTCCAGACTCCTAAAGCAATTGTGAAGTGTGTCCTCTTTGTCTCGTTTCTTTTCATTTTACAAAAAGTACAGATTGCAATATTATTTATTATTGCTATTATTGCCATTTATATAGCGCCAACAGATCCGTAGCGCTTTACAATATTATGAGACGAGGGATTTAACTATAAATAGGACAATTACAAGAACACTTACAGGAAAGATAGGTTGAAAAGGACCCTGCTCAATAGATCTTGTTACACCCCCTGGCTGTCAATCATACAGGTCCTGTTACTTCCTGGTTTGGTTAGCTTAAGGGAGCTAAACTCAAGAGGCAGCAATTGTACAGAGCACCTTCCTTGTAAATACTTCTCATTGAGCTGCATTAGGAAGTCTGTGATTGGACAGCCACAGAAAGTCTGGGTGGGGTGAGAAGGGGAGGGCTTGTAAAGGCTGCAGACAGATAAACAGTTTTTTAGATATACCCCAAATAAAATAATAAATGCATAATTAAATGTATACATGGTTTTATTGGGTGCATATCTACTAATCATTGATTTTATTTTTATGTGTTTATATTTGGGTTGTGGAGTGTCTTTAATGCTAACAGGGTTGTACACCAAACTAGAATTCCGAACAATGGATCAGATGCAAATTATAAGTACAAATAGCAAGTGGAAAAATTACCCAGCTCATCTACTTTTCAGCAAGGTTGTTTTGGTCTAAAATGTAAAATTTCCCCGAATGAATTCCTCACAATGTCTGCATTATTAAAGTAGCTCCATAATTGTTGTCCCCTGTTCTAATACCCTAAATTGATCTCGATATTATGTTTAATGACCTGTCTGGTTACAAGGAGTCTGCAATGTGTAGCACATGTTCCAAGGACGTTTCTGTGGAGTTGAGTAAACGCTAAGTGTGATACACTCGAATACACTTCCTGTTTCTGTTCAAATAACAGGATGTCAACGAAATTCGATTAAATGGCTTAATATGCCAGGCACAGGGTCAAAGGTCCCCATCTTCTCATTCTAAAATCCTTTATCAAGTTATCTACCTGGAAAACAAAATGGCTTTTTGTCTCAGTTCAGTAGCAGAGTTTAACCCATGCTGTGGATGATAAGGCATGATTTGTTTTAACTCTTTAAATGACAGAGAGCTGAAATAAATACATTCTGAAATATTTTGTGTAGCCCTGGCTTCCCGTGTCACTCTAACTGTATATAATAAGTGGCCACTGACAGGGTTTTCGCTAAACTAAAACTGATCTGCAAAAAATTGGCCATGGTCCTAGTTTATCTATATCTGCATCATTTAGCTTTAATTCATGAAAATTCAGAGTGTAGTGAATAACGCAGTTAGTGTATTTATCAACTGTTGTATCATGGTAATTAAACGCTGAATAATGAAAAGCTCATGATTCACATTGGTTGGGACTAGACTAGACTAGGCTGGACCTACGTGACATTTTGGCAGTAAGGAAGCCATTAAGTATGTCCCCATTTAACATATTATATTAATAATATATTTTAATAAAAGGTTCATTTTAGAAAAAAGTCATATTTCCAAACAGAATAACTTTAACATATTGATGGAAAATTTCCAACATTTGGTAACTGTTGTGGATTGTACCGTAACAACCAATTACAGCTATTGTAAAAAAAATAATAACATTTTTAGAACCCAAGGGGTTGGCCTCATTAGCACAGATTAACACTCACATTGCAGCACAATATCACCAACAGCGTATGCACTAAAGTGAGAATTGTGGGGAATTCAGGGAGAATTATAGAGAAATTTCAAAATTAAGACCAAAATAGCTAAACTTGAAAAAACTTGAAAAACCTTTGCCAGCAATGCAACTGTTTTGCCCTTACTTTAGTAAATAAGCCTGGAAAAGATCTTACAAACAATGCACAATCTTTCTAGGAGATCTTCGCTCCATGGTAGGCCACCTTCAGCTCTCCGAGTGTTGTAGACTCCATCTCCCCTGATGCTTTGCCAGCATTATTGCTGGAGTGCCGAAGGTTGCCTAGACATGCCCTAGATCATAAAATTGTATGAGATGAATCGCTGATGGCATGATTTGCATCTCCGTCCACTTTCCATTAGTTCAGGCACTGTGCCAAAAATCTGCGAAAACTTTATATTCACAATCCACCCTTCAAAGTTTGATGGATTCGCCTTAGCGGCCACCTCGGTTAAATATAGCTGTCAAACAGACCTATTTAGCTAAAGTGTGGACACAAATCAAACATTTGCAAAGCAATCACAATACTTTATGGAATGTGTCCAAGTGCGCACAGTTAAGTCTACAACACTTTTCATAACAGATCTTGTCTCGAGAAGAGCGATGCCGAAGAGGTTTCACGGCACGATGAATCCGTGTATTGAGATCCTTTAACCCAGCAATCAAACAGGACTCTGTCGCTGTCTAGGATTTCACTATCATGCTTATGCATTCCCTATACTGGGAGAAAAAAAAATATGAAAAACTCATCTTTGTCAAGTCAGCAAAATAAAATAATATATAGAAATCCACAGGACAGAATTTGCTCTTATTGAAACACTGAGCACCTCGATCGTGGCTCTCTGTCAGTCATTGTTATACGCCCTACCCTTTTCTGTCATTTAAAAAAAAGAACAGACTTTGCATGTGTTAAAGAGACCTACTCTCAACTTGTATGAAATAGCTTCACGGAGTCGCACATTGTCAATGGCCAGGAGATAACGTAGTAAGTAGAGGAGATTCATTATATCTGCTGATCCTGATGACACTGTGCATCAGTCCAGCATCCATTTTGTAGCCAGAACATAGCTGGTTATATGTTCTGGCAATGCCAACAAGTGCATTATTAATAATAAGGGTTATAGCTTTCAGAAATGTTTAGGTTTTTTTTCTAGGTTTTGAATTTTTACTTTGTTCTCTGCTCATGCACAGGTCAACCCCAAAAGATCAACTTGGTGATGCGCCAGAAGATACCTGTTGGCCACAGCCATTACTAGAGCCTGAGGTTGGAATTTTTTAAAAGATTTTGTGTACCTTGTTCTTCACCATTTGACAAAGTAGTCCCACATTTGTCTTGTGATATCTTAGCATTTTTTTTATTGGAATTTCAATGAGATTCCAGCACAATGATTTGATGTTTACGCAATGCTCAAGAAGTATCCAGAGGAGACAGGGCCTCTTTATTATATATTTAAAATAAAATAAAACATCACTAAAACATAATGTTATCACAGGTTATATGTCATTTTCAGTGTCTTGTTCAGTGATGCAATTTGTATAGAAATGATGGTTTCCCTGAAAGTAATAATAAAAAGTCCTGTTTGTTACATGTAGCAGTTTAAGCAGTAGGTATTGCTGTTAGCATGTAAACCCCCCCCCCCCCCCTCTCCCCCCCCCCCCCCCCATGTTACTGTCACGTAGTGGTGGGCCGTATGGTGGAACTGAATCTCCATATTTTCTGAGATTTTAGTCTTGTTAAACTGAAACCTGTATTTTTTTTTGTACGTGGCTGTTCCTTGAAGTAACACCATAATCTCAGGAACACAAGCATGTATTCTCGACACATAGAACGTGATGGCAGATAAGATCTAGTCTGTCCAATTTTCTAAACACTTTCATTAGTCTCTGGCCTTATCTTATAGTTAGGATAGCCTTATGCCTATCCCACACATGCTTAAAGGGACACTCCAGGCACCCAGACCACTTCTGCTCATTGGAGTGGTCTGGGTGCCAACTCCCACTACCCTTAATCCTGCAACTGTAATTATTGCAGTTTTTCATAAACTGCAATAATTACATTGCAGGGTTAACTCCACCTCTAGTGGCTGTCTACTAGACAGCCACTAGAGGTCACTTCCTTGTTTCTAGCACAGGTTTCCTGTGCTAGAGCGTCGCTGGACATCCTCACGCTGTGTGAGGACCTCCAGCGTTGCTCTATTCCCCATAGGAAAGCATTGAAATTATTTTTCAATGCTTTCCTATGGGGAGACGTAATGCGCATGCGCGGCATTTCCGCGCATGCGCATTAGGTCTCCTCGGCCGGTGAGCGAGATTAGTCTCGCCCACCGGCCGATGTAATCACCAGGAGGAGCGTCGCGGAGGCGGAGACAGCGGCGAGGGACATCGCCGCTGTCCCAGGTAAGTCACTGAAGGGGTTTTCACCCCTTCAGTAACCGGGGATTGGGGGGTGGGAGGGAGAGGGACCCTCCAGTGCCAGAAAAACTGATCGTTTTTCTGGCACTGGAGTTTCCCTTTAACCCCTTAAGGACACATCACATGTGTGACATGTCATGATTCCCTTTTATTCCAGAAGTTTGGTCCTTAAGGGGTTAAACTCCTTCACTGTGTTAACCTCTACCACTTCAGCTGGAAGGCTATTCCATTCACCCACTACCCTCTCAGTAAAGTAATACTTCCTGATATTTTTAAACCTTTGTCCCTCTAATTTAAGACTATGTCCTCTTGTTGTGGTAGTTTTTCTTCTTTTAAATATAGTCTCCTCCTTTACTACGGTGTTAAACTACCTATTAGGGTTCCAGACCATTACTCAAAAATCACCTCCTGTTCCTGACACCAATCTTTTTTTGTCCTGGTTGATTGTATTTTTCCTTTACACCTTACACAGGATTCTGATAACAATAATTATAATAGTAGTTGCATATGAAACTCTTCATCAGTTGTGTTCGCCCTATCAAACTAAATCTGGTATTTTAACAGCAATGTTTTATCAGCTTAGAGCAGCCGAGTTGTTCTGAAATGTTTCAGGAACCCTCTCAATAAGAGCTGAATAAATAAATAGCTCTAAGTCTGCAGGGAAATGATCTATACACCAAGACTGCTTCGTTAAGCTAACGTTGTTTTGGTGACTATAGTGTCCCTTTAACCCCTTAAGGACCAAACTTCTGGAATAAAAGGGAATCATGACGTGTCACACATGTCATGTGTCCTTAAGGGGTTAAACATCCATAGTTAATAAACATGAAAATAAATTCCCTTAAAATCTGACGTTGACAGAAACAGAATTTTATGTAAAATAAAATAATTTCAAGTCTATATACGGGGGAAACATTCCATTTATGTCTGTATCGGCAAGCTACAAAGCCCTTGGTGGGTGTTTTGTTATTGTAAGACAATACCACCTGTAAATGTCATCGCTAACTCTCACTGTGTGGGATTTGCCTTATCAAACACCTTAATTCCAGGAGTGGAAGCTGTGAATGATTACAGAGCTGAATCACAGCCCCTGACAACCTTGAACATCGATCCCGGTATAGGTCAGCTCAAATCATCCCGGTTTAAAATGCTTCACATCCAAAGGATGTCTTCCGTCTAGCACCCTCGAAGACCAGGCTGCCCATTCCGAGCCGGGTGCTGTCTAGCCTGGAAAAGGGTAATGATATTACAGGAATTTATTACATTAAAGGAAGCTTTTCTTTCGAGTTACATCTTAAGGCAGGAATCTGCTATTTTTCTTATATCAAAATAATAGCAAGTCGGATGTCTATCCTAGAGGTGTCACACTTGATCCTTAAAAGCAATATACTTTGACAAAAAGAGCACAGAAACCTTTTATAGGGATAAACCCTCATGGACAGAGAGTAACCCTAATAAAACATAACTTTTAATATAAATATAAATATTAAAAACCTTTAGCTCAATAAAGAAAATTAGATTCAATTAGTATCTATAATAGGAAAAATCTTACAGCAGTAATAAAAAAAAATAAGATAATCTCAATAGAAAAATATATGAATACTAGTAAAGAAAAAGATCCAGAGACTGTCCACTCTTAAACTGTGGACTGTATGAGTCAGTCAAACTGTAAAGTTACAATATGTAAAATAAAATGATAAAAAGATATAAGGAAGCCAATAATTTGCTTAACCATAAAATTAAAAAATGATAGATAAAGAGAGCAAAACCAACCACAAAGCATTTTTTAAAGGGCCACTGTAGGCACCCAGACCACTTCAGCTCAATGAAGTGATCTGGGTGCCAGGTCCATCTAGGATTAACCCTTTCTGCGGTAAACATAGCTGTTTCAGAGAAACTGCTATGTTTACATATGGGTTAATCCAGCCTCTAGCGCTGTCTCATGGACAGTTGCTAGAGGCGCTTCCACGCTTCTCACTGTGATTTTCACAGTAAGAAGACACCAGCGTCCATAGGAAAGCATTGAGAATGCTTTCCTATGGACTGACTGAATGCGCGCGCGGCTCTTGCCACGCATGCGCATTCAGCCGATGACATCAGAAGAGGGAGGAGAGTCCGCAGCGCTGAGGGAGCCCGGCGCTGGAGAAAGGTAAGTGTTTAACCCCCTTCCTCCCCCTTCAACCCGGCGGGAGTGGGACCCTGAGGGTGGAGGCACCCTCAGGGCACTATAGTGCCAGGAAAACAAGATTGTTTTCCTGGCACTATAGTGGTCCTTTAAGTACATCAATTCTAAAAAAACAAAAAATGAAAGTGTAGGTACACTAAAAACTGAAACAAGGGTGTTAGTTAATGAAGACCAGGAAAAGGCAGAAATTTTAAATAACTATTTCTCCTCCATATATATTAAGGAAGAACCCATGGCAATAGATGTGCAAATGATTGCTACTAAAAACTTGCAGAATAATTGTAATTGGTTAACTTAAGACAAGGTGCTGCAGCAACTAAAGAAAGTTAATATAAACAAAGCTCCAGGGCCTGACGGTATCCATCCACGAGTACTTAAGGAACTAAGTGTAGAAATAAGTGAACCTCTGTTTTTAATCTTTCAAGATTCTTTTCTTTCAGGAAGTGTTCCGGAGGATTGGAGGAAGGCATACAGGGAGTGCAGAATTATTAGGCAAGTTGTATTTTTGAGGATTAATTTTATTATTGAACAACAGCCATGTTCTCAATGAACCCAAAAAACTCATTAATATCAAAGCTGAATATTTTTGGAAGTAGTTTTTAGTTTGTTTTTAGTTATAGCTATTTTAGGGGGATATCTGTGTGTGCAGGTGACTATGACTGTGCATAATTATTAGGCAACTTAACAAAAAACAAATATATACCCATTTCAATTATTTATTTTTACCAGTGAAACCAATATAACATCTCAACATTCACAAATATACATTTTTTGCATTCAAAAACATAACAAAAACAAATCAGTGACCAGTATAGCCACCTTTCTTTGCAAGGACACTCAAAAGCCTGCCATCCATGGATTCTGTCAGTGTTTTGATCTGTTCACCATCAACATTGCGTGCAGCAGCAACCACAGCCTCCCAGACACTGTTCAGAGAGGTGTACTGTTTTCCCTCCTTGTAAATCTCACATTTGATGATGGACCACAGGTTCTCAATGGGGTTCAGATCAGGTGAACAAGGAGGCCATGTCATTAGATTTTCTTCTTTTATACCCTTTCTTGCCAGCCACGCTGTGGAGTACTTGGACGCGTGTGATGGAGCATTGTCCTGCATGAAAATCATGTTTTTCTTGAAGGATGCAGACTTCTTCCTGTACCACTGCTTTAAGAAGGTGTCTTCCAGAAACTGGGAGTTCAGCTTGACTCCATCCTCAACCCGAAAAGGCCCCACAAGCTCATCTTTGATGATACCAGCCCAAACCAGTACTCCACCTCCACCTTGCTGGCGTCTGAGTCGGACTGGAGCTCTCTGCCCTTTACCAATGCATCCATCTGGCCCATCAAGACTCACTCTCATTTCATCAGTCCATAAAACCTTAGAAAAATCAGTCTTGAGATATTTCTTGGCGCAGTCTTGACGTTTCAGCTTGTGTGTCTTGTTCAGTGGTGGTCGTCTTTCAGCCTTTCTTACCTTGGCCATGTCTCTGAGTATTGCACACCTTGTGCTTTCGGGCACTCCAGTGATGTTGCAGCTCTGAAATATGGCCAAACTGGTGGCAAGTGGCATCTTGGCAGCTGCACGCTTGACTTTTCTCAGTTCATGGGCAGTTATTTTGCGCCTTGGTTTCTCCACACGCTTCTTGCGACCCTGTTGACTATTTTGAATGAAACGCTTGATTGTTCGATGATCACGCTTCAGAAGCTTTGCAATTTTAAGAGTGATGCATCCCTCTGCAAGATATCTCACTATTTTTTTACTTTTCTGAGCCTGTCAAGTCCTTCTTTTGACCCATTTTGCCAAAGGAAAGGAAGTTGCCTAATAATTATGCACACCTGATATAGGGTGTTGATGTCATTAGACCACACCCCTTCTCATTACAGAGATGCACATCACCTAATATGCTTAATTGGTAGTAGGCTTTCGAGCCTATACAGCTTGGAGTAAGACAACATGCATAAAGAGGATGATGTGGTCAAAATACTAATTTGCCTAATAATTCTGCACACAGTGTATGTGGTCCCTATATTCAAAAAGGGTTCAAAATCCTTGCCTGGAAATTATAGACTTGTGAGTAGTGATGTCCCGAATGGTTCGCTGGCGAATAGTTCCTGGCGAACATAGTGTGTTGGCGTTCGCAACGGATGGCGAACATATGCGATGTTCGGTCCGCCCCCTATTCGTCATCATTGACTAAACTTTGACCCTGTACCTCACAGTCAGCAGACACATTCCAGACAATCAGCAGCAGACCCTCCCTCCCAGACCCTCCCACCTCCTAGACAGCATACAATTTAGATTAATTCTGAAGCTGCATTCATTTTTTTTAATTTTTATTATTATTTTTTTGTGTGTGTTTATTATACATTATCCTCCATAGCCAGTAACCTGTGTTTATTATACATTATCCCCCCCATAGCCAGAAATCTGTGTTTATTATACATTATCCTCCCGTAGCCAGTAACCTGTGTTTATTATACATTAGCCCCCCACAACCAGTAACCTGCGTTTATTATACATTATCCCCCCATAGCCAGTAACCTGTGTTTATTATACATTATCCTCCCCATAGCCAGTAACCTGTGTTTATTATACATTATCCTGCCATAGCCAGTAGCCTGTGTTTATTATACATTATCCCTCCCGCATTTCCGGACTTTTTGGGACTTTTGTTGCAGCCGCTTGGTAGATAACTCCCTAATTCCCACGGTATTAGGGAGTTATCTACCAAAAGGCAGAAATTCCTAAATTGGTCTTTCAGACAAATGTACTAATACTAATACCGCGAGTAGGGGCATGTCTATTAAACATTGATCAGCCTGTGGCTGCTCACTGTTAAAATTTTTTTTTAAAAGATTAAAATTAGGCTCAGAGCACTCTGATTGGTGGGTTTAAGCCATCCAATCAGAGTGCTCTGACAGGTAAATGAAGAGACTGACAGGTAAGTCTCTACATTTACCTGTCACAGCACTCTGATTGGTTGGTTTGAAATCCACCAATCAGAGTGCTCTGTGTCATTTTACACAGCGTGGGAAAGTTCTTTGGAATTTTCCCACGCTGTGCAATTTGACTCATAACACTCTGATTGGTTACTTAATCCACCAATCAGAGTGTTATGAATCAAATTGCAGGGCGGGGCAAGGCTTTATAAGCCTTCCCTCGCCCTGCAGAGCTCAGTCTACGCGGAGCCCTCCATGGGTGAAGATGGATTTTTTTTTTTTTGCGCTCGTTTATTTTTTTTTAATTGCTTCGGTTATTATAGTTTTTTATTTGGCCTTTTTTGGGGCTGAAAAAAGAAGATTTTAGAAGAAAGAAAACATCCAATGGTAAGTTTTTTTTCTTTTTCTTTACAGGTTCTTAGTTAAAGGTCCCCCCCCTCATTATTTTTAGGGTGAGGGGGGTAGGTAGGGGGATACTTTTTTGGGGGGGGGGATGGGGTGACTAGGGGTTTGGGGACCCCTAGTCACCTGGGGGGACATTTTTTTTAGGGCCCCCACCCTCCACTCAGGGGTGGGGGCTGGGGGGAGGACAATAGGTCCCCCCCTATTGGTATTTAGGGCCCCCACCCGCCGCTCAGGGGTGGGGGCTAGGGGGGAGGATATTAGGTCCCCCCCTTATTAGTATTTAGGGCCCCCACCCACCGCTCAGGGGTGGGGGCCAGGGGGGAGGACCTTAGGTCCCCCCTTTTTAGTATTTAGGGCCTCCACCCACCGCTCAGGGGTGGGGGCCAGGGGGAAGGACATTAGGTCCCCCCATTAGTATTTAGGGCCCCCACCCACCGCTCAGGGGTGGGGGCCAGGGGGGAGGACATTAGGTCCCCCCTTATTATAATTTAGTGCCCCCACATTAGGTCCCCCCATTCTGATTTAGGGCCCCCACCCGCCGCTCAGGGGTGGGGGCCTGGGGGGAGGACAATAGGTCCCCCCCCATTATTTTACATTAGGATCCCCACCCGCCACTCAGGGGTGGGGGGGGCAACTGGTCCCTTTAGTTTAAAAGCGCGGGTGGGGGCTCGGGAAGGGGGACTTTTTTTTTTTTAACAGTGAGCAGCCACAGTCTGCTCACTGTTTAATAGACATGCCCCTACTCGCGGTATAGCGAGTAGGGCATAATTTACTAATACTAAGTAATCTTTACGTAGTATTAGTAAATTTGGCTGAAAGACCAATGTTAGGTGATTTATGCCCTTTATGGATTAAAACCAGACTCTGCATCAACTATGTAATTTTCCATGGGAGTTTTGCCATGGATCCCCCTCCGGCATGCCGCAGTCCAGGTTTTAGTCCCCTTGAAACAACTTTTCCATCACTATTGTGGCCAGAAAGAGTCCCTGTGGGTTTTAAAATTCGCCTGCCTATTAAAGTCTATGGCGGTTCGCCAGGTTCGCCCATTCGCGAACATTTGCGGAAGTTCGCATTCGCGAACGGAAAATTTCATGTTCGCGACATCACTACTTGTGAGCTTAACTTCTGTGGCTGAGAAAATATTTGAAATGTTATTAAGGGATAATATTCAAGAATTCCTCGAGAAGAACATGGTTATCAGCAAAAATCTGCATGGTTTTATGAAGCACAGGTCATGTCAAACTAACGTGATTGTGTTCTACGATAAAGTAAGTAGAAGTATAGATCAGGGTGTTGCAGTGGATGTGATCTATTTGGATTTTGCCAAGGCATTTGATACAGTTCCACACAATAGATTAGTGTTCAAACTCAAGGAAATCGGTCTAGATGAAAATGCTTGTTCTTGGGTAGAACATTAGCTTAAAAATAGAGTACAAATAGTTGTCATTAATGGTAAATTTTCAAGCTGGAAAGAGGGTGGCAAGTGGTGTCCCTCAGGGGTCTGTTCTGGGACCCCTTCTATTTAACATGTTTATAAATGATCTTGAAGAAAGCATTGAAAGTCATGTTTCAGTGTTTGCAGATGACACAAAACTCTGTAAAATAATACAATGTGAGCAAGATATTACTTTGCTGCAGAGGCATTTAGATATACTGGGGAACTGGGCACTCAAGTGGCAGATAAAATTTAATGTTGAAAAATGAAAAGTTATGCACTTCGGCGTAAAGAATACACAAGCAAAGTATACCCTTAATGGAAGCAAATTAGGGATAACACATGAAAAGGACTTGGGAATGTTATAGACAACAAACTATGCAACAATGTACAATGTCAATCAGCAGTGGCCAAGGACAGTAGGGTATTGTCATGCTTGAAAAAGGGCATTCATTCTCGAGACGAGAATATAATTGTGCCTCTTTATAAATCACTGGTAAGACCACATATTGAATGTACTGTGCAATTTTGGGCACCTGTTCTAAAGAAGCATATTATGGCACTAGAAAAAGTGCAGCGGCGGGCTACAAAATTAATAAAAGGAATGGGACATTTCAGCTATAAAGAAAGGTTAACAAATTTAAAACTATTTAGTTTTAAAAAACGTCGCCTAAGAGGGGATATGATAACATTATACAAATATATTCGGAGCCAATACAAACCATTGTGTGGAAATCTATTTACAAACCGGACTTTACATAGGACACAAGGTCATGCGTTTAGACTGGAAGAAAGAAGATTTTGTCTAAGGCAAAATAGTTTTTTTTTACTGTAAGAACAATAAGGAGGTGGAATTCTCTGCCTGAAGAAGTGGTTTTATCAGAGTTCATACAGATGTTCAAACAGCTACTAGATGCATATTTGCAAAAACAGAATATTCAAGGATATAATCTTTCAATGTAGAGTAATAACTGCTTGATCCAAGGATAAATCTGACTGCCATTCTGGGGTCAAGAAGGAATTTTTTTCCTGGCTTGTTGCTAAATTGTTTTTTTTTTTTTTTTGCTTTCTTTTGGATCAACAGCAAAAAAACAAATGTGAGAAAGGCTGAACTTGATGGACGCAAGTCTCTTTTCAGCTTTGTAACTATGTAACAATTGCCTATGGGGAATACTGCAGAGTACAAGATATAAGTACAGACTGTCTCTACACTGCTGTGCCTTCAAGGGCACCCCTTAAAAAGGCTAATCACCCCACCCCTCACAAAGTAAGACTGAAAAGCCTAACAGAAGTAGGAAATAGCGATAAATGAAGAATCCAAACACAACGTGAGTAACTGAAAAAATCCCCCCCACAGTAAAAAAACAAAATGAGTAAAGAATAATAAATGAAATAACTAAAAATAAATATTAGACAGACTAATAACAATAGTATGGGGTGATAATGTCCCTAATTATATCTTGAGAATATCGTCCCACATCACTCCACCACCCACATTCAAAAAACGTCTCCCAACGCGCGTTTCGCCAGAAAGGGTACCGACTGTCCTATATAAATAAAATCATTTTATAATTTTGAGCTACAGTATCTCTTCTGTGTGATTGGACTAGACAGCCTTTGCCATGACGTGAGCCCATGATCCTGATGCCGGGTTTACCAGTTGTCCTTCGTTGCACCACTTTTGGTGGTAGGTTCTAACCTCTGCATTCCGGGAACATCCCACAAGACCCAGGTGGTCCCAGTCATCTATGTGGCCCTTTCCAAAGTCACTCAGATATTTTCACTTGCCCATTTTTCCTGCTTCCAACACATTAAATTCAAGAACTGACTGTTCATTTGCTGCATAATATATCCAACCCCTTGACAGGTGCCATTGCAACCATATAATCAATGTTATTCACTTCACCTGTGAGTGGTTTTAATGGCTGATCAGTGTGAATGCCAATATTAATAATAGCCTACTCGTGCTATTAGCTGGGCTTGTGTGTTTGGTTTCAAACAAATTGTGATTTGTCCAAATTTTGGGTGATCAGCGAGTCGTTCAAATGCCGTAACGCGGAATCGCCACATGGATGGATCACACAACAAAAGAAACGGATAATGTATGAACAGGTTTGTTTGTTTTATGAATCAGAGTTCTGTTCGTGACACCAGAAGAAAAGATGACAGCTTGGATGATGGTTAGGGGACAGACACTAAATGTTGGAGCAGTAAAAAAAGAATTTAATTTATAAATACATTTTATATTCCATTTTTATTGCTTCTCCTTGCCTAATATTTATTTAGTTAGCAATACACATATTGCCCAATTTCTGCACCTTTTGGTTCATCCAAATCATTTATTTCATGTATAACAGCTAATTATGCTGAGAGTACTCTAGTGGTTTCTGGGGTGACAGCACCGGCTTTTGTAGTTTGTTCTAGGTTTTCCTTAGACATATTAGCCCAAGTGTTCCGCATCTCTATACCCACTTAGTGAGAGCCCCCTCGTTCTTAGCGCCTACAATCATTGAGATGACAAAGTAAACACAGCATTCTAAAGGAACCTGACTGCAAGACACACAGAGCAGCATAGCACATGGTGAATGGCAACGGCTAAATGGATAAAGGAATAGAAAAAAAACAAAGAAAGAAAGACTGATCGTATTAGCAGCATTTAGAGTTCCAGCATCCCCTAGTGAGCGTGAGCCGCCTTCATCTGATGTGCGCAAATTGCTGTAAAGGTGTTTTACTTTATTAGAAGAGCTCTTGCTTGGGATTACTGGAAGTAAGAAGGGTCAGACAGGCTTATTCTGCCTCTAAACTGATTACCTGTGTTATCACACACAAGCAACTTAACCTGAGCCTATTGTTAGGAATCCCAATCACAGGGTTTGGAAACGTGCAATGCTGGGAGCCCTCTTACAGAGTAACCCTGGAACTGCCAGACTGGCAGACAGCCCAGCTTGCCCGTGCAGAAATGGAACCATCTGACTGCGACCAGATTAATGCTATTGCACTAAATGCTTGAAAAGAGTGTTCTGCTGCTGTGCACCTTACGTATTATTAGGTTATTATTTATATAGCACCAACAAATTCCGCCGCGCTTTACAATGGGTGGACGAACAAACGTAGTTGCAACCACACAAGTTGGACACACAGGAACAGAGGGGTTGAGGGCTTCGGGCGATGGCCATGGGCCAGTGCTGGCAGGGGATGTCACAGGACCTCCCTGGCTGGTCCATGCAGGGCTCCGCGCTATCGGAGCGCTGGCCCTGCTGCATTCCACTTGTACAGACGTACGGCTGCGGAGGGAGGGAGAGAGGACCCAGTGGAGCTCTATCTTGCAGCTCCGCGCCGGGTTCTTCTCGCAATATCCGGAATGTTGCCATGGCAATGCCCCCCAATCTCATGAGAGTGAACTCTAGCCCCACAGGCTAGAGTTCACTCATCATTAGGACCACCAGGGATGGCAGCAGCACGATCCTCGCTCCAAGCCTAAAGGTAAGAAAGGCGGGGGGGATACAATGCCTCACACACATCACTCTCACACACAGCACTCTCACACACAGCACTCTCACAAACATCACCCTCACACCCACACAGCACTCTCAAACACATCACACTCACACACAACTCCCTCACACACACAACTCCCTCTCACACATTACCCTCACACACACACACACAGCTCCTTCTTACACACACACATCACCCTTACACTCACAGCACCCTCAGACACACACAAACACACAGCACTCTCACATACACAGCACCCTCACACACGGCACCCTCACACACACAGAACCCTCACACACACAGCACCCGCACACACACACACACACACACACACATCCCACCCCTCACACTCACAGCATCCATCACACACACACTGCACCCCTCTCACACACACACTGGACCCCTCACACACACACACTGCACCCCTCACACACACACACCCACACACACACACACACTGCACCCCTCACACATACACACAGAACCCCTCAACACACAGTGCCACTCACACACACACACACACACATACAAACACATATATATATATATATATATATATATATACACTACAGCACCCCTCACACAAACACTGCACCCCTCACACACATACTGCCTCCCCTATACACACACACACTCTACAGCCCCTAGCTACACATGCATTACATTACACCACAAACACAACACAACTAAAACTGACCTTATTACAGAATTACACACCACAATCAGCTCACTCTACACACACGTAATCCCACAAGCAGGCACCAAACACATGCACAATACTCTTTCCTGGCCCTTTTTTCTCCTGGTATCCCATTTATAGAGACACCAGAGACAAGTTGCAAGGAAACACAGTGCAAGTAAGTTATTAAATTTGCTTGCACTGTGCAGAACAAATACAGGGCCTTTTTCTCATGCTAGAGCTCTTCAGCAGAGCTCTGCGCATGGTCTGCCCTGGAAGAGCATTGAACCAGCATGCTCACTTTGAGAGGGGGCGTGCTTGTCATTGGTGATGACAAAACACACCTCCTCTGCCCCGCCCATTCTTAGTGGGCCGCTGTGACAAAAAAATGCCCCGGGCCAAATTTTTTCCCAGTCTGGCCCTGCCTACCACTATGACCATTCTAAAAGAAGAAGTGATTGCAGTAATCCTTTAAGCATTTATGGTGTTTAAACAAACTAAAACAAGTGGACAATTTGTTTCTCCTGTTGCGACTGGTCACTTGCCAGTTTTTCACTTCCTGAATATCTCTACACAAGAAAGATGTACTTCCTGGTTGCAACTTCTGTGTCCCTACCCAAACCTACCCCAATGTTCCCATTATTTTGCCTGGCCTTCACACCGCCATCTGTTATTAACCTATTATTTTTTTATCTTTATACCTGCAACTGTTATTATTCAATCATATCCTATTCGGACACCTGTGTCTTATCCTGTCCGATAGCTCCTGCTCCAGTGGCAGCCAGTGGCTTCAATCAAAATGTGTCCAATCTCTTCAGTCCAGCTTTTGATGACTTATCCACCATGATCATTTCTGCTTTCAGAGTTGGTCATGGTGGTGGGAGTCTGTGTGCTGTGTTTCTGCTTGAAATGCTGCATATAATGAGATATATTAACTTTTGTGCCGGGGGCCAGTTGCACCCCCAGCACACCTGACTCAGGTAGCCTAGAACTCTGTTCTGGGCTGCCTAACATCACTTTTGTGTAAAATTTACAGGGGTCGTTAACGCGCGTAGAGAGCTGGTAATAGACCTGGTCATCTTATCCCTTGTAAGCAGTGCTCCTATAAGGGGTAATTTGATCTTCCCTCCCTACTTCAAGCCTTCCTCTCAGTCCTCGCCTCCCTATATTGCACTGATTTTTTTACATCCCCTTAATCCCTACCTGTCCAAGCCCTCACTCCCTCACATGCGCACACTTTGAGCCAGGAAAACGTGAGAGAGGATATGGCAATGGAGACGACATGGTATGCAGCCAGGGGAGCTTCCAGGTAAGTGTATCTTTATTTTTCAGGCCTATAATGGAGTGAGCTGACCACAGCTGCCCAGTAAGGCTTTCCACGGGGTTAGAGTAAACCTTTAAGATTTCTCAAATTGCTGATCATTATGGGAAATGTAGTCCAATATAAACCAGAAAGCAAATGACAAACAGTGCTAGTTTGGAAATAGCCTCGGTTAGTTTGTTGCTAACTTTTCTTTCAATGCTAACAGCTTTTAAAGTAGTAATTATATGTATATGTGTAGAGCTTCACTCCTGTGCTGCCAGGGTGCTCGGGAATCGGTAAAATGTACATTAAAACAATGTTCTTTCTTTTTAACAATAGGTAATAATAGCCTGCACTACAGAAATGAATACTTTTAGCTATATCCCCATTTTATAGCTATTTAGAATCATTTTATTTCTTGAATAAGTGGACTTGTTCCGTTATTGGTTGCTTCATCAGCACTTAAAAGCAGTTCTTTGTCCTTAATTTTGGTGGTCAATCATCTAGCTCCCATCATGGGATTGGTTTAATTAATAGGTGGGAATGCATGGGGGGAAGGGGCTGAATTCATAGGTGTTTCCTTACAAGCTCCTATATTAAGGTTAAGAGTTAATGACTTACATGCTGCACATATTAATATTATTATTATGTATTAAGGGCCAATAAATTCCATAGTGCTGTACAATCGGTGGATTAACAGACATGTAATTGCAACACAAGTTGGACGCACAGGAACAGAGGGTGTGGAGTGCCCTGCTCAGACCAGCTTACATTCTAAAGGCAGTGGGGTAAAGTCACACAAAAGGTAACGGAAGGTCATGTACAGGAAAAAGTAGGTTACTAGAATAGCTTACATTTTAGTAAATGGTTAGGTTTTTGGATGACACAGTTGCAGAAGAGGAAGCAGGGTAGGTAACCAAATTGTAAAATTCCAGCAATAAGCGTCAAATTAGAGCATTTCTCCAGCTCACCCACAGTCACAGCTTGGGTATTTTGAAATTACTGTGTTTTAACGACTAATTATTATTTTAACAAATATAATAATTTCAGTGATATAATTACTTTTTGTAACCATTTAAAAGGACATCAATAATCCAAAGTAGTTTCTGGGATCGCTAGTCACAGTTTCTATCTGTATTATTTGTTTAGGTAACATTATTATTTAATTTGGAATCTTTGTACAGACCTCGAGCCAGCAATTACCTGCAGCAGATGATAGTTTATTTAATTTTGCCCTGTTTGGTCACACGATTTGAAGTTGGACCGGGGAGAAATTTAGCTGAAATGTGAACACATACTGATGTACAGAAAACATAGTAGATTCATGGAATAACCTCCCAGTGGGAGCAGTAACAGTGATATAGAAAAGGGTAATAGATACCTGGAATAGCCTTCCAGTGGGAGCAGTAACAGTGATATAGAAAGGGTAGTAGATACCTGGAATAGCCTTCCAGTGGAAGCAGTAACAGTGAAATAGAAAGGGTAGCAGATACCTGGAATAGCCTTCCAGTGGGAGCAGTAACAGTGATATAGAAAGGGTAGCAGATACCTGGAATAGCCTTCCAGTGGGAGCAGTAACAGTGATATCGGAAGGGGAGTAGATACCTGGAATAGCCTTCCAGTGGGAGCAGTAACAGTGATATAGAAAGGGTAGTAGATACCTGGAATAGCCTTCCAGTGGGAGCAGTAACAGTGATATAGAAAGGGTAGTAGATACCTGGAATAGCCTTCCAGTGGGAGCAGTAACGGTGATATAGAAAGGGTAGTAGATACATGGATTGGCCTTCCAGTGGGAGCAGTAACAGTGATATAGAAAGGGTAGTAGATACCTGGAATAGCCTTCCAGTGGGAGCAGTAACAGTGATATAGAAAGGGTAGTAGATACCTGGAATAGCCTTCCAGTGGGAGCAGTAACGGTGATATAGAAAGGGTAGTAGATACCTGGAATAGTCTTTTAGTGGAAGCAATAAAGGGTAACAGTGGTAAAGAATGGTTAGTAGATACAGTTTAACAGTGTGACAGCGCGACTATTTTGGTCCAAAGTTTGTAAAATTCCCTGCAATCCTAATGGAGATAGTGGACATGTATCAATGCTTTCTGCCTGGGGTGCACTTTGTCATAACAGTGGCTCAGGCTGAAATGAAATGTATTCTCAGTCTCTTATTTAGAATATATGTTAAAGGCAGTGAGAAAGCAGTGAGATAGCTCAGTAGATAACGATCACATGTTCCCAGCTAGATTGACTTTTCATTCTTTAAAAAAGTTGGAGAAGTATAATATTGATGAGCTGAATGTAAAATTCCATTAACCTGTTTTTTTTTTGTTTGTTTGTTTTTGGAGGGGGCGGGAGGCGTTTAGTTTTTTACCGGTTAGTAATTTTTTCTACAGCAGAATATGATCATACAGATTCCTGCCACAAACCCTGGGCAGTTCTGTAAGTTACATATCTGTGATACCTCCTCACGCCTGGCTCCTTGTCTATTGTACTCTCCCCCAGTAATAATGTTATTCTGTGATCTGCGGAACGCGATGGTAAAATGTGACGCCAAATGTATTCGTCTGCTATGCTGAGCGAGAGAACTTGGCCTCTAATCTTTGCTCCTTCATACAAAATGAAAGCAATATGTATATTCACACATATCACGTTTACTGAAAGCTAATTCCACACTGCTAAATGCATAGATCTGATATACGAACGGTCTGCCCGTCACGTAACAGAAGACGAAAGTGCAGGATTTGTGAGAGTTTAATACTTTCACGCACCCATCTGATGTAAAGTGTTAGAGAACAGGTCAGACAATCTCACAGGGTTTGACAGATTTTCTCAGTGGGAACAAATCCTCAGATCTTCAGTGCCACACTTTTACTATATTCTTCTAAAAGCTCATGGAATGACTACAAGTGTTTTATTCTAATAATGAAAACTCACTCATGTCAGGTTCACAGTTCTCAGATTGGCCTCATCAAGGACACGGCATCAATAGGGATACAGACACACACAGGGCAAGTTTTCTTTTCAGACTTTGTAAATCCATAATTGGGTGAAGTCTTTTTCGGGAGCTGAGATGTGTTAGATGGACTGCTAGGAGAACTGTAGTAATTCACAAACGGAGGATACCACACTCACACTTGGGAATCCAGGTGCTTATCAGGGCTGAGGTTGGCAAAACCCAGTGTAGTTGATAAAATAAATTAGGTCCAGGAAGGCTGGATTTTTGTAACAAGCTTGATAAAGGCCTCTGTGTACACCCACACAGAGGAGAACCTGCACATGAGATGAGCCTCTGGACTTCCATGTATCAGACCTAGTGATGTCCCGAACAGTTCGCTGGCGAATAGTTCCCGGCAAACATCGCATGTTCGCGTTCGCAACGGATGGCGAACATATGCGATGTTCGGTCCGCCCCCTATTCGTTATCATTGAGTAAACATTGACCCTGTACCTCACAGTCAGCAGACACATTCCAGCCAATTAGTAGCAGACCCTCCCTCCCAGACCCTCCCACCTCCTAGACAGCATACAATTTAGATTAATTCTGAAGCTGCATTCTTTTTTTTTATTTGTATTTTTATTTTTTTTGTGTTTATTATACATTATCCCCCCATAGCCAGTAACCTGTGCTTATTATACATTATTCCCCCATAGCCAGTAACCTGTGTTTATTATACATTATCCCTCCCATAGCCAGTAACCTGTGTTTATTATACATTATCCCCCCCATAGCCAGTAACCTGTGTTTATTATACATTATCCCCCCATAGCCAGTAACCTGTGTTTATTATACATTATCCCCCCATAGCCAGTAACCTGTGTTTATTATACATTATCCCCCCGTAGCCTGTAACCTGTGTTTATTATACATTATCCCCCCCCCCATAGCCAGTAACCTGTGTTTATTATACATTATCCCCCATAGTCATTTATCGTTGGACCTAGGCAGCATGATGTCTTAGGCTGGCCCAGAGAGTGAGTGAGTGAGTGAATAATATAATATATGTAAATCGGGTTCATGCAAAGAGGGTGAAAAGGTATTAAAGAAAAACACACTTATTGCATCAAATTTACAAAGCCAAACTTTTAAAAGCTTTTAAAAGCTTTCCTCATTTCTTTCTCGGGATGAGGAATATATCGGTTGTAGACTGAGGATTTCCATCTGCCCAATCTTTTAATAATATGCACTGGAGTGTCAGTGTTGAAGGAGACCGAAGCTGCCCCTATTCTAAATGAAAGACCCGAGACATGGATACAACCCAATCTAAGGAGTAGTGTTCTGATGTAGAAGATGAATTTAGCCGTAGTAAGAGGGATTCAGTGAGAGTAGTGGTGAAATGTGTGTGGCATGAGTGAGTGTGGGTAAGTAAGAGTCAAGTATTTTAACTGGGCACTAGTTCTAGGTGGGATAAAATGGTATAGTGGATGGATGAGTAGTTTGGTTCGTTTTAGAGGTTTGTAGAGAAAGTATATAGTGATCGTGATTTTTAGCGATATCCAATATTTCTAAGGTGGTCTCAAACAAACATGAAATGCTATATAACATTTGTGGGAATATCGAATAGTCGTGTACAGTAAATCAGAGAGGGCTCAGAATATCGAACCATCTATCGGTATCCAACCTTGTGCAAATGGGGAGTTTGCGGTTGTGCAAATGGACTGTTTGCGGTTGTTTGTGGTGCGTTAAACGGGGAGTTTGGTCTGTCACTGTGAAGCGGGCGTAACCCTTACACTACCTGATCGATACAACATCATACCTGATGTTTTAAAGCACGTTATTCCAAACAATTTAGGAATGTTAGGTGATTTATGCCCTTTATGGATTAAAACCAGACTCTGCATCAACTATGTAATTTTCCATGGGAGTTTTGCCATGGATCACCCTCCGGCATGCCACAGTCCAGGTGTTAGTCCCCTTGAAACAACTTTTCCATCACTATTGTGGCCAGAAAGAGTCCCTGTGGGTTTTAAAATTCGCCTGCCTATTGAAGTCTATGGCGGTTCGCCCGGTTCGCCCGTTCGCGAACATTTGCGGAAGTTCGCGTTCGCCAGTCGCGAACGGAAAATGTTATGTTCGCGACATCACTAATCAGACCCTGAAGGTTGTATAGACAAGACAGGTAAATTACATGTCCAATATGGGTCAGGCAGAGAACTAAGGTATTGCCAGGTAGATAAGGGTCAGGGGAAGAATGGTCTAATAACTGGGTAAGCAACCTTCAGCACTCCAAATATTGTGGACTATATATCCCACACCGTTCTTACGGCCAAAATGCTGACAAAGCATCAGGGAAGACGTGGTCCACAACATCTGGAGTGCCAAAAGTTGCCTAACCCTGGTCTAATAAATTGCGAGGGGAGCTTTTATTTATTTATTTTCGCTTTTAGCACTTGTAGCAATTAAACAATTAATTAAATAGTTCTTAATAAACTTCATGATTGTGCAAAATATTCACAATTTAATATCTGGACATATTTCATGCTAAAAATGTACAATGTACATGATGTTTCTTGAGAATTATAGTTTGTGTGAACATTAATACTCACAATTTTTCAAGTAGTGCAATTCACAATATATTTCTCTGTATACACGTCCATTATTATTTATTATAGTCGCTATTTTTATTTGTGGAGGTTGAAGCACTGGTGAAAAATGAGGCAGCGTGATCAGTCCTGCAAACAGGTTTTCCCACAGACGATTTTGTTTGCCAGTTGTGCCTAATTAGTAAATACTTAAAAAATGTTACTATTTCTGATGTTTTTGTATTGAATCGCGATGTATTCAATACAGGTAGTCAATTATTACCACTTGTTATAGTATCAGCTGATGGGAGATATAGGTGTTGAGATTCTATATTGGGCAGTGTGACAATAACTTGGTAGCAGTGGAACATACATGTTCCTGCTTGGCAGAGACTGATGAGAGTCACAGAGCTGAGCAGTGTTTACAGCTTGCATCAATTATCCTCTCCCCTCTAACCAGATGGGGAGTTTCAGACTTTATGGGTATTTATTAAACAGTGAATTTTGTGTCATGTATTATCCAGGGAATTACAAATTGAGGATCAAAGTTGCTTTATTGGAAACATAGTGAAACAATGTCTCTAATCATTCTATTTTGTCCCATAATCTGAAATTTCTTAGAGAATTAACCCAAATCACTATTTGATGATGGGGAAAAAAAGATTATTGATGGTTAGAGAACAGCCTATAAATGTAATTTCATTCACAGTAAAAAAAAAAATAATCTATATTTATATATTATATATTTAATAAATGTATATTTTATCAGAGATGGGATACAAAAGTGCTAATTTTTGGAGAAAAAGTTAAAAAATCTCAAGTGAGACATGTTATGTGAATAGCTATCTTCTTTCGATGATTACAGCATCTAACTGCATGTGTCCAAGATCATCTATGGCGGATCATGTCATCGCACAGAACTAATAAGAGTAACTAACATGTTAAGGACAATACAAAGAGGCATTTGTTTTGGAAATAAAACCATGGGAGGAGAGGCAAGGAAAGAAATTATTATTATTAATATTATCAATAATAGCGCCAACATATTCCGCAGCGCATTGCAATTATAAAAGGGGGATATTTGACCACTAGTAATTTACACACGGAATATAACCGAGAAAAGAGGAGATGTAGGCCCAGCTCAAACGCGCTTACACGCGCTTACATAAAATGGCGGAGGAGGGGGAGAACATGGGGAGGGTAAGAGTATATCAGGAGAAAGACATAATGTGAAGAGAGAGAAATAAAGAAATGGGTCTAAAACTTAATACATATATTTACACTGCGTCATTACAGGCTTCCTAACAGGATACAATTGAGGTTCAAGAGATATGATTTACGGATTTACCATAAATGTGAATTTAAAGATTCCTTATTAAAAACCTTGCATACAACAGTTGTATTTGTTTGTCATATTTAGCATTGTCGGAGATGCACTGTCCATTTGTCCATTTACCTGTACCAATTAGCACAGCGCTGCAGAAAACGTTGGTTCTTTATATATAAAGTAAAATAATATATAAATAACTACACTGCTAGATATGGTGACTATGACACAAACTAAGTGTCTGTGTTTGACTGTGTGTTAATGTAGAGATTTTGTGTCTGTAAATTCATGGAGCGGTTGGTACCCTTTACTGGCAGATTATTAGCGTCTCACTGTTAAATCTATCAGTTATTATTAATAGAAAAATCTCGTAAAATTCATATTTTGATTGGTTTAGGTATTGTATCTGCATTCAGAGCCTCTCCCACATACCTTTACTGAGTCAGAGTATACCCCCGTCACCTCTCCCTCTGCCTGCGTACACCTAAACTTACATCATCATGGCAAGATCACCATAGCAACCAGAAAACGAGCTTTCTGATGCTGAATGGTGCCAAGAATTGCAAATAGTAAAGCCACAAAGTTATGGAGAGAATATTAAATTGCACCATTTGTTACATTGTATTTTAATGTTTCATTTATTTATGGTTTTAGGTTAATGTTTTTTTTTGTTTTGTTTTTTTGGGAGAGGGGAGATTGGATTTATCCAGGGTTAGTTTTATAAAATAAGAATATTACAATGTAATTCATGAAATGTAATAAATATAAGGAGTAAAGTATAAAATGATCAGGAAGATTATAACAGCTTTGAGCAAGAATACACGTCACCCTAAAGTCTGTTTACAGACCATGTCAGTACCATTCCTCTTGACGCCTATCTGTGCAAAATATGTAGATATGTGCAAACTGTCGCACCTCCCTCGATGGCTCCTTAGACATTGATAAGTGGATGCTTCGTGGTTTCTCAAAATGTTGATCATTTCTCGTTGAAAATCATTCCATTTACAAAGGTACCTCAACGCAGCTTCCAGCCTCTTATCACAAAATATCATTGGCTCATCTCCATTTGAAAAAAGCCTGTTATATCCTTGTACAAAATGTCACACGTTAAACGGGTCTGTGTACAATGAACCTGAAAAATCCAGTATCTCCAACACACAAGCACAGGAAAACTGGGTCCATCCATTTTAACCCTGTCATTGCCGAGACAATTCCGATGAAATATTCCAAAATATAGAATATTTTACACAGTGTTACAGAGCATTGACTATATCCCCTGATAGAATGTAATTATTAGTTCATTTTTAATGCATGACCACCATCGGTAACAAAGAAATTCTGTGGGGGGGGGGGGGGGGGGAGACTTTCATAATAATACAAGCCCCACTTTGGGAGCATGCATTAAGCCATGTACATTTCTACAGGCCAAAGGATATACAGTCAGGTCCATAAATATTGGGACATCGATACAATTCTAATCTTTTTGGCTCATTTCATTTCAAACCCATTGTGTTGGTGTATAGAGCCAAAAAGATTAGAATTGTGTCAATGTCCCAATATTTATGGACCTGACTGTATTATCATTAGAGAATCTAGTAATGCAATATTATATCCAACTTAAAGGGATACTATAGTGCCAGGAAAACAAACACATTTTCCTGGCACTATAGCTTCCCCTCAAGGATCCTCCATGGTGCAGAAGGGATTAATAACCCCTTGTGTCCCTTACCCGTACCCAATCCCGATGTCCCTCGGCACTGTCTCCGCTCTTCCCAATCTCGCAGATTAAGATCTCCCAATAGTAAAGCATTATTCAATGCTTCCCACAGGGAATCCAGCGATGCTGGAAGTCCTAATGCAGACTAAAAGTAATCTAAGCACCTAAAAATCCCTCTAGTAGACAGCAGCTAGAGGAGGAGTTAATCCTAGCAGGTAATTATTGGTTTATAAAAGCTGAAATATTCACATGCTCAGGGTTAAGGGTGATGGCCATGTGCACCCAGACCACTTCAATGGGCTGATGTGGTCCGGTTGCCTACAGTGTCCCTTTAAACAGTGCATTATATGTTCTTAAAAGCTATATGGAGGGGTGTAAAGGGTTAGTTCCCCCGAAGCATCCCCCTCCTGTTTTCTACTCTTACGATTCACCACCTATCTAGTCCATTTTACCATATACATAGGTTCCAACAGGCCCACGTTAACCAACACAGTCACATATGTTGAGGTACTGTACCTGCAAAAGCAGATCCAAGATACAGGGAATTCAAAACTAATGCTGCTGGTGAAAAAAAAAAAACTGATTTGGGTAAATAGAAATCTGGAAAGGAATAAACATTTTAACCCCTTAAGGACACATGACATGTGTGACATATCATGATTCCCTTTTATTCCAGAAGTTTGGTCCTTAAGGGGTTAAATCTGATCTTAAGAAAAAAATAACGCTAGTCTGATTGGTTCCTGTCCTCTGCTGAACTTTTATACTTGTTACCATGTATTTCCCTGTGTCAAAAGTCCTCAGCAAAAATATTGAGACACATCGCTGACGTGTAATATGAATATTTGGGTGAAAAATATTTACGGAATCTTTCAAACTAGCAATCATTCCAAAATGTGCTATAAATGCATGCAACTTGGCAGGAAGACTCAATAAATATCTTCATCGAGTGCACAGCATGGAGACACTTTATGGTTGCGTATACTATTTTTGAATAAATTCATATATTATAATAACTGTATTACTTGGGAAACAGAAGGCGCAGGACATATTGATTGTACATATTGAACGTAGCAGATTGACAGCGATAATTACAGGATTATTTAACCCAGAAGGCGTGCTTATACGTTTAAGGTAGATGGCACGTTCTCATCCCTTTTACATAAAATTTCATTCTAAACACCTTAGCTGTTCTACCTTTTCATATTAGCTCATTTCGAGGAGATGAGTGATTTACATAACTCATGCTTTGAAGTATAGATGGTTCTTTAGAAAAAAACAATTGTCATGTATAAACCGTGAATCGTGGAAAAATTGATAAGGGAACTGTAATATAGACCAAAATAGTCAGGCTGGGATTTATTTTATTTTTTTCAGCTCAAATATTTCGTCTTAAATGTTGACTATTCCTCATTAATTCTACGCAGTTCTTGAAAACACTTTTCCTAACCAGTGTGTCTCTGTCTATACAAATTCACTGATACCCATATGGAATATCACACTAGACAATCGACCCTGACAACCTTCCACAACAGAGGTGAGCAGGCACCGATGAAAAATCCATCCTGTATGGATTCGCTATTTAATGCGCAGATTATTTTTAGAAAATAATGGGCAAGGGCGGTGTTTGTCCTCACCTCCTCAGCGATCTCAGCCAATCCAATGATTTCCTTGTGGGAGAAATTAGAGATTATCGATTCTGATGATGTCAGCCACTGAGGCGGATCGGGGGCGGGGCCAGTGTCGGTAGACCCATGGAGAGCTAAAAATAAGGTGAGTTTTAACCCTTTCTAAGGCGACAGAGGGGCAAGCCACCTAAATGGTGGTTTTAACACCGTATGATCAGGAATGCATTTTTGTGTTCCTTTAAACTCACCTACAGTTATATTGTGATTATTTAAGTCTGAATTCAAATTTTAATTTATACAAAATGAAAGCCTAGTGTAAAGGTATCAAGGCAGTGAAGGGGTTAACCCTACGTGAAAATTGGTGAACAAAAAGAGCAAAGAACACTGCCTATAGGGTATATATTGGTATATACAGCTATATTGATTTAAAGTAAAAATAAAAAATAAAAAAATATATTTATTAGTGAACAAGATACAAGGTGATTATTTCGTACATCCACTCCTGAGCCGTCTGTATAGATGCATACAGGGGCATACAGAGATGCTATGCAGAAATAAAAAAGAGGTTTAAAAGGACAGTCAACAGCACCTAGATCACAGCTATTCTCAGATCAGTCGTTACAATGTCTCCACCGTTACGATTAGTAGTACTTTTGGCAGTTCGTCCAGCTGCACAAGATACTCTCTGTAACTATAATCAAAATACAGGAGACTTAAGCTGTCTGAGTAATATCTCTTCCGTTATGGTTAATAATATCTCGATATAGTTTCAAATTGAAAAAGATATCAACTGTGATTGGAATTACAACGGGAGACCAGTGCTGTCTGAATGCTGTCTTAGAGTTATAATAGGCTGCAAGCTATGGTAGTGGTACGTTCGATTCCTGCAATGATCCCTACTCCGGGCAGTCAATTTTGAATTACCCCAAATATAGTGTGGAGAAAAGACAGAGAAAAAGGATATATATATCTCTGTGCCTTCAAGGGCACCTACCAGATAGGAGAGCTAACTGCAGGAAAAGGAAAGGTACAAATGGAGAGAGGTATTTAAATTAATCACAGAGTAGTCAATTAGTAAGTACTGACTGTGCCTTCAAGGGCACCTCCCTTTCAAATCACTAGCTGGCTTGCGTCTAAATAACTAGGATATCAACACAATAAAGTATTATCAGATGTCCATTACATAGTGTGCATGTGTTAAACACATAAATAGCGTTATAACCACAATCCGTGTAAGTGGCTATAACCTTGGTGTCCCTCCCGATACACCCACGACCTGTATGGATATCGTTAGTGATCAGAGTATTCTTAGGTATTAGCTGCTGGTGCAGAGAGTATAATGCTAGGAGAGACCAGAAAAACTCCGACGCGCGTTTCGCCGGTAAGGCGGCTTTTCAAGGGGTTGATGGATTCAGCAAATGGATTCAAACAAGTGGCGGATAGGGCACAGCCGAGTTGACAAATCCACCATGTTTTTCTCATACACATGTGAGTCTATTAGATAGAAGCAGAGGCAGAGTGAGCAATGAGTCAAACTGGTCATGGACTGAAGGCTCGAGGCTCTTGGGGGCCCACCTGTGGTGATGTAAATTATTGGCTCAGCTGGGGACATTAACAAGTTCCTCAGCCAGCCTGAACACAGTAAGGGGCCTGCATAGCCTTTCATGGGCCCCTGCTGCTAAAATATTCTTCCCCTTGTTTGACACACTGAGGGACAGCAATGGGGCCTATCCAAAGACCCACTAGGCTTCCTCTCAGTGTGGCTGAAATAATTTGACAGAGGCTCCAGGAGCAGAGCCTCTGCCAGGGAAATGAACCAGCCATACGGAGTAGGACCAGAATCTCTGTCGGGGAAATGAACCAGCCACATGGAGTAGGAGCAGAGCCTCTGCCAGGGGAATGAACCAACCACACGGAGTAGGAGCAGAGTCTCTGCCGGGGAAATGAACCAGACGCACTGAGTATGAGCAGAGACTCTGCCGGGGAAATGAACCAAACGCACTGAGTATGAGCAGAGCCTCTGCCGGGGAAATGAACCAGACGCACTGAGTATGAGCAGAGCCTCTGCCGGGGAAATGAACCAGACGCACTGAGTATGAGCAGAGCCTCTGCCGGGGAAATGAACCAGACGCACTGAGTATGAGCAGAGCCTCTGCCGGGGAAATGAACCAGACGCACTGAGTATGAGCAGAGCCTCTGCCGGGGAAATGAACCAGACGCACTGAGTATGAGCAGAGCCTCTTCCGGGGAAATGAACCAGCCACATGGAGTAGGAGCAGAGTTTCTGCCGGGGAAATGAACCAGACGCACTGGTATGAGCAGAGTTTCTTCCGGGGAGATGAACCAGCCACACAGAGTATGCACCCTGTAACACCGATCAGGGAGCTCCGTGTGGCTTGTTCTGCAAGAAGTGACATCATCAGTCAAAGTGCAGTGCGGACCGATTGGAACTCCCTGATAAGTGTTACAGGCAGCATGCAGCAAAATATCTTGTGAATTGTCCCCCCAGAAATACCATGGTCAGTGAAGAACTTTCAGGAGGGATTTCTGGACCACCAGGGAGGTAAGATTTAGGAAGGGGGGGAATTGATTCAATGCATCTCTATGAAGAGATGCTGATTTTCAGGAAGGGGGGAGTGGGAGGGTGGAGGTGACCTAAACGGCAATTTTAGCCCTATAGTGTCAGGAATACATTATATTCCTGACACTATAGTCTTCCTTTAAGGTGGCTTGGAACGGTTAACACCTGGTTTGTAATTTAAAACACCATCTTTGGAGGCCTGCATACCTTATACAAAATATATAAATACCTCTTTATACATACTGCCATGCTACACAAACATTAAAAACCCTATATATGTACTGTCAGTCCATCCCTGGATAGAAGCAGTAAATAAAATATAACATGGAGTGTGGGTCTCGTGTTTATTACTTGAGATCTATTTTGCAAACAATGAATGCAGGATAGAAACCCTGGGAATATGGTAATATAGCAGTTTTCTCACTGAGTTCTGAAGAATTCCAGTAAAGTAATGCTACCTTACAATTCACATGATGTGTTAGAATCAGCTAATAACAGAGTTCCAGGCTGGAAATTGATACAGGAATTAGACAGCAGACTCTGTCTGTGTTCACTGCAGAGAAGGCTCAATGACAGCTTGGGAGAGTTCTCTCAGTTCTTCTATAATATTCTTTGCAATTACATTGTTCTGAATCTCATAGGGATGGAGACTGTGAGATCAGATTAAATATTATTGCCTCAGCCTATCTACTAACAATCTCACATTACTTCTTATTACGCCCAACTTGACTCGTGTCTGTGACTGCCTCTCCGCGATTTCCAACTGAATGGCTGGTCATTTCCTTAAACTCAACCTGTCCAAAACAGAACTTCTGGTCTTTCCTCCCTCAAGTGTTACTACTCCCGTGTCTGTCTCCCTCCAAGTCAACAACGCCACCATCACCTCTACCTCGCAGGCTCGCTGCCTAAGTGTTCTCTTTGACTCCGAACTCTCCTTCACCCCTCATATCCAGTTGATCGCCAAATCCTGCCGCTTCCATCTCAAAAATATAGCTCACATCCACTCATATTCAACACCAGACATGGCTAAGGTGCTGGTCCATGCCATTGTTCTTTCTCGCCTCGACTACTGCAATCCCCTTCTCAGTGGTCTTACGTGTTCCCATATTGCACCGCTGCAATATATTATGAACGCAGCGGCGCTCATTTTCCTGTCCGCCCGCACCTCCTACGCATCCTCCCTCTGTCAGTACATTGGCTTCCAGCTAGGTATAGAGCTCAATTTAAGATTCTGCTGCTCTAACCTACCTATCCTCCCTAAGTATGTCCCGCCAAGGCCCCTGTGCTCTGCCGAAAACCTACGTCTGTCCTCTGCCCGTACTCCCACATCTGATGCTCGCCTCCAAGACTTCTCCGGGACTCCCTTCCCTTCCCTGTTAGACTTTCACCCAGTCTCCATTCCTTCAAAACATCTTTGAAAACACACTTCTTCAGGAAAGCGTATCAATTAAACTGTTAGCAGGTTTTCATCACCACCCCCCCCCCCCATGACTCCTCTCCTGCAACTGCCAAAAATAACCTGCTAAGTTCTCAGTGATTACTTTTCTAGCAACCTATTTCATTACCCCTACTTATACCTTTTGTGTCACTATACCCCACTCCCTCTAGCATGTAAGATCATTGAGCAGGGCCCTCAATCCCTCTCTTACTGTGTCACTATACCCCACTCCCTCTAACATGTAAACTCACTGAGCAGGGCCCTCAATCCCTCTGTTACTGTGTCACTATACCCCACTCCCTCTAACATGTAAACTCACTAAGCAGGGCCCTCAATCCCTCTGTTACTGTGTCACTATACCCCACTCCCTCTAGCATGTAAACTCACTGAGCAGGGCACTCAATCCCTCTGTTCCTGTGTCACGATACCCCACTCCCTCTAGCAAGTAAACTCACTGAGCAGGGCACTCAATCCCTCTGTTACTGTCACTATACCCCACTCCCTCTAAAATGTAAACTCACTGAGCAGGGCCCTCAATCCCTCTGTTACTGTGTCACTATACCCCACTCCCTCTAACATGTAAACTCACTGAGCAGGGCCCTCAATCCCTCTGTTACCGTGTCACTATATCCCACTCCCTCTAACATGTAAACTCACTGAGCAGGGCCCTCAATCCCTCTGTTACTGTGTCACTATACCCCACTCCCTCTAACATGCAAACTCACTGAGCAGGGCCTCAATCCCTCTGGTACTGTCACTATACCCCACTCCCTCTAACATGTAAACTCACTGAGCAGGGCCCTCAATCCCTCTGTTACTGTGTAACTATACACCACTCCCTCTAGCATGTAAACTCACTGAGCAGGTCCTCAATCCCTCTGTTACTGTCACTATACCCCATTCCCTCTAGCATGTAAACTCACTGAGCAGGGACCTCAATCACTCTGTTACTGTGTCACTATACCCCACTCCCTCTAACATGTAAACTCACTGAGCAGGCCCTCAATCCCTCTGTTACTGTGTCACTATACCCCACTCCCTCTAGCATGTAAACTTACTGAGCAGGGCCCTCAATCCCTCTGTTACTGTGTCACTATACCCCACTCCCTCTAACATGTAAACTCACTGAGCAGGCCCTCAATCCCTCTGTTACTGTCACTCCCTCGAACATGTAAGCTTACTGAGCAGGGACCTCAATCCCTCTGTTACTGTGTCACTATACCCTACTCCCTCTAGCATGTAAACTCACTGAGCAGGGCCCTCAATCCCTCTGTTACTGTGTCACTATACCCCACTCCTCTAACATGTAAACTCACTGAGCAGGGCTCTCAATCCCTCTGTTACTGTCACTATACCCCACTCCCTCTAACATGTAAACTCACTGAGCAGGCCCTCAATCCCTCTGTTACTGTGTCACTATACCCCACTCCCTCTAACATGTAAACTCACTGAGCAGGGCTCTCAATCCCTCTGTTACTGTGTCACTATACCCCCCTCTCTCTAACAAGTAAACTCACTGAGCAGGCCCTCAACCCCTCTGTTCCTATGCGTCCATTTGTCTGGTTACAAATACGTGTCTGTTAGTCCAGACAAATAAGCATTGTTGTTGGTATTTGAGTGGACAGTTTGGGTGTTCAAATTAACAAATGTGTAGCTGGAGTGGCCAGGCTTGTAGTAGATACCTGGATTTGCCTTCTAGTTGAAGCAGGGAAGGCTAACAGCGACATAGAATGGTATGTACGTAATTGGTAAAAAAATGCAAATGGTGACATTGAAATTATAGTAGATACCTGACCTGGTTTTCTAATAGCAGTAATAGAGGGCAAATATGATATTGAAATTGCAATGTTAGACTTGGAATCTAGGAAAGCCAAGAGAATAGAATGTATTATCGGTCCTAAGAGGTCACCAGGCTTAATGTTATAGGCAAGAATGAGAATGGTCAAAGGACATGTCGAGTTCAAGGACTACAGAAAGATGATAAAATGCGTAGACAAGCCAGAAGTTCGAGGTTGGAGAGATCAGAATAGTTGGTAAACAAGCCAAGGTCAAAATTCCACAAACAACTAACACAATTATAGCGTACTCCCCAAATACTAGAGACTAGAGATGATGCGAACATAAAATTTTCCGTTTGCAAATGGCGAACGCAAATTTCCTCAAATGTTCGCGAACGGGCGAACCGGGCGAACCACCACAGACTTCAATGGGCAGGCGAATTTTAAAACCCACAGGGACTCTTTCTGGCCACAATAGTGATGGAAAAGTTGTTTCAAGGGGACTAACACCTGGACTGTGGCATGCCGGAGGGGGATCCATGGCAAAACTCCCATGGAAAATTATATAGTTGATGCAGAGTCTGGTTTTAATCCATAAAGGGCATAAATCACCTAACATTCCTAAATTGTTTGGAATAACGTGCTTTAAAACATCAGGTATGATGTTGTATCGATCAGGTAGTGTAAGGGTTACGCCCGCTTCACAGTGACAGACCAAACTCCCCGTTTAACGCAACGCAAATACCGCATACTGTTGTCAGAGGCAGACATATCCCTGTTATCTACATCCTCTGGCAATAATGGTTGCGCATCACTCATTTCTTCCAATTGATGTGTAAATAACTCCTCTGACAGATCAAGTGAAGCGGCTGTGGTGCTAGTGTTGGTGGTGGCGGCAGGCGGGCGAGTGGTAACTTGAGAGGTGCCCAAAGCTAAGCTGGAGGAGGATGGTGCGTCAAGGTTCCGAGCGGAAGCTGTAGAAGATTGGGTGTCCTGTGTTAGCCAGTCAACTTTGTCCTCAGAACTTTTCGAGTTCAGGGTACGTGGCCTCTGAACACTGGGCATTATTCTAGGGCCAAAGGGAATCACAGCACCACGACCACGACAGCCCCTGCGGGGTGGCCTGCCTCTGCCTGTAATTTTTTTTTCGATTAGTGGTACTATGCGTGCAAGCTACTGTGACAACAGATATGAGTGGCACTGTGCACTGGCAGAAGTTGGCAGAGTAGACGCTGTAGGCCTGACACACACGCTTGCAGACAACTAACTGCTATTCAATCTATTACAGTCAAAATGTTTTTGTTTTTTTTAAATGTACACTACTGTTACACCAGATATGAGTTTCACTGGTGTGACACTGTGCCCATGGCCGGTGCTAGGATTTTTAGTTACACAGGCGAAGATGCATTTTGGCACCCTTCACCCTCCTTTAAAAAAAAAAAAATGCATCTTCACCTGTGTGTATTTCCTCCCAAGCCACAGGCATAATTTTTCAGTCACACAGGTACACTGTCATACAAACACAGACATACTCATACAGAGACATACAGACACAGACACAGACACATACAGTCAGAGACATACAGGCAAAGACATACATGCATACAGAGACATGAAGGTATATAAAGACATGCATACATACAGAGGCATACCGTCATACAGACACATACAGGCATACAGAGACATACAGGCATACAGAAACATACATACACATACATACATACATACAGAGACATACAGGCATACATAAACATACAGGCATACATACATACAGGCATACAAAGACATGCATGCTTACAGAGACATACCACCATACAGACACATACATATATACAGGCATACAGAGACATACAGGCATACAGAAAAATACATACAAAGACATACAGGCACATACATACATACATACATACAGAGACATAAAGGCACAGAGTTACACACATGCATACAGATACATACATGCATGGATACAGAGACATACATACATACAGAGACATACAAACAGAGACATACAGACAGATACATACATACAGAGACATACATACATACAGACAGAGACATACATACACACAGAGAGAGACATACAGACAGAGACATACAGACAGAGACATACATACTTACATACAGACAGAGACATACATACTTACATCAGTTCAATCTTGTCCCCTGGGTGCATTCTGTCCGGCTCTGTGGAGTCCTCTCCTGCAGCCCAGCCTCATCACTGGACTCCAGCCGTGCTGTGCGGTACAAAGGGAGCAGGGATATGATGTCATTCATATCCCCGCCCCCTCCACACAGCCTGCGGCAGTCAGCAGACACCAGGGTAGGCGGCTGGGCGGGTCGAGGCTGGGCTCCGCGGGCGGGAATCTCTGGGCTGCGATCGGCCACGCTACAAATTGTAACGGGCTGGAGGGGAGCGCAGTGCGCTTCCCTCCTTCCGGTCAGCCTGACATTGCGCCCCCAGGGCTGGTGCGCCCTAAGGCGGCCACCTGGGCCGCCTTATGGTAGCGCCGGCCCTGACTGTGCCCTGGCAGGCCCTGAAACGCACACGTGTGAAGGAAACTGACTGCTATTATTTCACAGTCAAATTTCTATTTTTTTTTTTTAATGTACACTACTGTTACACCAAAAGGCGTCGAAGACGGGACCGGAGGCACAAACAGAAATGCAGAGCCTGCCCCACGTCAAGCACTCGCCTCCACCTTAAGCCACCACAATCCCGCACCGGACGTGAAGCACCACCGGGACAGATCCGACCACCCGACAAAACAAGCTTCCACCACCTCAAGCCGCGAACCCAGCACTCAGCCAGAGACTTGCCTTTGTTGTTCCAGGTATCAGGGACTCCCAGGGACTGCACCTGGCGCCCAGAAGGGATCGGATGAGCACAAGCAGTAAACAGCAGCCTGCAAAGCATGTCCCACTATAGCCGATCCTCCACACCATGCCTTTGATCACATGAACTGCTCTCTGCACATTAACTAATCGTAAAGTAGCAAGCGTTTAAACATGTCATTATTTCACCTCCTAAAGAGTTTATTGTCGTAGTTCCTTACATGCCTTTACCTTAACCGTTCATGTATTATGTTATTCACTAGTCTCATCTCATGGGGCGACTCACACTTGATTTATAACTAGTGGTGGAGCTGCTGATATAAATACACAGTTGATAACGTGCAAGCTGCACCCTAAACATGACAGCCATCTTACACAACAATGTACTGCTATATAATCATACCCTCAGTGCAACTAGCCATGATATACTCACGTTCAGCCTAGCATGCTCAAATATAACACACTTCTGTCTAAAATAAATAAATAAAAAAAATAATAATAATACAAAAAAAAAAAAAGAATGCAGCTTCTGAATGAATCTAAAATGGATGCTGTCCAGGAGGTGGGAGGGTCTGGAAGGGAGGGTCTGCTGCTGATGTGAGGCTGGAATGTGTCTGCTGACTGTGAGGTACAGGGTCAAAGTTTACTCAATGATGACGAATAGGGGGCGGACCGAACATCGCATATGTTCGCCATCCGTGGCGAACGCGAACAAGCTATGTTCGCCAGGAACTATTCGCCACAAACTATTCGGGACATCTCTACTAGAGACCACCACAGGGCACAGGGCACAGGGCACAGAGCTCACGGTGCACTGAGATTACATTTCCGTAGCACCTTGAGTCATCAAAGCATTACCAAAAAGCCAGCAAATTTGGAATGTGCTTCTGTTATTTTCTGTGATAAATTGAGCATGGATACAGTGGGGGCACTTTGGTTGGAGAAGGATCAACTTGATGCTAAACTCAACACGATCAATTTTGACGCTAAAATAATCTGTGGATACACTTTGGCCGGAGGAGGATCGCCTTCCAGTATTATAAAAGCTGGAATGACGCACACCACCACTTTGGTCGGAGGAAGGTCAATGTGTCTAAAAGATCAATACCCAAACTTAATGGGTACCCTGATTTATAGAAGGAGTAGTAGATACCTGGAATAGCCATCCAATGAGAATTGCAAATGGTAACCCAGTAAAAGAGTTGACAAATTACTTGGTTTGCTTATAAAGCTTGCCTGAATAACAAACATGTAAATATACAAATATGTAAAATATACAAATATACAAACATGTAAAATACACTCATTGAGTCATAGGTGTCATAATAAGAAGAATAGATGGGCTAATTGACTTTTTTATCTGCCAGCCTAATCTATAGTCCCATATGAATGGATTCAAATGCAAAAATATAGCACACAGTGATTAAAGCCTGTTCAAGCAGTGCCATTATCCCGTGGGAGTAGAGTACGGATGAATGCATATATCTTAAATACACTGCTACGGTCCCTTTAATTCCAAGGATGTCAAACATCGTACTTAAAAATAGCATGCATTAATCAGTCTTAAATAGGAACAAATTAACTCCTAATGGATCATTAATTACACGCTTTGTTTTTCAAAGGTGGAGAGTCGGGGGTACGTGTAGGTGACAATCATCAAACAAGGGTGAAAAAGATGCGATGAGTCAGGGAATTTGCCTCTGCAAGCAAAAATATTTATTTCAGGATAATTTATCTTTTCATTATTACCTGACTAAAACAAATGTATGCATTGTGGTAATTAGATATGTTGATATTATGCTGTAAGTGAATTAATATAAACATGTGTAACATATTTTGCAGAATAGGGGAAATGTAAAATATAAAAAAGCATGTGTGTGTGTGTATATATATACACAAAAATTGCAGACATGTTTTGTTTAACACACTTGTGTGTCTTCCATATTGACCACATACGTAACATCTGAAAACAGATTTAAGGCTACAATTTTCACCAAAAGAAATAAACAAGATAAGATTTAAGTCAAACATGCCCAAACTAATTCAATATATTTTCCAAAAACATATATTTCTAACACAAGAACCTCATTAGATGTTATAGTTTATAACTTGTCAGATTATGCTAAGTAAGTATTGTCGCACTTTTATTCCCATTAATATATCCACCAATTTGGAAAAAATGGCACCTACAGTTATAAAATAGGCTTATGTTTATTAAAGTCATATATTAGATCAAGCATGTGGCCCACAATGGACATCTTCACGGCCCGGCAAGCCACGAGTACATGCTCAGTGTTATAGCAGAGTAGGCACCTGCTTTCCCTGTATTGCAGGTGCCTACTCTGCTAACACTTATCTGGCCGGGAAGGAGGGCCAGCGAGGGAGCTCAGTGTTCCTGCTCCTCACTGCTCCCTCGCGCGTGCCATCTGTAGTGAAGCTGTGCACCAGAATATGACATCATATTCCGGCACTGGGCATCACTCAACCGCACCAAGGAGCAGTGAGGAGCAGATAGAAGATCCCCACTGGACCCCAGGGAGAGGCCCCACATCGGCTCCCATAGGTAGGGAGCAATAAAGAAAATGATGTGTGTGCAAGAATGTGTAAGTGTGTGTGTGTATGTGTGTGTGAGTGTGAGTGTGTGTGTGTGTGTGTGTCTGTCTGTTTATGTGTCTGTCAGTGAGTGTGTGTGTGTTTGTTTGTGTCTGTCAGTGAGTGTGTGTCTGTCAGTAAGTGTGTGTCTGTCAGGGAGTCTGTGTGTGTGTGTGTGTCTGTCAGTGAGTGAGTGTGTGTGTGTGTGTGTGTCTGTCTGTCTGTTTGTGACTGTGTATATGGGATTTAGTAGAGGGGGAGGACTGGGATTTAGTATATGGTGGGTACTGGGATTTAGGGGGGGGACTGGGATTTAGTAGAGGGGGGTGCTGTGATTTAGTAGAGGGGGGACTGGGATTTAGTAGAGGGGGTGCTGTGATTTAGTAGAGGGGGCGGACTGGGATTTAGTAGAGGGGGTGCTGTGATTTAGTAGAGGGGGCGGACTGGGATTTAGTAGAGGGGGGTGCTGTGATTTAGTAGAGGGGGGACTGTGATTTAGTAGAGGGGGTGCTGTGATTTAGTAGAGGGGGCGGACTGGGATTTAGTAGAGGGAGGTGCTGTGATTTAGTAGAGGGGGGACTGTGATTTAGTAGAGGGGGTGCTGTGATTTAGTAGAGGGGGCGGACTGGGATTTAGTAGAGGGGGGTGCTGTGGTTTAGTAGAAGGGGGGACTGGGATTTAGTAGAGGGGCGTGCTGGAGTTTAGTAAAGGGGGATGCTGGTTTTTTTTATACTGTACTTTTCAAAATCAACCTACATTTCTATGAAACTTTACAGTGTTTTTTTTTTCGGCCCAAACGTAATCCTTGTTTATGTGGCCCGTGCTAGAATTTGAGTTTTACATGCTTGTATTAGATGATACAAAATTGGAATGTTGCCACATGCTGTGAGTATGTTTAAAGAAAATATGTCCATATTTACACAATAATATCAGGTAAAATCATCATATTGTGCTATAAGGCCTCTATGTAGGATTTTAGTGTTACAAATTTTACATCAACATTGAAAATACATTCAAGTGTTTTGCAGGCTATATATCCCAACAATTGTTCCAAAAAAAACCCAAAAAGCATATATTTCTAAAATGAGGATAAAGTTATCACATATTACAAGCTAAACTGCACAAGGTAAAGTCAATCCAGCAGAATATCCCTTCAATGAAGTATAGTAGGCCCATTACACCTCCTCCTCCCACTGACACACAAATGTGATAAAACAATATAAAATATTCCAAATGCACTGATATCAAATATGGGTATTTAACAATTTGCATTAATGTACAATAGTACACATTATGAGAAAGGCTGGGCATTTTCAGCATTTATTCCATTATTAAAATATTACATATATTATTACACTAGCAAAAACATAATGTACAGGAATATAATTTTTAATCAGTGAGTTAATAGCTTTTTTTTAATAGCGTTTTGATCTAAGGAGATATCTGACTGCCACTTTGGGGTCAAGAAGGAATTTTTACCGTTTGTTGCATAATTGGAAAACGTTTCAAACTGGGGTTTTTGGCTAAAGGCTGAACTTGATGGACACATGTCCAGAATATGTAACTATGTAATTACATGTGGGTAAGTTTTATCCTTGGATAGTCTGACAGAAAACTATTGCTAATGTATAGAACAACTCCCATCATGTTTAGCCATTGCCGGACCCACAATTTGTGTAGATCCAGAAGCTCTAAAAATGTAACAAATAATAAATAACATATTCTATTACTGTCAGCAAGTGCAGAGTGGCCACTAGACATACATTAGTGGATGGCATTAGCCTGTGTGGAAGTAGGCTGACCCAGCACTTGTGAAACATTAAGGAATATACAATCCTGTTTCCCTCCCCCTCACTGCTCAGAATAACATGAATCGCACTCAGAATGCATTGGATGAGCAAGCTAGGAGCTGGAACTACCGTATATTAAGTACTAGAGCTTCATCACACTCACTTTACAAAAAACACCAAATTCAACTAAATGAGAATGGAGCATGATAGGAATTGTAGTCCACTGTAGGACAGAAACCAATACCAAGAATGAACAGTAAGAATGGTGTGATGTTACAAAAAAATGGTGGATAACTAACAAAAAATCCCCAACAAAAAACACACAATGTATCAGAGGGCGACCAGACACTCGAACTCTGAGTATTCCAGTTTTATCCCCAATCACCCAGTGTTGGATGCACATTTTGAGAGTTGAGGTCATCTGATTTATTTTTTCTTAACTTTGTGCTTTCTAACTAAGCGTAAAAACTAAAATAAATAACAGGATATTCTCCCAGCCCTCCTCCATGTAAATGATGAACGTGGCTACATCTTAATATCAGACGTGACATGCATAACGTTCGAAAAAAAACTTTTCAATTTCCAGGAATGAGCTATGAATGAGGAAAAGGAATGAGCTATGAAATATATTACCCACTCTCCTCTGGCATTTCACCAGTTAATTAGATAAAACAAAAAAATCCAATAAAACGTGCATTTCCATCATTGTCAACCTAATGTTTTGGTCTTCTACAGGAACCACCCCTCCCCCCCAAAAAAAAAAAAAAAAAATACTGAGTTACAATAAAGTATGTTGTGCACAAACACAAAAAGGATTCAACGACTTGTTGGCAAAATGCAATAACGTATCCTAAATCAGCAATCTGCCCTGAATAATCAGCAACCTGCCCGGGAAAATCAGCAATCCGAGATAAAAAAAATAATGCTTGTATAAGTTGAAAAAAAGAATAATGTTTACTTAACATATGGACGCTTTACCCTATTGATTATTAAAAGGCGTTATTTTTTGGAGGGGTTGGAGGGGGGTGACAGGGCCATTTCAATGATTAACTCCTGGTGAGAAAACTATCTTGACAGAAGGTCACGTTACTCCACGTTAATTCCACCGCATTCTGAGTTTTATTTCTTGCAATTTGACATGTGCTTCAAAGAGATGACAATGCATGCTCGGTGCCCCCAATAAACCTTAACCTTTGCCACAAATTTTGTTAGTCAAAAGGTTACGCACCCTAATTTTCTGCCGCATGTGCAGATTTAAAAAAAAAAAATAGCCTATTGCTACATTAAGTATGACCTTGGTCATTGTATTATAGGGAAAGTGACAGATGACATCAATCTCCCTGGGCAGGGGAATCGCAAACTAAATTGTCCTTTATCTACCTTCTGCCACCAATACATGAATAATCTGCACCACAAGCAGTCTGTAGATACAGCACGCATTCTCACTAGTCAGACCTGCTAAATGTTTATAGAGCTTGTAAAAGAAGACAAACTAATGCTTTTAGACCCCTCGTTATGTCCCTCTGACAGGTCAAACAGATGACTCATCGGGTCAATTTTTGATGGGGGATTTCTCGTCTATAGTGTTACCCTCCACTTAATATCAGCTTCATATTCCTTAAAAAGGCAGCCTAACAACGAGGAAAGTAGCTTGTCATATTATAATTTACATGTTATCAGAATGTTTATTAAAAGAACTGACTCTTACTTTATTTTAATAATTTTTTTCTGTATGTATATATGGGCATGGAACGCCGTGAACTCTCCTCTAACCATAGTTGGTATTATTATTATTATTGTATTATTTACATAGCGCCAGCAAATTCCGTAGTGCTGTACAATGGGTGGACTAACAGACACGTAATTGTAACCAGACGAGTTGGACACACAGGAACAGAGGGATTGAGGGTCCTGCTCAATGAGCTTACATGCTAGAGGGAGTGGGGTATAGTGACACAAAGGGAATAAGTAGGGGTAATGAAATACGTTGCTAGAAAATAATTCATTGGGAACTTAGTAGGTTATTTTTGACAGTTGCAAGAGAGGAGTCATGGGGAGGAATGAAAATCCGCAGTTTAAATGATATGCTTTCCTGAAGAAGTGAGTTTTCAAAGATTTTTTGAAGGAGTGGAGACTGGGTGAAAGTCTAATGGAGAAGGGAAGGGAGTTCCACAGAAAAGGTGCAGCCCTGGAGAAGTCTTGGAGGCAAGCATCAGATGTGGGAGTATGGACAGAGGATATACGTAGGTCTTCGGCAGAGCGCAGGATCCTCGGCGGGACCAGGGCCGGCGCGTCCATAAGGCGGCACAGGCGGCACAGGCGGCCGCCTTAGGGCGCCAGAGGAGGGGGGCGCAAAAATCAGAATCCCCGGCCTCTGGCTGGAGACTCGGATTTTTAATCTCACCTCTCTCCCTGCAGCCAGCACACAGCAGGAGCAGGGCAGTGAAGTCAGCCGTCCTCCTCTGATGATGTCAGAAGGGGGCGGGACTTCTACTGCTCCCAGACTCCCCAGCGGTCCTGACTCTATCTGCAGCTCCAGCCTCCAGTGCAGCCCGTCCCAGCCGACCACCAGGGGTAAGGTTCTCCCTCCTAGCCCAAGGTATGCCCCTGGGAGGGGAAGGGGAATAACTTTTAGTATGTTTACTTTTATTTTATTTTTTAAATCAAAAGTGTTTTTGTGTTTTTTTGCAGCCCCTCTCTACTGCCCCTGCACCTGCCCCCACTATACTACCCCTGCCCCCACTATACTACCCCTGACCCCACCATACTGCCCCTGACCCCACCATACTGCCCCTGACCCCACCATACTGCCCCTGACCCCACCATACTGCCCCTGCCCCCACCATACTGCCCCTGCCCCCACCATACTGCCCCTGCCCCCACCATACTGCCCCTGCCCCCACCATACTACCCCTGCCCCCACCATACTACCCCTGCCCCCACTATACACTATACCGCCCCTGCCCCACCATACTGCCCCTGCCCCCACCATACTACCCCTGCCCCCACTATACACTATACTGCCCCTGCCCCACCATACTGCCCCTGCCCCTGCCCCCGCCATACTGCCCCTGCCCCCGCCATACTGCCCCTGCCCCCGCTATACTGCCTCTGCCCCCGCTATACTCCCCCTGCCCCCGCTATACTGCCCCTGCCCCTCTACAGCACTTCTATTTCCCTCTATAGCCCCTGCCCCCACCATACTGCCCCCTTTACAGCCCCTCTATAGCCCCTGCCCCACCATACTGCCCCTGCCCCCTCTACAGCCCCTCTATGCGTCTGCCCCCACTATACTGCCCCTGCCCCTCTATAGCCTCTGCCCCACTATACTACCCCTGCCCCCTCTACAGCCCCTCTATGCCCCTGCCCCCTCTATAGCCCCTGCCCCACCATACTGCCCCTGCCCCCTCTACAGCCCCTCTATGCGTCTGCCCCCACTATACTGCCCCTGCCCCCTCTATAGCCCCTGCCCCACCATACTACCCCTGCCCCCTCTACAGCCCCCTATGCCCCTGCCCCCTCTATAGCCCCTGCCCCACCATACTACCCCTGCCCCCTCTACAGCCCCCTATGCCCCTGCCCCCTCTATAGCCCCTGCCCCACCATACTGCCCCTGCCCCCTCTACAGCCCCTGCCCCACCATACTACCCCTGCCCCTTAACAGCCCCTCTATAGCCTCTGTCCCCACCATACTGCCCCAGCCCCCCCCTCTACTGCCCCATGTGCCCCTCTCCAGCACTTCTACTTCCCTCTATAGCCCCTGCCCCCACCATTCTGCCCATGCCCCCTCTACGTCCCTCTATAGCGCCTGCCCCCACCATACTGCCCCATGTGCCCCTCTACAGCACCTCTATAGCCCCTGCTACAGTCCCTTACTACAGTCCTTACCCCCACTACAGCCCCTCTCCCCCAATTGCTGCCCATATCCCCCACACTACAGCCCCTGTTCCCACTTGCAGCCATCAACCTACTTCAGTCCCTAACCCCCTACTACAGCCCCAATTCCCCACTACATTTACTAAGCCCCTAATTACAGCCCCTAACTCTCAACTACAGCCCCTGTCCCCCTACCACAGCCCCTAACTCCTCATTTAGAGCCCCTATTACCCCACTAAAACTCACCACCAACCCCCCCACCCACGATTAGGTTCTGGATCTGCCCCTGCTTTGTATACCTGTGTCTGCATGTCTCTGTATGAGTATGTCTGTCTGTGTATGAAAGTGTATGTATGTCTGTGTCTGTATGTCTCTATATGACTGTGTCTGTGTGTTTCTGCCTGTGTCTGTATGTCACTGTATGACCGTATCCATATGTCTCTGTATGCCTTGTTCTGTGTATATATGTCCCTGCATGCCTGTGTAAGTATGTCTCTGCATGCCTGTATGTATCTGTATGCTTTGTTCTGTATGTCTCTGTATGCCTGCATCTTCATGTCTCTGTAAGTCTGTGTTTGTATAACTGTGTCTTTATTCATCTATATGTGTGTGTCTGTATGACTGTATGTCTGTGTACCTGTATGTGTTGATTGTATGACTGTGTTTGTTTGATTGTGTGCCTGCATATTTCTGTGACTATGTGCCTGTATGTGTGTGTAGCTATATATCTATGTCTATATGGCTTGGGAGAGAAAAGTTACACAAAGGGCCCTGAGGGGAAGAGGGACACACAAAAAACAGACTGAGGGGAGAGACCCACATAAAAGGGCTGTGGGAAAGAAAGACACACAGAGGGGCTGGGGGGGGGGGGGGAGGAGATACATATGGGGGTTGTAAGAGACATACAAGGGGGTGTAAGACACACTAATATATACAATACACTAAATGGGGATTTCAAAAGGCTGGATACGGGACACCGCTAAAGATACATCTTATTTGTGTGTGGTGGGGGGGGGGGGGGGGGGGCGGCAAAATTCATCTCCGCCTGTGTAGCCAAAAATCTTTGCACCGGCCCTGGGCGGGACATACTTGTGTATTAGGGAGGACAGGTAGGTTGGAGCAGCATTATGTAGGGAATGTAAGCAAGACCAGAATCTTAAATTGAGCCCTGTATCTTACTGGAAGCCAATGTAGTGACTGACAAAGGGGGGAGGCGTGGGAGATGCGGGTGGACAGGAAAATGAGTCTTGCCGACGCGCTCATAATAGATTGTAGCGGTGCAATATGGGAACACGTAAGACCACTGAGAAGGGGATTGCAGTAGTCAAGACAAGAAAGTAGAATTGTGTGGTATAAGGTTGGTCACCTGCTGGAAAAGATGTCAATGCAGGTACGACAATGAACTGTCAAAGCTGGACTCTATGGGAAAGTTTAGAAAAGACCAGAACAAACCATGATTAATTTAAGAAAAATGTTTTAAAAAAATGTTTTTAAAAAATATCTAAGAAATATATCACTTTCATTATCTTTTAAACTGGTACATATATAATTCTATAAAATAATCATATTTGTTTTTTTGCCCGATGTTTTTAGTTCTAAGCAGCACTTTTAAACGAAACGTTCATTGTTCTTCCACAGAAGATTTTTCATGAGGTGAGGAGGGGAGGAGATTGGGGGCCACAATATGTAAAGCACGGGGGGGGCACTTGCCTCCTCTTCACAGGTGCACATAACTACCAACATTGCAAATGGACAAAGAGGGATACTCTGATTTTAGATGTGTGTGTGTGGGGGGGGGGGGCCAGGGGCGTGGCTGATCTGAGAAATTTTAGGTGACTTGCTAATATCAATAATATATATAATCTCGTTCATGCTCTAGTAATCACATGGATTACTGTAACTCTGTCCTAATTGGTCTCCCCAGAAGCCATACTGTCCCCCTACAATCTATGATGAATGCTGCTGCCAGGCTGATCTTTCTCTCCTGTTGCTCCTCTCACACCTCGCCCCTCTGTCGATCTTTACACTGGCTTCCTGTCCCCTACAGGTGTCAATTTAAAATACTAACCCTTACCTATGAAGCTCTAACCAACTCTAGCCCCTCCTACATTCTTCACTGATCCATAGGTATGCCCCCTCTCAGTCTCTCCGCTCTACTGGTCAAATTCACGCCTGCAAGACTTCTCACGGGCGGCTCCTTTCCGTTGGAACAGCCTGCCTACACCTGTCAGACTCTCCCCTAGTCAAACCTTTAAGAAGTCCCTCAAAACCCAATTTTTCAGGAATGCTTATGGTCTCCAAGAGTACCTTTTATCTCTCAAACCTTCCTCTTGCTCTCTCCTAAAGAGCCACACTCCACTCCCACCTCCAGTTCTGCTACTTTCCCACCATGTCTATTTGCTGTCTTTCTCAATACCCCTTCCTGTTGTGTTTTTTTACCCCACCTCCTCTAGACTGTAAGCTCCTTTGAGCAGGGTCCTCAACAGGGGTGTATCCTGGTTTTGTGCTGCCCTAGGCAGGACAAAACTCAGGCGCCCCCCTCACCCCCCCCCCCCCCCCGCCACCCCCACCCAACCCTTCCCCCGCCTTCTAAATACACACACACTGACAGATACGCATCCATTAGCTAACTGTTAGCTAATGGATGCGTATCTGTCAGTGTGTGTGTGTGAGTGTATGAGTGTGTCTGTGTGTGAGTGTGTCTGTTAGTGAGTGTGTCTGTTAGTGAGTGTGTCTGTTAGTGAGTGTGTCTGTTAGTGTGTGTGTCTGTTAGTGTGTGTATGTCAGTGTGTGTGAGTGTCTGTTAGTGAGTGTGTGAGTGTGTCTGTTAGCTGCTCACACACACTGACATACACACACTAACAGACACACACAGTCAGACACACACACACTCTAACAGACACACTCTCACACACACACACTCTAACAGACAAACAGACACACTCACACTCACTAACAGACACACACTAACAGACACACTCACACACACTAACAGACACACACACACACACTAACAGACACACTCACTAACAGACACACACTAACAGACACACTCACTCACATTAACTCATTTTTTTTTTTAATTTACCCCCCCAGCCTCCTTACCTTTGGGAATGCTGGGGGGGGGGTTCTCCCTCTCCCTGGGGTCTAGTGGGGCTGCCGGTCGGGCTGCTGGGCTGGTTGCTGGGCGGGCGGGCGGCTGGCGAGGGAGCACTTCCTCTGAGCTGTCTGCTCAGCTCCCTCGCGCGCCGCAGAGTGAGGCTGGGAGGCGGAGCCGGAATATGACGTCATATTCCGGCTCCCAGCCTCACTCTGCGGCGCGCGAGGGAGCTGAGCAGACAGCTCAGAGGAAGTGCTCCCTCGCCAGCCGCCCGCCCGCACAGCAACCAGCCCAGCAGCCACCAGCCCAGGATGTCTGTTAGCCGCAAGGCTAACAAGGCATTTGCCCTGGGCGTTTGGGGGCGGCTTTTTTTGCCGCCCCCTGGAAAATGCCGCCCAAGGCAAATGCCTTGTTTGCCTCGCGGCAAATACGCCCCTGGTCCTCAACTACCTATTGTTCCTGTTACATTTTGTTATTGTCTCTTTTGGTAAATTCCACTTTTATTGTAAAGCACTGAGGAATAAGCTGGTACTATATAAATACTACTACTACTAATAATAATAATAACTAAAATGTAATTTAGAACAAGAACAATATGTCTTATTTACACAGACTGATTTCTAAACACATTTATTGTAGTTTAAAGACACATTACTGGGAGTATTATTGCTGTGGAGCTCTGTTATACACTCAGACACATTACTGGGAGTGTTATTGCTGTGGAGCTCTGTTATACACTCAGACACATTACTGGGAGTATTATTGCTGTGGAGCTCTGTTATACACTCAGACACATTACTGGGAGTATTATTGCTGTGGAGCTCTGTTATACACTCAGGCACATTACTGGGAGTATTATTGCTGTGGAGCTCTGTTATACACTCAGACACATTACTGGGAGTATTATTGCTGTGGAGCTCTGTTATACACTCAGACACATTACTGGGAGTATTATTGCTGTGGAGCTCTGTTATACACTCAGGCACATTACTGGGAGTATTATTGCTGTGGAGCTCTGTTATACACTCAGACACATTACTGGGAGTATTATCGCTGTGGAGCTCTGTTATACACTCAGACACATTACTGGGAGTATTATCGCTGTGGAGCTCTGTTATACACTCAGACACATTACTGGGAGTATTATTGCTGTGGAGCTCTGTTATACACTCAGACACATTACTGGGAGTATTATTACTGTGGAGCTCTGTTATACACTCAGACACATTACTGGGAGTATTATTGCTGTGGAGCTCTGTTATACACTCAGGCACATTACTGGGAGTATTATTGCTGTGGAGCTCTGTTATACACTCAGACACATTACTGGGAGTATTATTGCTGTGGAGCTCTGTTATACACTCAGACACATTACTGGGAGTATTATTGCTGTGGAGCTCTGTTATACACTCAGGCACATTACTGGGAGTATTATTGCTGTGGAGCTCTGTTATACACTCAGGCACATTACTGGGAGTATTATTGCTGTGGAGCTCTGTTATACACTCAGACACATTACTTGGGAGTATTATTGCTGTGGAGCTCTGTTATACACTCAGACACATTACTGGGGGTATTATTGCTGTGGAGCTCTGTTATTCACTCAGACACATTACTGGGAGTATTATTGCTGTGGGGCTCTGTTATACACTCAGACACATTACTGGGAGTATTATTGCTGCGGAGCTCTGTTACACACTCAGACACATTACTGGGAGTATTATTGCTGTGGAGCTCTGTTATTCACTCAGACACATTGCTGGGAGTATTATTGCTCTGGAGCTCTGTTATACACTCAGACACACTGCTGTGAGTATTATTGCTGTGGAGCTCTGTTATACACTCAGACACATTACTGGGATTATTATTGCTGTTGAGCTCTGTTATACACTCAGACACATTACTGGGAGTATTATTGCTGTGGAGCTCTGTTATACACTCAGACACACTGCTGTGAGTATTATTGCTGTGGAGCTCTGTTATACACTCAGACACATTACTGGGAGTATTATTGCTGTGGGGCTCTGTTATATACTCAGACACATTACTGGGTGTATTATTGCTGTGGAGCTCTGTTATACACTCAGACACATTACTGGGAGTATTATTGCTGTGGAGCTCTGTTATACACTCAGGCACATTACTGGGAGTATTATTGCTGTGGAGCTCTGTTATACACTCAGACACATTACTGGGAGTATTATTGCTGTGGAGCTCTGTTATACACTCAGACACATTATTGGGAGTATTATTGCTGTGGAGCTCTGTTATACACTCAGACACATTACTGGGAGTATTATTGCTGTAGGGCTCTGTTATACACTCAGACACATTACTGGGAGTATTATTGCTGCGGAGCTCTGTTATACACTCAGACACATTACTTGGAGTGTTATTGCTGTGGAGCTCTGTTATTCACCCAGACACATTGCTGGGAGTATTATTGCTGTGGAGCTCTGTTATTCACTCAGACACATTGCTGGGAGTATTATTGCTCTGGAGCTCTGTTATACACTCAGACACACTGCTGTGAGTATTATTGCTGTGGAGCTCTGTTATACACTCAGACACATTACTGGGAGTATTATTGCTGTGGAGCTCTGTTATACACTCAGACACATTACTGGGAGTATTATTGCTGTGGAGCTCTGTTATACACCCAGACAAATTACTGGGCGTATTATTGCTGTGGAGCTCTGTTATAAACTCAGACACATTACTGGGAGTATTATTGCTGTGGAGCTCTGTTATACACTCAGACACATTACTGGGAGTATTATTGCTGTGGAGCTCTGTTATACACTCAGACACATTACTGAGAGTATTATTGCTGTGGACCTCTGTTATACATTCAGACACATTACTGGGAGTATTATTGCTGTGGAGCTCTGTTATACACTCAGACACATTACTGGGAGTATTATTGCTGTGGGGCTCTGTTATACACTCAGACACATTACTGGGAGTATTATTACTGTGGAGCTCTGTTATACACTCAGACACATTACTGGGAGTATTATTGCTGTGGAGCTCTGTTATACACCCAGACACATTACTGGGAGTATTATTGCTGTGGAGCTCTGTTATACACTCAGACACATTACTGGGAGTATTATTGCTGTGGAGCTCTGTTATACATTCAGACACATTACTGGGAGTATTATTGCTGTGGAGCTCTGTTATACACTCAGACACATTACTGGGAGTATTATTGCTGTGGAGCTCTGTTATACACTCAGACACATTACTGGGAGTATTATTGCTGTGGAGCTCTGTTATACACTCAGACACATTACTGGGAGTATTATTACTGTGGAGCTCTGTTATACACTCAGACACATTACTGGGAGTATTATTGCTCTGGAGCTCTGTTATACACTCAGACACACTGCTGTGAGTATTATTGCTGTGGAGCTCTGTTATACACTCAGACACATTACTGGGATTATTATTGCTGTGGACCTCTGTTATACATTCAGACACATTACTGGGAGTATTATTGCTGTGGGGCTCTGTTATACACTCAGACACATTACTGGGAGTATTATTGCTGCGGAGCTCTGTTATACACTCAGACACATTACTTGGAGTGTTATTGCTGTGGAGCTCTGTTATTCACCCAGACACATTGCTGGGAGTATTATTGCTGTGGAGCTCTGTTATTCACTCAGACACATTGCTGGGAGTATTATTGCTCTGGAGCTCTGTTATACACTCAGACACACTGCTGTGAGTATTATTGCTGTGGAGCTCTGTTATACACTCAGACACATTACTGGGAGTATTATTGCTGTGGAGCTCTGTTATACACTCAGACACATTACTGGGAGTATTATTGCTGTGGAGCTCTGTTATACACCCAGACAAATTACTGGGCGTATTATTGCTGTGGAGCTCTGTTATAAACTCAGACACATTACTGGGAGTATTATTGCTGTGGAGCTCTGTTATACACTCAGACACATTACTGGGAGTATTATTGCTGTGGAGCTCTGTTATACACTCAGACACATTACTGAGAGTATTATTGCTGTGGACCTCTGTTATACATTCAGACACATTACTGGGAGTATTATTGCTGTGGAGCTCTGTTATACACTCAGACACATTACTGGGAGTATTATTGCTGTGGGGCTCTGTTATACACTCAGACACATTACTGGGAGTATTATTACTGTGGAGCTCTGTTATACACTCAGACACATTACTGGGAGTATTATTGCTGTGGAGCTCTGTTATACACCCAGACACATTACTGGGAGTATTATTGCTGTGGAGCTCTGTTATACACTCAGACACATTACTGGGAGTATTATTGCTGTGGAGCTCTGTTATACATTCAGACACATTACTGGGAGTATTATTGCTGTGGAGCTCTGTTATACACTCAGACACATTACTGGGAGTATTATTGCTGTGGAGCTCTGTTATACACTCAGACACATTACTGGGAGTATTATTGCTGTGGAGCTCTGTTATACACTCAGACACATTACTGGGAGTATTATTACTGTGGAGCTCTGTTATACACTCAGACACATTACTGGGAGTATTATTGCTCTGGAGCTCTGTTATACACTCAGACACACTGCTGTGAGTATTATTGCTGTGGAGCTCTGTTATACACTCAGACACATTACTGGGATTATTATTGCTGTTGAGCTCTGTTATACACTCAGACACATTACTGGGAGTATTATTGCTGTGGAGCTCTGTTATACACTCAGACACACTGCTGTGAGTATTATTGCTGTGGAGCTCTGTTATACACTCAGACACATTACTGGGAGTATTATTGCTGTGGGGCTCTGTTATATACTCAGACACATTACTGGGTGTATTATTGCTGTGGAGCTCTGTTATACACTCAGACACATTACTGGAAGTATTATTGCTGTGGAGCTCTGTTATACACTCAGGCACATTACTGGGAGTATTATTGCTGTGGAGCTCTGTTATACACTCAGACACATTACTGGGAGTATTATTGCTGTGGAGCTCTGTTATACACTCAGACACATTATTGGGAGTATTATTGCTGTGGAGCTCTGTTATACACTCAGACACATTACTGGGAGTATTATTGCTGTGGGGCTCTGTTATACACTCAGACACATTACTGGGAGTATTATTGCTGCGGAGCTCTGTTATACACTCAGACACATTACTTGGAGTGTTATTGCTGTGGAGCTCTGTTATTCACCCAGACACATTGCTGGGAGTATTATTGCTGTTGAGCTCTGTTATTCACTCAGACACATTGCTGGGAGTATTATTGCTCTGGAGCTCTGTTATACACTCAGACACACTGCTGTGAGTATTATTGCTGTGGAGCTCTGTTATACACTCAGACACATTACTGGGAGTGTTATTGCTGTGGAGCTCTGTTATACACTCAGACACATTACTGGGAGTATTATTGCTGTGGAGCTCTGTTATACACCCAGACAAATTACTGGGCGTATTATTGCTGTGGAGCTCTGTTATAAACTCAGACACATTACTGGGAGTATTATTGCTGTGGAGCTCTGTTATACACTCAGACACATTACTGGGAGTATTATTGCTGTGGAGCTCTGTTATACACTCAGACACATTACTGAGAGTATTATTGCTGTGGACCTCTGTTATACATTCAGACACATTACTGGGAGTATTATTGCTGTGGAGCTCTGTTATACACTCAGACACATTACTGGGAGTATTATTGCTGTGGGGCTCTGTTATACACTCAGACACATTACTGGGAGTATTATTACTGTGGAGCTCTGTTATACACTCAGACACATTACTGGGAGTATTATTGCTGTGGAGCTCTGTTATACACCCAGACACATTACTGGGAGTATTATTGCTGTGGAGCTCTGTTATACACTCAGACACATTACTGGGAGTATTATTGCTGTGGAGCTCTGTTATACATTCAGACACATTACTGGGAGTATTATTGCTGTGGAGCTCTGTTATACACTCAGACACATTACTGGGAGTATTATTGCTGTGGAGCTCTGTTATACACTCAGACACATTACTGGGAGTATTATTGCTGTGGAGCTCTGTTATACACTGAGACACATTACTGGGAGTATTATTGCTATGGAGCTCTGTTATACACTCAGACACATTACTGGGAGTATTATTGCTGTGGAGCTCTGTTATATACCTCCCAACATGTTAAATAGCCAAAGAGGGACCCTTTAATCTTAGGGGTGTGAATAGAGGTGTGGTCAGGGGCGGGGATGTTATGAGAAATTTTAGGAGACTTATTAATAGCAAAAATGTAATTTAGAACAAGAACAATGTATCTTATTTAGACAGACTGATTTCTAAACACATTTATTGTAGTTTAAATACACATTACTGGGAGTATTATTGCTGTGGAGCTCTGTTATACACTCAGACACATTACTGGGAGTATTATTGCTGTGGAGCTCTGTTATACACTCAGACACATTACTGGGAGTATTATTGCTGTGGAGCTCTGTTATACACTCAGACACATTACTGGGAGTATTATTACTGTGGAGCTCTGTTATACACTGAGACACATTACTGGGAGTATTATTACTGTGGAGCTCTGTTATACACTCAGACACATTACTGGGAGTATTATTACTGTGGAGCTCTGTTATACACTCAGACACATTACTGGGAGTATTATTGCTGTGGAGCTCTGTTATACATTCAGACACATTACTGGGAGTATTATTACTGTGGAGCTCTGTTATACACTCAGACACATTACTGGGAGTATTATTGCTGTGGAGCTCTGTTATACACTCAGACACATTACTGGGAGTATTATTACTGTGGAGCTCTGTTATACACTCAGACACATTACTGGGAGTATTATTGCTGTGGAGCTCTGTTATACACTCAGACACATTACTGGGAATATTATTACTGTGGAGCTCTGTTATACACTGAGACACATTACTGGGAGTATTATTACTGTGGAGCTCTGTTATACACTCAGACACATTACTGGGAGTATTATTACTGTGGAGCTCTGTTATACACTCAGACACATTACTGGGAGTATCATTACTGTGGAGCTCTGTGAGACACTCAGACACATTACTGGGAGTATCATTACTGTGGAGCTCTGTGAGACACTCAGACCCATTACTGGGAGTATTATTGCTGTGGAGCTCTGTTATACACTCAGACACATTACTGGGAGTATTATTGCTGTGGAGCTCTGTTATACACTCAGACACATTACTGGGAGTATCATTACTGTGGAGCTCTGTGAGACACTCAGACACATTACTGGGAGTATTATTGCTGTGGAGCTCTGTTATACACTCAGACACATTACTGGGAGTATTATTGCTGTGGAGCTCTGTTATACACTCAGACACACCAACAATATAGAGCTCCTAGAAAAGAGGGACATTGGCAGAGAAAGGAGGGACAGAGGGATGTGGACCTAGTTCAGTGAATAAAGTGTTTATCAGGATAAAGAATCATTGTCTGTTATGGTGCTCACAGTCTAATTCTTATGATGGTGGCTGAGGTCTTGATTAAATTAAGTGTACTAAAAGCAGGTTTTTATTCCAAAACAATAAATGCCTGTTATATATCCATGTTGCAGAAAATGGCACAACTAAGCACGATATAGTATTCCTCTCTGGGACTGCATATATGTCAATTCTTTCCCTTACAATCATGGATTTAAATGAAAACTATATTTTGATCAATAAATCCATGAGCAAAGAGTTTGACTGTTCTTTTATGATAGAACCAAAAGCTAACAGTGTACATTAGTGCACCCGCTCGATATCCTAAATATCTGAAGTCATTTTTTTTTTTTTTTGTAGAACAAATTGCAATACAGTTGTTATGGTGCCTGGAGATTCCCTTTAAAAACCCCTCAAGGACACATGACATGTGTGACATGTCATGATTCCCTTTTATTCCAGAAGTTTGGTCCTTAAGGGGTTAAAGTATAAGTATGACAGTAAATAGATTTTTAATATTAAAATATTTTCTCTCTAATTTTGTTGATAATTGTCTTTTATTTCATTCATCCACCCATTGTACAGCGCTACGGAATTTCCTGGCGCTATATAAATAATAAAATAAAAATATGAATTCCAAACCCAAATTTCTTTTAGTATTTGTAGAGTCGCAGGATTCTGCATTTGCGATTGACTTTATTTTTATGTATTTTTATTATTTATTCTATCAGAAGATTCTAAGAGTGGAGACGATTTTCTCCTTTAATTAGTGTTGGACAAACATTTACTTTCTGTGGCTGGCAGTTGGGAGATCAGATCTAGAATAAAAATGACTTATTGGATGCTAATTAAGTTATCTGCAGAACAAGCTTCCTGTTTTATTGTCTTATTGTCGGGTGGCGAGCCTCGAGGTCATTTGTTTTCGCTCATTAGATGGAGTTTCTCCCAGTTCTTAGAAAAACAAGGGCAAAGGCAAAAATAAATATATAGAAAAGTAAAGAACACCCACTTCATTAGCTTAACGTGAGAAAAGAAAATATATAAATGCTGCAGAAAAAAAAAGTAAAAAAATTAAAATACAAATTAATTTACAAGTACTGATACCGGAGAAACTGACGGAAGCCAAGCACAGAGAGATGGACACAGGTTTCTTCAGGAAGGAAGAGATTCTTTATTGGATCACCGATCGGGACTCAGAGGGACTTATGTCACCAAAAACAGCAAAGATCTGAGCCCCGGACAATAGTGCAGGCTCCTTATATAGGCATATAACTCCTCCCATATTAAGCTCCACCCGCACATTCCCTTGACCAATCAACACAAATAAGAATTAACTTCCTGTTTGACCGCATGGCTTGTCCAGCACAATGGAGGAGGGGGAATACTACATCCTGTATTCTTGCACATGCTCCGTACACTACTGATCGTATCTTGCCTCGTGCAACCAACTGATCGATACGTCAGCATATGCACGTACACATGCCACGTGGTAATCTCGGCCTACTAAATTTATTTTTACCGAGATTCCACCACATTCCCCCCTTTGATGCCTCTTGATATTTTACAATTACTTGAGGCATCACATAACCTTAGTTTTGCTTACACCGCAAGTTACCTTGAACCAGACCAGACTTATCTTATGATGTGAATCTTCAACATTCATCTTCTTGCATTGGTTCTCCCTGATCTAGAGCCTTATATTTATATATCGCCATTATCTGTGCAGCAGCCTTCCTCTCTGCTATACTTCCTATCAGGCTTTGCACAGACCTAACTACTAAGGGTATAAGACACGGTAGGAGTAGACACAACAGTAAAATCAGTAGGACTCCACCTACCACTGCCTTAAGCCCTCCAAACCATTCATACCAGCTACCAAACCAACTACTTGGATTGTACCCTTTCCATACCTGAGTAGGCACATGCGCTAGTTTAACCATATGGCTAGTAAGCTCAGCTATTGCTTGCCCTTCGTCGTCTATTTGAAGACAGCAATTGCTTAGGTTAAACTTCCCACATACACCTCCCTCTACTGCCAAAAGGTAATCCAAGGCTAATCTATTTTGGTAGACTGCTGTCCTCATCCTGGTGTTATGCTTCGCTAGAAGATTGAGCGCTTGTGATGTCTCATTAGTGATAATCTCAACCACCGCCTGTAATCTTATAATACGGTTGAGCATATAAATAGGGGTTCTATAACCAAAAGTACCATCCTCAGCCCACGTGGCTGGCCCATAATAGTCTATGATACGCTGGGGAGGCCATTCATTATCTTCCCAGGTGCCTATCTCTATGGGTCCCCTTTTCTTCCTATGATTCACATCATACACTTTAACACCTAAAGTCTCACCTGTTTCAATCGGTAACAAGAAGAAGGATGGTTTGAGCATACCCAACACACATGCCCCTTCCCAGTCCTGTGGCAGCTCCGAGTAGGCTTTCTTACCACAGATCCAGTACAAATTTGCTGGGGCTCTCCAGGTAGATGTGATGGATAGATCAAACCACACATCCTTTAAATTGGCATATCTAGCAAACGGGTTAGATGGTTCTGAGACATTTGAAGCCGACCACCAAGTTGTATTCTTTGTATCATCATCATAAGCTTTTTGCCCTAGACAAGTTAATTCTCCTACAGAAGTATTATACATTATTCCTTTCCTTGCTATGCAAACATAACCTATGATGGAGGTCTTTAATCTCCACTCAGATTTACCTCTAACACTCATATGATAATCGGCTTGTGTAGATATTAGTTGGTCAACTGCCTCAGAACCGGACATTACCTCCTTTGCTTCCCAAGGCCATTGGTCTCCCATGTTAGTACCTCCACACACATAGCAGTTGGTAACATTAAGACTACCGGCAATACTTTCAGCTAGGTCGATGAACAGGTTTTTAGCGTTATGGGGGATCTTATTATCTATACTCATCTCTTCGTAAAAGGAATGATATACTTGATGAGTCTGAGAGGATACCGTATCAGTCTCTATCCCTATAAACAATAATGTCCCAGGATCTAAACCCGTCCCGTATATCTGAAACCCAAATAAATTGCCATACTTATCTAAGAACTTGTCGGGGTTATTAATAAGTATATGGACTGGGTTACATTCCATAGACTTACAATATGGGCTAGTCGGCAACTTAGTCACTATCATGTCTTTGTCTACTGTCTGTCCCCAAGTCGCCCACCCCACACAAGACCAATATGGACAGAAGTTATAGTCTTTATTTGGGCATCTAGGACTCACATATTTATTTTTGCTACTGGGACAAATGTATTTATCGTTAGACCCATACGTCCTCTCCCATCTAAGATCCCCACATACATTCCACGGCTTTCTACCACTCGATATCGCTTTACACGCATCAAATAGCAGAACACCCGAAGAATGTACGGATTCTAACACCGTCTTATTAATTAGGGTCCCCTGAGGATCTCCATTCCTGAGAGTCAACCAAATTGTACGAGGCTGATACTCCGGACTGAAGCACTTAGGTTCTCCTACTCCTAAATGGCACACACTATAATCTATATTTAAGTATCTACATCTCGATACATCTCCTTTACACTCGTATTGTGAATGCCAGATTAGGGTTTGGGAAATATGGTTACCTGTTCTCGTAGTCTTAATGCATACCTCACAGCTAGGAGTGTCGGTACCTCTACCTTCCTGAATATAAAAACACATGTAAATAAACACAATCAAAAGCACATCTTTCGCCGTCATCCTCAGTCTTCGTCCGTGCGATGGAACCTCAGCTTCCAGGATGTGAGGGCTGCAGGGAATGGAGTTCTGCTCGTCTTCACAGGTGTCCCTTCGGGACTTTCCTGGCTTATACACTATGTGATGGTAAGCGGACAGGCTTTATTATGGCCTTCTCACTCACACCTGTAACAATAAAATTTGTAATCCACAATAATTCCTCGTTACTCCGACTGAGTAGTGCGTTTCAACCGGATCTTGCAGGGATTCTCTGGATCTGCTGTAACTTGCCAAGAATCGACTGCTGCTGGTTTAACCCTGGAGTGATGTATCCACGGAGTCACTTCTGCTACTTTTATCGCTGTAGGGGTAGACAAAAGAACAACATAAGGACCTCTCCACTTGGGCCCTAACGGTACATTATTCCACTCTTTAATCCACACTTGGTCTCCTGGATGATAATTATGAACAGGGGGATAAATATTCACAGGTAATCTATCTTGTACCCATTTCTGTACCTCCTCCATAGTCTTACCCAACTCTACAACCTGCTGCCGGGTAATTCCTTCTCCCAACTGACTCAAGTCCCCCCTTAAGTTACCAAGTACGGGAGGTGGTCGCCCATACATAATTTCAAAAGGAGAGAGGCCCATCCTTCTGGTAGGGGTACTGCGGATTCGCAATAGAGCTATAGGTAAGAGAACGTTCCACTTAAGTTGGGTTTCCTGACACATTTTAGCCAACTGGTTCTTAATAGTTCTATTCATTCTCTCTACCTTACCAGAACTCTGGGGTCTATATGCAGTATGAAGCCTCCACTTTATACCAAGCATATGAGTCAGTTGTTGTAGGCACTGGTGAACAAAAGCTGGACCATTGTCCGATCCTATAGAACAGGGTAGTCCATATCGGGGTATTATTTCTCGTAGCAGGAATCTCACAACTTCTCCTGCTTTCTCTGTACGAGTAGGACATGCTTCTACCCAGCCTGAATAGGTACACACAATTACCAGCAGGTAACGATGTCCACCCGATTTAGGCATCACTGTAAAGTCTATTTGTAGATCGGACATGGGGAGTCCCCCCATAAACTGGACTCCTGGTGGCTTTACTGGTCCTTGTCTTGCATTATTCTTAGCACACGTTACACATCTGCGTACAATGGCCTGAGTCAAGTTGGACAATCTTGGTATGTAGAAATGTTTCCTGAGAGATTCTTCAGTACTGTCTCTCCCAGAATGTGTCCCGTTGTGATAATTTTGGACAATTTCTACCGCTAGCGATGCTGGTATAACTATTCTTCCATCTTCTAGCTGATACCACTTGTTCTCCAGATACTTTCCCGGTTCAGTCTTTAACCACTCCTCTTCTTGAGTTGTATAAACTGGAGTCCATTGAGACAGTGGGGTTGGTATTAGAGCAGCTATATGCCCCACATACTCCTGTCTTCCTGATTCAGCAGCACGCTTAGCTGCACTATCTGCCATCCGATTTCCCTTGGTTACATCACCATCTCCTCTCAGATGCGCTCGACAATGTATAATACCGACTTCTTTCGGCTCCCACACTGCTTCCAATAGTTGTAGGATTTCAGCTGCGTACTTGATTTCTTTGCCCTCTGAATTCAGTAGTCCTCTTTCTTTATACAAAGCTCCGTGGGCATGAGTGGTTAAGAACGCATACTTAGAGTCCGTATAGATATTCACTCTTAAACCTTCAGCCAATTGTAACGCTCGTGTTAGTGCTATTAATTCTGCCTTTTGTGCTGATGTTCCTTTCGCCAGTGGCCGAGCTTCTATCACCTTGTCTATTGTTGTCACTGCATATCCTGCATAGCGGATCCCTTCTTTTACATAACTACTGCCGTCGGTATAATATTGAACATCGGGGTTCTGGATGGGAAAATCACGAAGATCTGGTCTACTTGAGAATACTTCATCCATTACTTCCAAACAATCATGTTGACTTTCAGTAGGTTGTGGCAAAAGGGTAGCTGGATTTAAGGTGTTTACAGTCTCTAAATGCACTCTTGGGTTTTCACACAACATTGCTTGATACTTGGTCATACGGCTGTTACTAAACCAATGATTTCCTTTGTAATCCAACAACGTCTGTACTGCATGTGGGACTCGTACATAAAGTTCTTGACCCAGAGTGAGTTTATCGGCTTCAGCTACTAGCAGGGCGGCTGCAGCTACGGCTCTTAGACAAGGTGGAAGTCCGCTGGCCACTGCATCCAGTTGCTTAGACATGTAGGCAACAGGTCTTTGCCATGATCCCAAGTACTGTGTCAATACTCCCACAGCCATTCTTCTTTGCTCGTGTACATATAAGTAGAATGGTCGTGTGTGATCAGGTAGACCTAATGCTGGGGCACTCATCAAAGCCTTCTTCACATCTTCAAATGCCGTTTGCTGTTCTTGGGTCCATAAGAAGGGGTCGTGCTCTGTACCTTTGATAGCTGCGTACAGAGGTTTTGCTAGTATCGCATAGCTGGGAATCCATATCCTACAGAAGCCTGCTGCCCCCAAGAATTCTCGCACTTGTCTTCTATTCTTGGGTATTGGTATTTGGCAGACAGCTTCTTTTCTCTCTGGCCCCATAATCCTTTGACCTTCAGAGATATGGAATCCCAGATACTTGACAGTTGGCAAACACAACTGAGCCTTCTTTCTAGACACCTTGTATCCTGCCTTCCAGAGAATGTGTAGTAGATCGTGCGTTGCTTGCTGACAAATTTCTTTTGTAACTGCTGCTATCAACAAGTCATCTACATATTGTAACAAGACACACTCTCCTGGGATGGACTCGAAATCCAGTAGATCTTGACTTAGGGCTGAGCCAAATAGGGTAGGTGAATTTTTAAACCCTTGGGGCAGTCTTGTCCAAGTCATTTGGCGTTTTGAGCCCGTTACAGCGTTCTCCCATTGGAAAGCGAAAATACATTGACTTTCTGCGGCAATTCGGAGGCAAAAGAAGGCATCTTTGAGATCTAAGACTGTGAAGTAAGTAGCCCCGCCCGGAATTAAAGCAAGCAGGTTATATGGATTGGGTACGACTGGATGTATGCTAACAACCGCATCATTGACTGCTCTTAAGTCCTGCACAGGTCGATACTCATCTGTACCGGGCTTTTGAACAGGCAGCAATGGGGTGTTCCAGGGGGAAGTACAGAATTTTAGGATACCATACCGTATGAACTTATCCAGATAGGATTGGATGTTCTTCTTAGCCTTCTGTGGGATGTGGTATTGTCTTAGGCTCACTGGATAAACCCCAAGTTTCAGTTCAATTTTTATTGGTGGAATATTGCGGGCCAGTCCTGGTGGGTTGTTCTCTGCCCAAACTCCTGGTATGTTAAACAATGTCTCATCACTCCTAGGGTTTTGGCTAGTCAACACTGTATAAAGTCGCCACTCTTCTTCCTTTGGTACGGATAAAGTCATAATACCTGAAGGTCCATTAAACTTCAAAGATGTTGTTCCATTTGGTAGGAACGTAATCTGCGCTTGTAATTTTGATAGCATATCACGTCCCAGCAATTGGACTGGACATTCAGGCATATAAAGGAATTGGTGTTTTACTACGTGGCCTCCCAATGTACAGAGTCGACTTTTAAGAACCGGTCTTTCAGCACTTCTTCCAGTTGCTCCTATCACAGTAATAGTCCTTCCAGATGGAGGAGCAACTAGATTAGTCACCACTGAATGTTCGGCACCAGTGTCGATCATGAACGCACTCCTTTTCCCCCCTATTGATACATCGACCATAGGCTCCGCTCGACCAAGGGGGATGGAGCCCGGTCGGTATCAATAGTCCTCCATGACCGTGTCAGCCAATCCTACGAAGTCCCTACCTTCTCTATCGCGGGACCTTTGCGCTGCTGGAATATACCTGTCTTCCCTAACACTTCCTCTGTTCCCATTACTCCCTCTATAACCATTACTCCCTCCGGGACCTCCTCTACCTCTCGCTCTGCCTCTAAAGTTTCCGTAGCCTGCCCTGGGTTGGTCTCTCTCGTACTGCTCTCTTTGCGGACATTCGTTCCTCCAATGCCCTTCTTCCCTGCAATACGCGCACTGATCCCTACTCAAAGGCTCCCTACTCCATCTATTATTGCCTCTATCTGGGCCCCGTTTATCTACGCCTGCGATCGCTACCGCTAGCATATCAGCCTTTTTACGCATCTTGCGCTCTTCCTCTTTCTTACTTTCTGTATCCCTGTTCATATAAACCTTATTTGCTACCTCCATTAGTTGGGTGATGGACATACCTGCAAACCCTTCTAACTTTTGTAGCTTGCGCTTAATATCTCCGTAAGCTTGGCTGACAAAGGCGGAGTTAACCATTCGGGAATTATCTGCGTCTTCCGGATTAAAGGGGGTATACAAGCGGTATGTGTCAGGGTACCTGAGGCCTCTACCTCTAAGGGAGGTAGAGACTTGGTGGTGTATCCGTCCAGGCGAGCTGTTTCCTCCGTTCCTCGCGGTTCATCCAGTCACTTAAACACCGGCCGCGAGGAATCCACGTCCTTTTCTAGCAGGACGCTCAATACGTGACGTCATGACGCTAGCACGAGCAATCTGTCACTCAAGTGTCCGATATCCAATCGGTACTTGTCAGAGGCGTGATTTCCATCCAGAGCCAGGGTATTTAAGCTTACTCCTTACTTCAGCTCATTGCCCTGTCGTGGTTCTAGCCTGTCTAGTCACTCAGTGCTCTGGTATTCTAGTTTGCTCTTTTGGTTTTGACTCGGCTCGTTGTACTACCCTGTTTCTCTGTTATCCTTTGACCCGGCTTGTCTCTCGCTTATCTGTCTTCTCGTTCCCTCGACCTCGGCTTGTCTCTGACTATTCTTTACTCTCGGTACGTTAGTCCGGCCATTCTAAGGCCCGGTATACGTACCTTTCCACTCTTTGTACTCTGCGTGTTGGATCCCTGTCCCGATCCTGACATTACGACAGGGCCAATGGATCCTGCAGGTACAAACAGTCAGCTTGGTTCTTCGGATCCCAGGTTTGACGCCATGGAACATAGGATGGATCAGATGGCTTTGTCACTACAGGCACTTTTGTCTCGTGCTAGTAATCCACCTGAGGAGACACGTACTCCTTCTATCTCTCCTGCAGTCTCAGGTCTAGAGGTAGCCACTGTAGGTGCTTCTTCCCGTATTACCCCACCAGTACGTTATGGCGGGTCACCGGAGAAGTGTCGTGGTTTTCTAAACCAGATTAGCATCCATTTCGAATTACAACCCCGCTCTTATCCTACAGATAGAGCAAAGGTTGGATTTATTATTACTCTGCTCATTGAAAAAGCTTTGAGATGGGCCAATCCTTTATGGGAGAATGATAATCCACTAGTCTATAATTATAATGCCTTTGTAGCTGCGTTTAGAAGAACTTTTGACCCTCCTGGCAGAAAGGTCAATGCAGCTAGATTAATGTTGCGCCTTAAACAGGACAATCGAACACTTGTGGATTATGCACTAGAGTTCAGATCCTTGGCGGCAGAAGTTAAGTGGAACGAACAGGCTTATATAGATGTATTTCTGAATGGGTTATCAGATGTAATTCTTGACGAGGTCGCTACTAGAGAACTCCCTGAAAATTTGGAGGATTTAATTTCTTTTATATCTCGTATTGATGAACGCTTAAGAGAGAGGCAGAACACTCGAGATAGGACCCGTAGACCCTCCTTTAAACTAGCGCCTACCTTTCAAATCTCTGAGTTCGAAGACTTACGTATTCCTGAACCTATGCAGATAGGCAGTACTCATCTCACTGAAAGGGAGAGACAGTACAGGAGAAGGGAGGGTTTATGTATGTATTGTGGAGTCAGGGGTCATTTACGCCTAAATTGTCCCAATCGTTCGGGAAACGCTCGCACCTAAGTTCCTCTAGAGGACAGGCCTTGGGTGTTTCTACTTTGTCCTCTATTCACAACTACAAGGAGCTCAGGCTTGTGTTACCCGTTTCTTTAAAATGGGAGAAGGGAGTAGTTAAGACTATGGCACTAATCGATTCTGGAGCTGCTGAGAGCTTTATAGATCAGGGTTTTGCTGCCAAGCATGCTATTCCATCCCAGTTAAAAGAGACACCTCTGGCTGTCGAGGCCATCGATGGTAGACCGTTACTTGAGCCTGTTATTTTCCATGAGACCATACCGATTAACTTGACTGTTGGCATCCTGCATAAAGAGGATATATCCTTAATGCTCATTTCTTCTCCGTCTATTCCCATAGTCCTGGGGTACTCCTGGCTGAGGAGACACAACCCTATTATTAATTGGGAATCAGGGGAGATAGTTTCGTGGGGAGAGAATTGTCAAGAAAAATGCTTGCGGAAGGTCTTACCTCTTGGATTAACTAATACATTGAATACCTCTGACAATCCTACAGAGACACAAATTCCGCCTCAGTATCTAGATTTAAAAGCAGTCTTTGACAAAAAGAAAGCCGATACCTTACCCCCACACAGGTCCTTTGATTGCAAAATTAACCTACTCCCTGGTACCATGCCTCCCAGAGGTCATGTATACCCATTATCTATAAAAGAGAACTCAGTCCTAGAGGAATATATTCACGAGAATTTAGACAAGGGATTCATCAGGAGGTCCTCCTCCCCTGCCGGGGCTGGATTTTTTTTTGTTAAAAAGAAAGATGGTTCTTTGAGACCTTGTATTGATTATCGAGGCTTGAATAAGATAACCATTAAAAATGCCTACCCGATTCCCTTGATCACCGAACTCTTCGATCGTTTGAAGGGCTCTACAATTTTCACCAAGTTAGACCTCAGAGGGGCATATAACTTGGTGAGAATCCAGCAGGGACATGAGTGGATGACGGCATTCAATACTCGATATGGTCACTATGAATATACTGTCATGCCTTTTGGGTTATGCAATGCGCCAGCGGTATTCCAAGATCTGATTAATGAGGTTCTTAGGGAATTTCAGCAAGAGTGCGTCATTGTATACCTAGATGATATACTCATTCATTCTAGTGACATTGAGATTCATCACAAGCAAGTCAGGAGGGTTTTGCACAAGCTTCTCCAGCATGGCTTGTACTGCAAGTTGGAGAAATGTAGCTTTGATCAAACCCAGGTAACCTTTCTCGGCTATGTGATCTCTGGGGAGGGATTTAAGATGGATCCGGATAAGCTCCAATCCATTCTAGAGTGGCCTTTACCCACAGGTCTTAAAGCCATACAGAGATTTATTGGTTTTTCCAATTATTATAGGCGCTTTATTAAGGGCTATTCTTCCATTATTGCACCTATCACTAACATGACTAAACAGGGGGCTGACACTAAGAATTGGACTACTGAAGCTCTCCTTGCGTTCAAGACTCTCAAGGAGCTTTTCGCTTCCGCTCCAATTTTAGTTCACCCTGACACTTCTCTACCTTTTTTGCTCGAGGTAGACGCATCAGAGACTGGTTTAGGTGCTGTTCTATCTCAAAGGTTGGGTGTTGATAAACCATTACATCCATGTGGATTTTTCTCTAAAAAATTGACCGGTACTGAAAGCAGGTATGACATTGGTGACAGAGAATTACTAGCGGTTATCAAGGCTTTGAAAGAATGGAGACATTTATTGGAAGGTACATTACATCCTGTTACCATCCTGACAGACCACAAAAACTTGTCCTATATCGGAGAGGCCAAGCGTCTGTCCTCCAGGCAGGCTCGTTGGTCGTTGTTTCTTACCCATTTCAATTACGTTCTGACTTACAGACCTGGGTCAAAGAATTCTAAAGCCGATGCGCTATCTCGCCAATATGAACCCTCTGCTTCAGTTGAACCACTTTTGTCTTCCATTGTACCCAAATGCAATATTATTGCTAATACCAGTCTCAAAATTCATTCTCCGCTACTTGACCACATCTTGAAGTCACAACATCTAGCTCCCGGAAACACTCCTGAGGGAAGAAACTTTGTTCCTCCTGAACTTCAACTGGAGCTCTTACAATGTTTTCATGAAAGTAAAATAGCTGGTCATCCTGGTATTCGCAAGACATACTCTCTGATATCCAAGGATTTCTGGTGGCCTTCACTTCGAAAGGATATTGAGGAGTTCGTCGCAGCTTGTGAGACTTGTGCCAAGACTAAACTACCTCATGCATCTCCATGTGGCCTGTTACACCCCTTGGACATTCCTGAGAAACCTTGGTCCTGTTTGTCCATAGACTTTATCGTTGATTTGCCTGCTTCCAAAAGACAGACTGTTATTCTCACGGTGGTGGATAGATTTACTAAGATGGCCCATTTCGTGCCATTACCTAAACTTCCGACTTCTCCTGAATTGGCGGAGATTTTTGCGAGAGAAGTTTTTCGCCTACATGGGATTCCTGCAGAGATTGTTTCTGATAGAGGTTCTCAATTTGTCTCGCGTTTCTGGAGATCCTTTTGTTCTCAAATGGGCATCAAATTGAACTTTTCCTCTGCCTATCACCCTCAGTCTAACGGAGCTGCTGAACGTACTAATCAAAAGATCGAACAGTATCTGCGTTGCTTTGTTTCCGAACACCAGGACGATTGGGTCGGTCTGATTCCTTGGGCGGAGTTCGCACACAATAACCTTGTTTGCGATTCAACTCGCTCTAGCCCTTTCTTCATGAACTATGGCTTTCATCCTTCGATTTTTCCTTCGGTTTCCTCTTCTCAGGGGATACCGTCGGTTGATGATCATGTCGCCAACCTGAAGAAATTATGGGATCAGACTCGACAAATTCTATTACATAGTTCCTCGCTGTTCAAGAAACACGCTGACAAACATAGAAGAGCGGCTCCTGTTTTTGTTCCTGGGGATAGGGTATGGTTGAGTACTAAGAATATTCGCCTAAAAGTTCCGTCCATGAAATTTGCTCCTCGCTACATAGGCCCTTACAGGGTTCTCACTCGTATCAATCCGGTTGCGTATCGCCTTGCTCTGCCACCTGCCTTACGCATTCCTAACTCTTTTCATGTCTCCTTGTTGAAACCCCTCATTTGCAACAAATTCTCCTCTAAGGTCCCCTCGCCTCGTCCTGTTCAGGTGGAGGGTCGGGAGGAGTACGAGGTCAGCTCCATCATTGACTCCAGAATTTCTAAGGGAAAATTGCAATATCTGGTCAACTGGAGGGGATATGGTCCTGAGGAGAGGAGTTGGGTACCTCAGGAGGACGTCCATGCTTCTCGCCTTCGCAGAGCATTTCACCTCCGCTTCCCATCTCGCCCCGGTTCATTCCGCCCGGTGGGCGTATCTGAGAGGGGGGGTACTGTCAGGGTACCTGAGGCCTCTACCTCTAAGGGAGGTAGAGACTTGGTGGTGTATCCGTCCAGGCGAGCTGTTTCCTCCGTTCCTCGCGGTTCATCCAGTCACTTAAACACCGGCCGCGAGGAATCCACGTCCTTTTCTAGCAGGACGCTCAATACGTGACGTCATGACGCTAGCACGAGCAATCTGTCACTCAAGTGTCCGATATCCAATCGGTACTTGTCAGAGGCGTGATTTCCATCCAGAGCCAGGGTATTTAAGCTTACTCCTTACTTCAGCTCATTGCCCTGTCGTGGTTCTAGCCTGTCTAGTCACTCAGTTCTCTGGTATTCTAGTTTGCTCTTTTGGTTTTGACTCGGCTCGTTGTACTACCCTGTTTCTCTGTTATCCTTTGACCCGGCTTGTCTCTCGCTTATCTGTCTTCTCGTTCCCTCGACCTCGGCTTGTCTCTGACTATTCTTTACTCTCGGTACGTTAGTCCGGCCATTCTAAGGCCCGGTATACGTACCTTTCCACTCTTTGTACTCTGCGTGTTGGATCCCTGTCCCGATCCTGACAGTATGCCTCCAATAATCGGTCATAAAAGACACTGGGCGCTTCATCGCTTTTCTGGATCACCTCAACTGTCTTCGACATGTTAATGGCTTTCTTTCCTCCGGCTTTCATGCCAGCAATTATAGCGTCTCTATAGGCTCTGAGTTGAACCATATCAGCACCATTTACGTTCCAATCGGGATCAGTGTTGGGATAGTGTGTTGCGGCCCATGCTGCTGGATTAGCTTGGTTCAAAGCACGGGCTCTATCTTCTAATGCTTTAATGGCTGCTTGATTTATTCTTGTCCTTTCCTCATTGTTAAATAAAGTCATTAGTAACTGCTGGCAATCAGCCCATGTCGGATTATGCGTCTGTACTATTGAGGTGAACAGATCAGTCATGGCTTGTGGTTTCTCAGTATACGAGGAATTATGGGTCTTCCAGTTTAAAAGGTCGGTAGTGGTAAATGGGACATATACGAAGACTGGGTCAGCGTGTGCCATTTGACCTGCGGCATCGATATAAGCTGACCCGGGATTTAGGCGAAGAGGCATCTGATAGTGCTTTAATTGTTGGGCACCAGTCAACTGTCGGGTTTGGATGGGGCTACGTAGGGAGGCGTCAGTCATGGGTTCCGGTCGGGGAGAGATAGGGTATGGGGATGTGGGAGGTTGGTTTTGGGAAAAGGTCGTAAATAAAACACTTCGGGCCGAGCTAGATGAAGCTTGACCGGAAGTCTGAAGTGGCGCCAAATCAGGATATTCGTTTCTAATGGGGGTGGGTTCTGGTTCCGGAAGGGGAGATTTAGTACGAGGGGGGGTGGATCCTGTACTGGAGGAGGAAGCGGAAGTGGATGGGGGTAATGAGGGGAGGGCTGCAGGACTTCCTGCGTTTGCGTCACTTCCTCTTAACGGAAAGTAAGGGGGCGGCAAAGGGATCTCGGACTCAGGGGGCGTGTCCAAAATGGGCCTAACACCAGTCCTAGTGGACGAACAAGTCCTAGCTACCATGAGGCGACACTGCTCCTCGTGGCATGTCTGGAGCCATTTTGGCGAGTCATTTACGGCCTGTCTCCAACAGTCAATATAAGGAAACTGGCCGTAAAGTTCAGGCCTACCTGATACAGCCACGTGTAAGCGCTGTACCAGAGTTGGATCCAAACTGCCACGTGGCGGCCATGCCGCAACCAAAGTAGGCCACTCCCTAGTGCACAAAGTAACTAAACGCACAGAAGACATCTTAACCCCAAAATCACAAACCTTGAATCCCTTTTTAAAATTCTTAACCATACATCCTAAGGGATCCGGAATCGTTGACTGCGACGCACCCATATTTAACAATGGAACGTCGTCGACAACGATTACTATACACGCGTACTGTTCAACAGTCACACCCGTTTCCTCTGGCAACAGCACCACGTGGTACGGTTACCAAGTGAAACGTACACAATAACAATAAACACTCAGGGAATTCCCGTACACACACAGCTGTTACACCAGTCACTATATAATCAATATTATGCCCTTTGGCGTAACTATACAGTCACCCACGCTATAATTCTCTATATACGAATTACCCGTCTATAACACACCCCAGTAACATCGTCTTTTACAAATAGCGGTTACAGTACGGTTAGCATAGGTCAAAGCACAAGTTAAGGTCACAATACAATTATTAGTGGTTATGGTGTTAAAACATGCAATTGACGACAATGATTAGTACTTATATACAGTGTCAGTAAATATACAGGGTTATGGTACCGTGCACTATAATACAGCAACACACTATTAACACTCTCGCTAGACGGCTGAGCTCGCGCTATCTAACAAGATATACACTTTACTAAAACAATCGTTAACACATTTACAATTCCCAACTAAACTATTGGCCAGTACCTTGAATGGACTACCTAAAACTATATACACCCGTTTTGGTTAGCCACACTGCCCAATCACCACATATATAGCGAGCTAGAGAACCGAATTTACACAGGCGCCTCTTAGTCGCACTATACAACGAGCTAGAGAACCGAATTTACACAGGCGCCTCTTAGTCGTACTATCAAAAGTCTAGTGGGTTCCAAATTTACACGCCTTCCCACTTAGCCCAGATAGGATGAGAACTAGCGAACCGAATTTACACAGGCGCCGCTTAGTCTCCCGGTCCCTCCGACCTAGCGAACGTAATATACACCCTAGAACGCTAGTCTAGACAAGACACCGGTGTCCGGCTAGGGCTATTTACACCAGGACCCCGCCTGACTAACCAAATCAAACGGTCTGACTAAAGAGCGTTCGATCGAGCGGTGCGCCTTCGCTCCTTCCCTCCGACAGAGGGGGCAGATACAGATTCAAAAACCCCTTTGGGCCTACCGCACAATCGGTATACCCCTAGCGGGTCCTGCCGTCTAAAACAGCAGTTGTCTTACCTCCTCGTTCCTGAACCTGAGTTCACACTCATCGACGGGGACACCCCAGCACTTCTCACGTAGAGGCCGATGATCTCCTGGACAACAGACCAGTGGCGCCGAGACGAAGGGAGGTCCACGCAGAAGTTCAGGGGTGCAGCCGTAGAGAACGTGGGCAAAGATAGACCGTCTCACGCCTCTGCCTCTCAGCTACCGTTGAACGATGAGCTTCCCGGCCAATGCACCAAATGATACCGGAGAAACTGACGGAAGCCAAGCACAGAGAGATGGACACAGGTTTCTTCAGGAAGGAAGAGATTCTTTATTGGATCACCGATCGGGACTCAGAGGGACTTATGTCACCAAAAACAGCAAAGATCTGAGCCCCGGACAATAGTGCAGGCTCCTTATATAGGCATATAACTCCTCCCATATTAAGCTCCACCCGCACATTCCCTTGACCAATCAACACAAATAAGAATTAACTTCCTGTTTGACCGCATGGCTTGTCCAGCACAATGGAGGAGGGGGAATACTACATCCTGTATTCTTGCACATGCTCCGTACACTACTGATCGTATCTTGCCTCGTGTGTCAGGATCGGGACAGGGATCCAACACGCAGAGTACAAAGAGTGGAAAGGTACGTATACCGGGCCTTAGAATGGCCGGACTAACGTACCGAGAGTAATAGAGAATAGTCAGAGACAAGCCGAGGTCGAGGGAACGAGAAGACAGATAAGCGAGAGGCAAGCCGGGTCAAGGGATAACAGAGATAAGCAGGGTAGTACAACAAGCCGAGTCAAAACCAATAGAGCAAACTAGAATACCAGAGCACTGAGTGACTAGACAAGCTAGAACCACGACAGGGCAATGAGCTGAAGAAAGAAGTAAGCTTAAATACCCTGGCTCTGGATGGTAATCACGCCTCTGTCAAGTACCGATTGGATATCGGACACTTGAGTGACAGGTCGCTCGTGATAGCGTCATGACGTCACGTATTGAGCGTCCTGCTAGAAAAGGACGTGGATTCCTCGCGGCCGGTGTTTAAGTGACTGGATGAACCGCGAGGAACGAAGGAAACAGCTCGCCTGGACGGGCAAAACCACCAAATCTCTACCTCCCTTAGAGGTAGAGGCCTCAGGTACCCTGACAGTACCCCCCCTCTCAGATACGCCCACCGGGCGGAAGGAACCGGGGCGAGATGGGAAGCGGAGGTGAAATGCTCTGCGAAGGCGAGAAGCATGAACGTCCTCCTGAGGTACCCAACTCCTCTCCTCAGGACCATATCCCCTCCAGTTGACCAGATATTGCAATTTTCCCCTTGAAATTCTGGAATCAATGATGGAGCTGACCTCGTACTCCTCCCGACCCTCCACCTGAACAGGACGAGGCGAGGAAACCTTAGAGGAGAATTTGTTGCAAATAAGAGGTTTCAACAAGGAGACATGAAAAGAGTTAGGAATGCGTAAGGCAGGTGGCAGAGCAAGGCGATACGCAACCGGGTTGATACGAGTGAGAATCCTGTAAGGACCTATGTAGCGAGGAGCAAATTTCATAGATGGGACTTTTAGGCGAATATTCTTAGTACTCAACCATACCCTATCCCCAGGAACAAAAACAGGAGCCGCTCCTCTATGTTTGTCAGCGTGTTTCTTGAACAACGAAGAACTATGTAACAGAATTTGCCGAGTCTGATCCCATAATCTCTTCAGGTTGGCGACATGATCATCAACAGACGGTATCCCCTGAGAAGAGGAAACCGAAGGAAAAATCGAAGGATGAAAGCCATAGTTCATGAAGAAAGGGCTAGAGCGAGTTGAATCACAAACAAGGTTATTGTGTGCGAACTCCGCCCAAGGAATCAGACCGACCCAATCGTCCTGGTGTTCGGAAACAAAGCAACGCAGATACTGTTCGATCTTTTGATTAGTACGTTCAGCAGCTCCGTTAGACTGAGGGTGATAGGCAGAGGAGAAGTTCAATTTGATACCCATTTGAGAACAAAAGGATCTCCAGAAACGTGAGACAAATTGAGAACCTCTATCAGAAACAATCTCCGAAGGAATCCCATGTAGGCGAAAAACCTCTCTCGCAAAAATCTCCGCCAATTCAGGAGAAGTCGGAAGTTTAGGTAATGGTACGAAATGAGCCATCTTAGTAAATCTATCCACCACCGTGAGAATAACAGTCTGTCTCTTGGAAGCAGGTAAATCAACGATAAAGTCTATGGACAAACACGACCAAGGTTTCTCAGGAACGTCCAAGGGGTGTAGCAGGCCACATGGAGAAGCATGAGGTAGTTTAGTCTTGGCACAAGTCTCACAAGCTGCGACGAACTCCTCAATATCTTTTCGAAGTGAAGGCCACCAGAAATCCTTGGATATCAGAGAGTATGTCTTGCGAATACCAGGATGACCAGCTATCTTACTTTCGTGAAAACATTGTAAGAGCTCCAGTTGAAGTTCAGGAGGAACAAAGTTTCTTCCCTCAGGAGTGTTTCCGGGAGCTAGATGTTGTGACTTCAAGATCTGGTCAAGTAGCGGAGAATGAATTTTAAGACTGGTATTAGCAATAATATTGCATTTGGGTACAATGGAGGACACAAGTGGTTCAACTGAAGCAGAAGGCTCAAATTGGCGAGATAGCGCATCGGCTTTAGAATTCTTTGAGCCAGGTCTGTAAGTCAAAACGTAATTGAAATGGGTAAGAAACAACGACCAACGAGCCTGCCTGGAGGACAAACGCTTGGCCTCTCCGATATAAGACAAATTTTTGTGGTCTGTTAGAATGGTAACAGGATGTAAAGTACCTTCCAATAAATGTCTCCACTCTTTCAAAGCTTTGATAACCGCTAGTAATTCTCTGTCACCAATGTCATATCTGCTCTCAGTACCGGACAATTTTTTAGAGAAAAATCCACATGGATGTAATGGTTTATCAACACCCAACCTTTGAGATAGGACAGCACCTAAACCAGTCTCTGATGCGTCTACCTCAAGCAGAAAAGGCAGGGAAGTGTCAGGGTGAACTAAAATTGGAGCGGAAGCGAAAAGCTCCTTGAGAGTTTTGAATGCAAGAAGAGCTTCAGTAGTCCAATTCTTAGTATCAGCCCCCTGTTTGGTCATATTAGTGATAGGTGCGATAATTGAAGAATAGCCCTTAATAAAGCGCCTATAATAATTAGAAAAACCAATAAATCTCTGTACGGCTTTAAGACCTTTGGGCAAAGGCCACTCTAGAATGGACTGGAGTTTATCCGGATCCATCTTAAATCCCTCCCCAGAGATCACATAGCCGAGAAAGGTTACCTGGGTTTGATCAAAGCTACATTTCTCCAACTTGCAGTACAAACCATGCTGAAGAAGCTTGTGCAAAACCCTCCTGACTTGCTTGTGATGAGTCTCAATCTCACTAGAATGTATAAGTATATCATCTAGGTATACAATGACGCACTCTTGCTGAAATTCCCTAAGAACCTCATTTATCAGATCTTGGAATACCGCTGGTGCATTGCATAACCCAAAAGGCATAACCGTATATTCATAGTGACCATAGCGAGTATTGAATGCCGTCATCCACTCATGTCCCTGCTGAATTCTCACCAAGTTATATGCCCCTCTGAGGTCTAACTTGGTGAAAATTGTAGAGCCCTTCAAACGATCGAAGAGTTCGGTGATCAAGGGAATCGGGTAGGCATTTTTAATGGTTATCTTATTTAAGCCTCGATAATCAATACAAGGTCTCAAAGAACCATCTTTCTTTTTAACAAAAAAAAATCCAGCCCCGGCAGGGGAGGAGGACCTCCTGATGAATCCCTTGTCTAAATTCTCGTGAATATACTCCTCTAGAACTGAGTTCTCTTTCGTAGATAATGGATATACATGACCTCTGGGGGGCATGGTACCAGGGAGTAGGTTAATTTTGCAATCAAAGGACCTGTGTGGGGGTAAGGTATCGGCTTTCTTTTTGTCAAATACTGCCTTTAAATCTAGATACTGAGGCGGAATTTGTATCTCTGTAGGATTGTCAGAGGTAGCCGATGTGTTAGTTAATCCGAGAGGTAAGACCTTCCGCAAGCATTTTTCTTGACAATTCTTTCCCCACGAAACTATCTCCCCTGACTCCCAATTAATAATAGGGTTGTGTCTCCTCAACCAGGAGTACCCCAGGACTATGGGAATAGACGGAGAAGAAATGAGCATTAAGGATATATCCTCTTTATGTAGGATGCCAACAGTTAAGTTAATCGGTATGGTCTCATGGAAAATAACAGGCTCAAGTAACGGTCTACCATCGATGGCCTCAACAGCCAGTGGTGTCTCTTTTAACTGGGATGGGATAGCATGCTTGGCAGCAAAACCCTGATCTATAAAGCTCTCAGCAGCTCCAGAATCGATTAGCGCCATCGTCTTTACTACTCCCTTCTCCCACCTCAAAGAAACGGGTAACAGAAGCCTGAACTCTTTGTAGTTGTGAATGGAGGACAAAGTAGAAACACCCAAGGCCTGTCCTCTAGAGGAACTTAGGTGCGAGCGTTTCCCGAACGATTAGGACAATTTAGGCGTAAATGGCCTCTGACTCCACAATACATACATAAACCCTCCCTTCTTCTGTACTGTCTCTCTCTCTCTGTGAGATGAGTACTGCCTATCTGCATAGGTTCAGAAATACGTAAGTCCTCGAACTCAGAATTTTGAAAGGTAGGCGCTAGTTTAAAGGAGGGTCTACGGGTCCTATCTCGAGTGTTCTGCCTTTCTCTTATGCGTTCATCAATACGAGATATAAAAGAAATTAAATCCTCCAAATTCTCAGGGAGTTCTCTAGTAGCGACCTCGTCAAGAATTACATCTGATAACCCATTTAGAAACACATCTATATAAGCCTGTTCGTTCCACTTAACTTCTGCCGCCAAAGACCTGAACTCTAGTGCATAGTCCACAAGTGTTCGATTGTCCTGTCTAAGGCGCAACAGTAATCTAGCTGCATTGACCTTTCTACCAGGAGGGTCAAAAGTTCTTCTAAACGCAGCTACAAAGGCATTATAATTATAGACTAGTGGATTATCGTTCTCCCATAAAGGATTGGCCCATCTCAGAGCTTTCTCAATGAGTAAAGTAATAACAAATCCAACCTTCGCTCTATCAGTAGGATAAGAGCGGGGTTGTAATTCGAAATGGATGCTAATCTGGTTTAGAAAACCACGACACTTCTCCGGTGACCCGCCATAGCGTACTGGTGGGGTAATACGGGAAGAAGCACCTACAGTGGCTACCTCTAGACCTGAGACTGCAGGAGAAATAGAAGGAGTACGTGTCTCCTCAGGTGGGTTACTAGCACGAGACAAAAGTGCCTGTAGTGCTAGGGCCATCTGATCCATCCTATGCTCCATGGCGTCAAACCTGGGATCAGAAGAACCAAGCTGACTGTTTGTACCTGCAGGATCCATTGGCCCTGTCGTAATGTCAGGATCGGGACAGGGATCCAACACGCAGAGTACAAAGAGTGGAAAGGTACGTATACCGGGCCTTAGAATGGCCGGACTAACGTACCGAGAGTAATAGAGAATAGTCAGAGACAAGCCGAGGTCGAGGGAACGAGAAGACAGATAAGCGAGAGGCAAGCCGGGTCAAGGGATAACAGAGATAAGCAGGGTAGTACAACAAGCCGAGTCAAAACCAATAGAGCAAACTAGAATACCAGAGCACTGAGTGACTAGACAAGCTAGAACCACGACAGGGCAATGAGCTGAAGAAAGAAGTAAGCTTAAATACCCTGGCTCTGGATGGTAATCACGCCTCTGTCAAGTACCGATTGGATATCGGACACTTGAGTGACAGGTCGCTCGTGATAGCGTCATGACGTCACGTATTGAGCGTCCTGCTAGAAAAGGACGTGGATTCCTCGCGGCCGGTGTTTAAGTGACTGGATGAACCGCGAGGAACGAAGGAAACAGCTCGCCTGGACGGGCAAAACCACCAAATCTCTACCTCCCTTAGAGGTAGAGGCCTCAGGTACCCTGACAGTACCCCCCCTCTCAGATACGCCCACCGGGCGGAAGGAACCGGGGCGAGATGGGAAGCGGAGGTGAAATGCTCTGCGAAGGCGAGAAGCATGAACGTCCTCCTGAGGTACCCAACTCCTCTCCTCAGGACCATATCCCCTCCAGTTGACCAGATATTGCAATTTTCCCCTTGAAATTCTGGAATCAATGATGGAGCTGACCTCGTACTCCTCCCGACCCTCCACCTGAACAGGACGAGGCGAGGAAACCTTAGAGGAGAATTTGTTGCAAATAAGAGGTTTCAACAAGGAGACATGAAAAGAGTTAGGAATGCGTAAGGCAGGTGGCAGAGCAAGGCGATACGCAACCGGGTTGATACGAGTGAGAATCCTGTAAGGACCTATGTAGCGAGGAGCAAATTTCATAGATGGGACTTTTAGGCGAATATTCTTAGTACTCAACCATACCCTATCCCCAGGAACAAAAACAGGAGCCGCTCTTCTATGTTTGTCAGCGTGTTTCTTGAACAACGAAGAACTATGTAACAGAATTTGCCGAGTCTGATCCCATAATCTCTTCAGGTTGGCGACATGATCATCAACAGACGGTATCCCCTGAGAAGAGGAAACCGAAGGAAAAATCGAAGGATGAAAGCCATAGTTCATGAAGAAAGGGCTAGAGCGAGTTGAATCACAAACAAGGTTATTGTGTGCGAACTCCGCCCAAGGAATCAGACCGACCCAATCGTCCTGGTGTTCGGAAACAAAGCAACGCAGATACTGTTCGATCTTTTGATTAGTACGTTCAGCAGCTCCGTTAGACTGAGGGTGATAGGCAGAGGAGAAGTTCAATTTGATACCCATTTGAGAACAAAAGGATCTCCAGAAACGTGAGACAAATTGAGAACCTCTATCAGAAACAATCTCCGAAGGAATCCCATGTAGGCGAAAAACCTCTCTCGCAAAAATCTCCGCCAATTCAGGAGAAGTCGGAAGTTTAGGTAATGGTACGAAATGAGCCATCTTAGTAAATCTATCCACCACCGTGAGAATAACAGTCTGTCTCTTGGAAGCAGGTAAATCAACGATAAAGTCTATGGACAAACACGACCAAGGTTTCTCAGGAACGTCCAAGGGGTGTAGCAGGCCACATGGAGAAGCATGAGGTAGTTTAGTCTTGGCACAAGTCTCACAAGCTGCGACGAACTCCTCAATATCTTTTCGAAGTGAAGGCCACCAGAAATCCTTGGATATCAGAGAGTATGTCTTGCGAATACCAGGATGACCAGCTATCTTACTTTCGTGAAAACATTGTAAGAGCTCCAGTTGAAGTTCAGGAGGAACAAAGTTTCTTCCCTCAGGAGTGTTTCCGGGAGCTAGATGTTGTGACTTCAAGATCTGGTCAAGTAGCGGAGAATGAATTTTAAGACTGGTATTAGCAATAATATTGCATTTGGGTACAATGGAGGACACAAGTGGTTCAACTGAAGCAGAAGGCTCAAATTGGCGAGATAGCGCATCGGCTTTAGAATTCTTTGAGCCAGGTCTGTAAGTCAAAACGTAATTGAAATGGGTAAGAAACAACGACCAACGAGCCTGCCTGGAGGACAAACGCTTGGCCTCTCCGATATAAGACAAATTTTTGTGGTCTGTTAGAATGGTAACAGGATGTAAAGTACCTTCCAATAAATGTCTCCACTCTTTCAAAGCTTTGATAACCGCTAGTAATTCTCTGTCACCAATGTCATATCTGCTCTCAGTACCGGACAATTTTTTAGAGAAAAATCCACATGGATGTAATGGTTTATCAACACCCAACCTTTGAGATAGGACAGCACCTAAACCAGTCTCTGATGCGTCTACCTCAAGCAGAAAAGGCAGGGAAGTGTCAGGGTGAACTAAAATTGGAGCGGAAGCGAAAAGCTCCTTGAGAGTTTTGAATGCAAGAAGAGCTTCAGTAGTCCAATTCTTAGTATCAGCCCCCTGTTTGGTCATATTAGTGATAGGTGCGATAATTGAAGAATAGCCCTTAATAAAGCGCCTATAATAATTAGAAAAACCAATAAATCTCTGTACGGCTTTAAGACCTTTGGGCAAAGGCCACTCTAGAATGGACTGGAGTTTATCCGGATCCATCTTAAATCCCTCCCCAGAGATCACATAGCCGAGAAAGGTTACCTGGGTTTGATCAAAGCTACATTTCTCCAACTTGCAGTACAAACCATGCTGAAGAAGCTTGTGCAAAACCCTCCTGACTTGCTTGTGATGAGTCTCAATCTCACTAGAATGTATAAGTATATCATCTAGGTATACAATGACGCACTCTTGCTGAAATTCCCTAAGAACCTCATTTATCAGATCTTGGAATACCGCTGGTGCATTGCATAACCCAAAAGGCATAACCGTATATTCATAGTGACCATAGCGAGTATTGAATGCCGTCATCCACTCATGTCCCTGCTGAATTCTCACCAAGTTATATGCCCCTCTGAGGTCTAACTTGGTGAAAATTGTAGAGCCCTTCAAACGATCGAAGAGTTCGGTGATCAAGGGAATCGGGTAGGCATTTTTAATGGTTATCTTATTTAAGCCTCGATAATCAATACAAGGTCTCAAAGAACCATCTTTCTTTTTAACAAAAAAAAATCCAGCCCCGGCAGGGGAGGAGGACCTCCTGATGAATCCCTTGTCTAAATTCTCGTGAATATACTCCTCTAGAACTGAGTTCTCTTTCGTAGATAATGGATATACATGACCTCTGGGGGGCATGGTACCAGGGAGTAGGTTAATTTTGCAATCAAAGGACCTGTGTGGGGGTAAGGTATCGGCTTTCTTTTTGTCAAATACTGCCTTTAAATCTAGATACTGAGGCGGAATTTGTATCTCTGTAGGATTGTCAGAGGTAGCCGATGTGTTAGTTAATCCGAGAGGTAAGACCTTCCGCAAGCATTTTTCTTGACAATTCTTTCCCCACGAAACTATCTCCCCTGACTCCCAATTAATAATAGGGTTGTGTCTCCTCAACCAGGAGTACCCCAGGACTATGGGAATAGACGGAGAAGAAATGAGCATTAAGGATATATCCTCTTTATGTAGGATGCCAACAGTTAAGTTAATCGGTATGGTCTCATGGAAAATAACAGGCTCAAGTAACGGTCTACCATCGATGGCCTCAACAGCCAGTGGTGTCTCTTTTAACTGGGATGGGATAGCATGCTTGGCAGCAAAACCCTGATCTATAAAGCTCTCAGCAGCTCCAGAATCGATTAGCGCCATCGTCTTTACTACTCCCTTCTCCCACCTCAAAGAAACGGGTAACAGAAGCCTGAACTCTTTGTAGTTGTGAATGGAGGACAAAGTAGAAACACCCAAGGCCTGTCCTCTAGAGGAACTTAGGTGCGAGCGTTTCCCGAACGATTAGGACAATTTAGGCGTAAATGGCCTCTGACTCCACAATACATACATAAACCCTCCCTTCTTCTGTACTGTCTCTCTCTCTCTGTGAGATGAGTACTGCCTATCTGCATAGGTTCAGAAATACGTAAGTCCTCGAACTCAGAATTTTGAAAGGTAGGCGCTAGTTTAAAGGAGGGTCTACGGGTCCTATCTCGAGTGTTCTGCCTTTCTCTTATGCGTTCATCAATACGAGATATAAAAGAAATTAAATCCTCCAAATTCTCAGGGAGTTCTCTAGTAGCGACCTCGTCAAGAATTACATCTGATAACCCATTTAGAAACACATCTATATAAGCCTGTTCGTTCCACTTAACTTCTGCCGCCAAAGACCTGAACTCTAGTGCATAGTCCACAAGTGTTCGATTGTCCTGTCTAAGGCGCAACAGTAATCTAGCTGCATTGACCTTTCTACCAGGAGGGTCAAAAGTTCTTCTAAACGCAGCTACAAAGGCATTATAATTATAGACTAGTGGATTATCGTTCTCCCATAAAGGATTGGCCCATCTCAGAGCTTTCTCAATGAGTAAAGTAATAACAAATCCAACCTTCGCTCTATCAGTAGGATAAGAGCGGGGTTGTAATTCGAAATGGATGCTAATCTGGTTTAGAAAACCACGACACTTCTCCGGTGACCCGCCATAGCGTACTGGTGGGGTAATACGGGAAGAAGCACCTACAGTGGCTACCTCTAGACCTGAGACTGCAGGAGAAATAGAAGGAGTACGTGTCTCCTCAGGTGGGTTACTAGCACGAGACAAAAGTGCCTGTAGTGCTAGGGCCATCTGATCCATCCTATGCTCCATGGCGTCAAACCTGGGATCAGAAGAACCAAGCTGACTGTTTGTACCTGCAGGATCCATTGGCCCTGTCGTAATGTCAGGATCGGGACAGGGATCCAACACGCAGAGTACAAAGAGTGGAAAGGTACGTATACCGGGCCTTAGAATGGCCGGACTAACGTACCGAGAGTAATAGAGAATAGTCAGAGACAAGCCGAGGTCGAGGGAACGAGAAGACAGATAAGCGAGAGGCAAGCCGGGTCAAGGGATAACAGAGATAAGCAGGGTAGTACAACAAGCCGAGTCAAAACCAATAGAGCAAACTAGAATACCAGAGCACTGAGTGACTAGACAAGCTAGAACCACGACAGGGCAATGAGCTGAAGAAAGAAGTAAGCTTAAATACCCTGGCTCTGGATGGTAATCACGCCTCTGTCAAGTACCGATTGGATATCGGACACTTGAGTGACAGGTCGCTCGTGATAGCGTCATGACGTCACGTATTGAGCGTCCTGCTAGAAAAGGACGTGGATTCCTCGCGGCCGGTGTTTAAGTGACTGGATGAACCGCGAGGAACGAAGGAAACAGCTCGCCTGGACGGGCAAAACCACCAAATCTCTACCTCCCTTAGAGGTAGAGGCCTCAGGTACCCTGACATCGTGCAACCAACTGATCGATACGTCAGCATATGCACGTACACATGCCACGTGGTAATCTCGGCCTACTAAATTTATTTTTACCGAGATTCCACCACAGTACAACTGAATTTCTTTCAGTATCTGTGCCTGTGTCTTAAGGACTACACTTCCTGCTGCCCCCGACCTTTATTTGTATCTATTATCTTTTCTCATTTTGTTAGATCTCAGAATCTGGGTGCTGCCATTGTGTTCTCCTCTGCCCATCCTGTCTGGGTCGTTTGGCGAATTTGATTGGCGACTAAAACAGAACCTTGATGAAGTTCCACCCACAGTCAAGTTTTGACAGCTTGCCTGCTATACATAACGAAAATTAGTATTATCATTTCCTTATGTGTTTCATGAAAATTGAGCACTTTGGAAAATCTTATAAAGAGATTCATACGCAGGGAGCTATAAAGAATCAGATTGGATACAATTGTTGGGGGGGGGGGGGGTTTGTGACAGGGCCACTTAAAGCTCCACCCACTGCCAAAGATTGTCAAAAATCTTAGTTTACAGAAAAAACAAAGTCTCCATTTACTTTTATGTATATAAAAAAATAAACAAAATCAAATTTAAAAAAAAAAATAATAATAAAAACAAGGGATGTAGGGGGACATAAAGTATTAATAAATGTAAAAAACAAAGTAACTTTATTAACCAGTTAAATATCATTTTCTCAGCCTGTAACTCAGTATGTAAGATACATGGAAGGTGAGGGTAGTGTTATATTGTCACAAACATGTATTGATTATTATTATTATTATTATTATTATATAAAAATGGGTTCAAAACTTTTACTTGATTACATTACAAAACTCTCAAAATCTCTGAAAGCGAGAATTGATGAACATTAACAACGGAATAGCAAATTGTGGGCAAATGATGCAGAATTAGAAAATAACTATTCTTCCAAATCAGCAATTTCAGCTTCTATTGTTTGCAATTATTGCAGGTTTGCTAACTTATTTATGAATTGATGGGAATTCAAAGTTAATTAAAAATTTTTGGCCAAAATAGACAAATCTAAAAAAATCTCTAAGTCGCTATGTCAGAAGGGCCAAGGTACTCATCAACAAGAGAAAAGTCTCCATGACATGCACACTTATATTATATATTTTTTTACCTTCATCAGCAGATTATAAATGTCACATTTACTAAAAGCAGGGCTGCCCAACCTGCGGCCCCCCAGATGTTGGTGAACTACAACTCCCATGATTCCCTGGCTATCTTTTTAATTGAAAGAATCATGGGGGTTGTAGTTCAGCAACATCTGGGGGGCCGCAGGTTGGACAGGCCTAACTTAAAGCCTTCGTAGGGAGATCGGCATAATTCCAGTAATTTATTTCTTTATTTGTTTTTATTTCGATTTGACTTACAAAAAAAAAAATACATCACATAAGTCGAAGCATTAGCAAGCGTTGTTGGCACTATTGACATCGAATTAAACGAACAACATCATTAAGTCTGTTTTGCTCGTTTGAGAAAGCCCCGAGAGGCGGGGCGAAACGCGTCACGTGACCACGGGATCGACGCACACGGAAGTGACTGGGAAACATCCACCGGCGAGAGGCACCTTTGAACAGGAGATAAGACTTTCGTTCTATCCTCTATCCCTGTTACAGATTTATATGGTGTGGTGAGCTTGCGGTTGGACTTACCCGTTTTTATGATTTACTGCTTGGAGCTTGTTTTATACCAATACATTTTTGCGTCTGATACAGTGGTTACTAAGAGCTGTTCTGTGGATCCCACGTACCCAAGGGGCTGATCCTCCCTGGGCAAGATAGCCGTGAGTGGGGCTTATACCACTCCACACTTGTGAGTTTTTTACCTATAGGGATTTTTATATATGTGTTTATATGCTTATATTTTTAACTTTGCTGCACTAGGAGTATCTCCTATTGTCCCCCCTCCCTGTTTTTTTGTCTCCCTGATTACAGAACCCAGCTACCATCATTGACAGGCTATAAGTATATTTGTGTCAGTGTATGGGGTGCACATACTTGGCTTTGGGCTTCTGTCATAACCACTATTTACATTTGGAGAGTCACTTGAATATTTTATAGATGTCTCTATATTTTTTAGCGCACTAGCACTTTTCTCTTTTCTGTATAACTTAGTGCCATTTTACCAGGGTACATTGCTGGTGCTGCTTCTTTTATTATTATTTCATTATTATATATTTTTTTGTCTATCGGTTTAAATCTTGCGCCAATTTATCTTACTCGTATAAAGTCTGTAATGTACCTACGTGGTTACACAACTATCACTTTTAATATGAAACTATAAAAGCACAAAATAAAGATCAACATTTACATAAACCGGTAAACGTGAAGGAGAACCTTACAGCTCCAGCGGATTGTTATTTTTATGAGTATCAATGGCGTAACCCTGCATGAGCAAAAACCATGCTTCCATGCCATATCGGAATTGGGAAGTTCTCGTTCTGTTGACCATGCTTTTTAATACAGGGCTGTCCAACCTGCGGCCCCCCAGATGTTGCTGAACTACAACTCCCGTGATTCCCTTGCTATCTGTTTAATTGAAAGGATCATGGGAGTTGTAGTTCAGCAACATCTTGGGGGGCGCAGGTTGGACAGCTCTGCTTTAATATAATGTATAGGGAGCCTCATTCAGCATTAACTGGATCAAAAAATGGTTTAACACTGAATGGAGGGACAGCGCCAGGGGACTCTAGACAATAGAACCAATTTAATGAGATTAAATGGTTATAGTACTTACAGTATTCTTTAAGAACTGCTTTCTACCTATGACAGGCTTAAAATTCATATATTTAATGCCCCTCCAAAGTGCCACAGCATACTTGATAGCCACTGAGCTGTTTCATCTTTTTAACCTGCAATTTGATTTTCACCTTGAATTTCCAACAAATCACACCTTGAATTAACCCATGAGTATTAAATGTTAAAGGGACACTACACCACCCAAAACAAATTAATTTAAAAAAAATCACTGTTTAGTAAATATACCCCAAATAAAACCCATGCATGCATTTAATTATGCATTTTGTTAATGAAGTTATATCTGAAAACAGCTTGTGAAAGCTGTAGATCCCTTGTCTGCAGCCTCTGCAAGCCCTCCCATTCTAGCCCCGCCCAGACTTTCTGTGGCTGTCCAATCACAGACTTCCCAATGCAGCTCAATGAGAAGTCTTTGCAAGGCAGGTGCGCTAAGCAATTGCTGTCTCTCGAGTTTAGCTACACTGAGCTAATCGAACGAGGGAGCAGGTAGCCTGGCCAAGAGGGTGTAACAAGGTAAATCTGGACTTTTTTGTAAAATGCAAAAAAGAGGACACACTCTTCACACATAAAGCACTTCAGCAAGCTAAATGCTTTAGGGGTCTGGGATGTCCCTTTAAAGAATATAAAAGTCCACTTTGAGCTGTGACCATGCAGTTTAGGTTTTTCTTCTCTCTTCTAAGGAGAGACTCACAATCTACAGGAGTTTTTTCAATAAACTCGCAATTGCAGCGCATTTAAATCTGAAGGACAAACTTTGTGCTAATAAAACAAGATGTGACTAAAGATGAACTGGGGAATTTTGCCCCAAATTTCCCATTCAGATTTAAATTTGCTACATTTCAAAGTTCAGTGAATTCAGTGGTGTATTCACTAAGGTGCGGGATACTAGAAACTCCAAGTGAATTTAAAGTGAATTTCACATTTTAGATAAAAATGGGCAGACTTAAAATAAAGCTGATTGGGAGAATTTCTCCACTGTCCTGTACCCTAATATTCTAAATTCACATTGAATTCACTTTGATTTCAATTCATACTTGAGTAAATGTTTAAATAACCCTGATAGTAATCAAGATTACATAGTCAGAAGCATTTATTGTGATAAGAATAACTAATTTTTACTTTGGACCAAGAGTGGTCTATTTGTACCAATCGAGCCACCATATCTCCAACATACAATAAGATCTGCAGGTTGACTCATGAAAGTCTTATAAGAAATAATTAAGCGGCCTGGATTTGACAGTGCCATGATGTCATCACGGGGGAGAACAAAAGACCCCGAGGATGAGATCATTAATCCATTCCTCTTTATCATTAATGAGAGACCTTTAAGGGAAGCTCTTAATTAGAGACGGTGAAGATATGAGCCAAAAGTGACCGAGCCAGCCTCTAACCCACTGATCTCATTCTCATGAAAGTGGATGTAAGATGAACGGTCCGCATGGCTCTTTCCTCGTGGATTGAATCAGGAGCTCTCTCTGGAGGATTAGTTCAGATAACGGATGACAGAATGCACGAGAGTTCAGGAAATGTAATATTGCCGCTGCCATGTTTAATCTTTACCAGGATTCACAGCTTTTATACGCAGAGCCAGCAGATTTGTAACACACAGCCAACACAAATCCGAGGGGAAAAGCGCAGCACTTCTGTAATCCGAATCCCAAAGTTTGTATTTATATATCACAGCCTGTGTTCTGATACTTTATTTATTTCGTTATATTTATCCCAATGGTTATATATACACATCATTTTATCTAAGTGGAATTTGAAAATATAACAACGAGATATTTGTGGTTATAAGTAGTAAAATAACGTAATCAGTCTTTATATCCTATAGACTGTAATCTCGTTTTAGCCGGGCCCTCTTCAACCTATAGTTTCTGTAAGTTTTCTTGTATTAAATCTTGTCCTATTTATAGTTAAATCCCCCCTATAATAATATTGTAAAGCGCTACGGAATCTGTTGCCGCTATATAAATGGCGGTAATAATAATAACAATAATAATATATCAGTCAAAATATACAAACAGCACAACCAAAAAAAATTCCCCAGTTTCTAATGAATATTTAGAGGTTACCTGTCATGGTTCTTATAACGTAGCCTAATATGCTAGTAAATGTATCTGGGAGAAAAATAAAAAACTATTTACAAATATGTATTTTTCCCACATGTCAATTAAAACTTTAACGGAGAGATCCTTCTGCTCTCCATAGATAGTAACGAAAGCCACATGGCCAGATGACTTTAAATAAATACATTTGTATTAGAGGTATATTGATAATAAGTTCTAACTAAATCCCCATATATTGTACATGAGACACGTCACAGATTTCTTACAATATTGTTACACAAATCACTTAAAGGGACACTATAGACACCTGAACAACTTTAGCTTAATGAAGTTTTTAAAAGCAGTTTTGGTGTATAGAACATGCCCCTGCAGCCTCACTGCTCAATCCTCTGCCATTTAGGAGTTAAATCCCTTTGTTTATTAACACTAGTCACACCTCCCTGCATGTGACTTGCACAGCCTTCCATAAACACTTCCTGTGAAGAAAGCCCTATTTAGGCTTTCTTTATTGCAAGTTCTGTTTAATTAAGATTTTCTTATCCCCTGCTATGTTAATAGCTTGCTAGACCCTGCAAGAGCCTCCTGTATGTGATTAAAGTTCAATTTAGAGATTGAGATACAATTATTTAAGGTAAATTACATCTGTTTGAAAGTGAAACCAGTTTTTTTTCCATGCAGGCTCTGTCAATCATAGCCAGGGGAGGTGTGGCTAGGGCTGCATAAACAGAAACAAGGTGATTTAACTCCTAAATGACAGTGAATTGAGCAGTGAAATTGCAGGGGAATGATCTATACACTAAAACTGCTTTATTTAGCTGAAGTAATTTAGGTAACTATAGTGTTCCTTTGATACCGGAGAAACTGACGGAAGCCAAGCACAGAGAGATGGACACAGGTTTCTTCAGGAAGGAAGAGATTCTTTATTGGATCACCGATCGGGACTCAGAGGGACTAATGTCACCAAAATACAGCAAGTTCTGAGCCCCGGACAATAGTGCAGGCTCCTTATATAGGCATATAACTCCTCCCATATTAAGCTCCACCCGCACATTCTCTCTTAACCAATCAACACAAATAAGAATTAACTTCCTGTTTGACCGCATGGCTTGTCCAGCACAATGGAGGAGGGGAATACTATATCCTGTATTCTTGCACATGCTCCGTACACTACTGATCGTATCTTGCCTCGTGCAACCAACTGATCGATACGTCAGCATATGCACGTACACATGCCACGTGGTAATCTCGGCCTACTAAATTTATTTTTACCGAGATTCCACCACATTCCCCCCTTTGATGCCTCTTGATATTTTACAATTACTTGAGGCATCACATAACCTTAGTTTTGCTTACACCGCAAGTTACCTTGAACCAGACCAGACTTATCTTATGATGTGAATCTTCAACATTCATCTTCTTGCATTGGTTCTCCCTGATCTAGAGCCTTATATTTATATATCGCCATTATCTGTGCAGCAGCCTTCCTCTCTGCTATACTTCCTATCAGGCTTTGCACAGACCTAACTACTAGGGGTATAAGACACGGTAGGAGTAGACACAACAGTAAAATCAGTAGGACTCCACCTACCACTGCCTTAAGCCCTCCAAACCACTCATACCAGCTACCAAACCAACTACTTGGATTGTACCCTTTCCATACCTGAGTAGGCACATGCGCTAGTTTAACCATATGGCTAGTAAGCTCAGCTATTGCTTGCCCTTCGTCGTCTATTTGAAGACAGCAATTGCTTAGGTTAAACTTCCCACATACACCTCCCTCTACTGCCAATAGGTAATCCAAGGCTAATCTATTTTGGTAGACTGCTGTCCTCATCCTGGTGTTATGCTTCGCTAGAAGATTGAGCGCTTGTGATGTCTCATTTGTGATAATCTCAACCACCGCCTGTAATCTTATAATACGGTTGAGCATATAAATAGGGGTTCTATAACCAAAGGTACCATCCTCAGCCCACGTGGCTGGCCCATAATAGTCTATAATACGCTGGGGAGGCCATTCATTATCTTCCCAGGTGCCTATCTCTATGGGTCCCCTTTTCTTCCTATGATTCACATCATACACTTTAACACCTAAAGTCTCACCTGTTTCAATCGGTAACAAGAAGAAGGATGGTTTGAGCATACCCAACACACATGCCCCTTCCCAGTCCTGTGGCAACTCCGAATAGGCTTTCTTACCACAGATCCAGTACAAATTTGCTGGGGCTCTCCAAGTAGATGTGATAGATAGATCAAACCACACATCCTTTAAATTGGCGTATCTAGCAAACGGGTTAGATGGTTCTGAGACATTTGAAGCCGACCACCAAGTTGTATTCTTTGTATCATCATCATAAGCTTTTTGCCCTAGACAAGTTAATTCTCCTACAGAAGTGTTATACATTATTCCTTTCCTTGCTATGCAAACATAACCTATGATGGAGGTCTTTAATCTCCACTCAGATTTACCTCTAACACTCATATGATAATCGGCTTGTGTAGATATTAGTTGGTCAACTGCCTCAGAACCGGACATTACCTCCTTTGCTTCCCAAGGCCATTGGTCTCCCATGTTAGTACCTCCACACACATAGCAGTTGGTAACATTAAGACTACCGGCAATACTTTCAGCTAGGTCAATGAACAGGTTTTTAGCGTTATGGGGGATCTTATTATCTATACTCATCTCTTCATAAAAGGAATGATATACTTGATGAGTCTGGGAGGATACCGTATCAGTCTCTATCCCTATAAACAATAATGTCCCAGGATCTAAACCCGTCCCGTATATCTGAAACCCAAATAAATTGCCATACTTATCTAGGAACTTGTCGGGGTTATTAATAAGTATATGGACTGGGTTGCATTCCATAGACTTACAATAAGGGCTAGTCGGCAACTTAGTCACTATCATGTCTTCATCTACTGTCTGTCCCCAAGTCGCCCACCCCACACAAGACCAATATGGGCAAAAGTTATAGTCTTTATTTGGGCATCTAGGACTTACATACTTATTTTTACTACTGGGACAAATATATTTATCATTAGACCCATACGTCCTCTCCCATCTAAGATCCCCACATACATTCCACGGCTTTCTACCACTCGATATCGCTTTACACGCGTCAAATAGCAGAACACCCGAAGAATGTACGGATTCTAACACCGTCTTATTAATTAGGGTCCCCTGAGGATCTCCATTCCTGAGAGTCAACCAAATTGTACGAGGTTGATACTCTGGACTGAAGCACTTAGGTTCTCCTACTCCTAAATGGCACACACTATAGTCTATATTTAAGTATCTACATCTCGATACATCTCCTTTACACTCGTATTGTGAATGCCAAATTAGGGTTTGGGAAATATGGTTACCTGTTCTCGTAGTCTTAATGCATACCTCACAGCTAGGAGTGTCGGTACCTCTACCTTCCTGAATATAAAAACACATGTAAATAAACACAATCAAAAGCACATCTTTCGCCGTCATCCTCAGTCTTCGTCCGTGCGATGGAACCTCAGCTTCCAGGATGTGAGGGCTGCAGGGAATGGAGTTCTGCTCGTCTTCACAGGTGTCCCTTCGAGACTTTCCTGGCTTATACACTATGTGTTGGTAAGCGGACAGGCTTTATTATGGCCTTCTCACTCACACCTGTAACAATAAAATTTGTAATCCACAATAATTCCTCGTTACTCCGACTGAGTAGTGCGTTTCAACCGGATCTTGCAGGGATTCTCTGGATCTGCTGTAACTTGCCAAGAATCAACTGCTGCTGGCTTAACCCTGGAGTGATGTATCCACGGAGTCACTTCTGCTACTTTTATCGCTGTAGGGGTAGACAAAAGAACAACATAAGGACCTCTCCACTTGGGCCCTAACGGTACATTATTCCACTCTTTAATCCACACTTGGTCTCCTGGATGATAACTATGAACAGGGGGATAAATATTCACAGGTAATCTATCTTGTACCCATTTCTGTACCTCCTCCATAGTCTTACCCAACTCTACAACCTGCTGCCGAGTAATTCCTTCTCCCAACTGACTCAAATCCCCCCTTAAGTTACCAAGTACGGGAGGTGGTCGCCCATACATAATTTCAAAGGGAGAGAGGCCCATCCTTCTGGTAGGGGTACTGCGGATTCGCAATAGAGCTATAGGTAAGAGAACGTTCCACTTAAGTTGGGTTTCCTGACACATTTTAGCCAACTGGTTCTTAATAGTTCTATTCATTCTCTCTACCTTACCAGAACTCTGGGGTCTATATGCAGTATGAAGCCTCCACTTTATACCAAGCATATGAGTCAGTTGTTGTAGGCACTGGTGAACAAAAGCTGGACCATTGTCCGATCCTATAGAACAGGGTAGTCCATATCGGGGTATTATTTCTCGTAGCAGGAATCTTACAACTTCTCCTGCTTTCTCTGTACGAGTAGGACATGCTTCTACCCAGCCTGAATAGGTGCACACAATTACCAGCAGGTAACGATGTCCACCCGATTTAGGCATCACTGTAAAGTCTATTTGTAGATCGGACATGGGGAGTCCCCCCATAAACTGGACTCCTGGTGGCTTTACTGGTCCTTGTCTTGCATTATTCTTAGCACACGTTACACATCTGCGTACAATGGCCTGAGTCAAGTTGGACAATCTTGGTATGTAGAAATGTTTCCTGAGAGATTCTTCAGTACTGTCTCTCCCAGAATGTGTCCCGTTATGATAATTTTGGACAATTTCTACTGCTAGTGATGCTGGTATGACTATTCTTCCATCTTCTAGCTGATACCACTTGTTCTCCAAATACTTTCCCGGTTCAGTCTTTAACCACTCCTCTTCTTGAGCTGTATAAACTGGAGTCCATTGGGACAGTGGAGTTGGTATAAGAGCAGCTATATGCCCCACATACTCCTGTCTTCCTGATTCAGCAGCACGCTTAGCTGCACTATCTGCCATCCGATTTCCCTTGGTTACATCACCATCTCCTCTCAGATGCGCTCGACAATGTATAATACCGACTTCTTTCGGCTCCCACACTGCTTCCAATAGTTGTAGGATTTCAGCTGCGTACTTGATTTCTTTGCCTTCTGAATTCAGTAGTCCTCTTTCTTTATACAAAGCTCCGTGGGCATGAGTGGTTAAAAACGCATACTTAGAGTCCGTATAGATATTTACTCTTAAACCTTCAGCCAATTGTAACGCTCGTGTTAGTGCTATCAATTCTGCCTTTTGTGCTGATGTTCCTTTCGCCAGTGGCCGAGCTTCTATCACCTTGTCTATTGTTGTTACTGCATATCCTGCATAGCGGATCCCTTCTTTCACATAACTACTGCCGTCGGTATAATATTGAACATCGGGGTTCTGGATGGGAAAGTCACGAAGATCTGGTCTACTTGAGAATACTTCATCCATTACTTCCAAACAATCATGTTGACTTTCAGTAGGTTGTGGCAAAAGGGTAGCTGGATTTAAGGTGTTTACAGTCTCTAAATGCACTCTTGGGTTTTCACACAACATTGCTTGATACTTGGTCATACGACTGCTACTAAACCAATGATTTCCTTTGTAATCCAACAACGTCTGTACTGCATGTGGGACTCGTACATAAAGTTCTTGACCCAGAGTGAGTTTATCGGCTTCAGCTACTAGCAGGGCGGCTGCAGCTACGGCTCTTAGACAAGGTGGAAGTCCGCTGGCCACTGCATCCAGTTGCTTAGACATGTAGGCAACAGGTCTTTGCCATGATCCCAAGTACTGTGTCAATACTCCCACAGCCATTCTTCTTTGCTCGTGTACATATAAGTAGAATGGTCGTGTGTGATCAGGTAGACCTAATGCTGGGGCACTCATCAAAGCCTTCTTCACATCTTCAAATGCCGTTTGCTGTTCTTGGGTCCATAAGAAGGGATCGTGCTCTGTACCTTTGATGGCTGCGTACAGAGGTTTTGCTAGTATCGCATAGCTGGGAATCCATATCCTACAGAAGCCCGCTGCCCCCAAGAATTCTCGCACTTGTCTTCTATTCTTGGGTATTGGTATTTGGCAGACAGCTTCTTTTCTCTCTGGCCCCATAATCCTTTGACCTTCAGAGATATGGAATCCCAGATACTTGACAGTTGACAAACACAACTGAGCCTTCTTTCTAGACACCTTGTATCCTGCCTTCCAGAGAATATGTAGTAGATCGTGCGTTGCTTGCTGACATTTTTCTTTTGTAACTGCTGCTATCAACAAGTCATCTACATATTGTAACAATACACATTCTCCTGGGATAGACTCGAAATCCAATAAATCTTGACTTAGGGCTGAACCAAATAGGGTAGGTGAATTTTTAAACCCTTGGGGCAGTCTTGTCCAAGTCATCTGGCGTTTTGAGCCCGTTACAGCGTTCTCCCATTGGAAAGCGAAAATACATTGACTTTCTGCGGCAATTCGGAGGCAAAAGAAGGCATCTTTGAGATCTAAGACTGTGAAGTAAGTAGCCCCGCCCGGAATTAAAGCAAGCAGGTTATATGGATTGGGTACAACTGGATGTATACTAACAACCGCATCATTGACTGCTCTCAAGTCCTGCACAGGTCGATACTCATCTGTACCGGGCTTTTGAACAGGCAGCAATGGGGTGTTCCAGGGGGAAGTACAGAATTTTAGGATACCATACCGTATGAACTTATCCAGATAGGATTGGATGTTCTTCTTAGCCTTCTGTGGGATGTGGTATTGTCTTAGGCTCACTGGATAAACCCCAAGTTTCAGTTCAATTTTTATAGGTGGAATATTGCGGGCCAGTCCTGGTGGGTTGTTCTCTGCCCAAACTCCTGGTATGTTAAATAATGTCTCATCACTCCTAGGGTTTTGGCTAGTCAACACTGTATAAAGTCGCCACTCTTCTTCCTTTGGTACGGATAAGGTCATAATACCTGAAGGTCCATTAAACTTTAAAGATGTTGTTCCATTTGGTAGGAACGTAATTTGCGCTTGTAATTTTGATAGCATATCACGTCCCAGCAATTGGACTGGACATTCAGGCATATAAAGGAATTGGTGTTTTACTACGTGGCCTCCCAATGTACAGAGTCGACTTTTAAGAACCGGTTTTTCAGCACTTTTTCCAGTTGCTCCTATCACAGTAATAGTCCTTCCAGATGGAGGAGCAACTAGATTAGTCACCACTGAATGTTCAGCACCAGTGTCGATCATGAACGCACTCCTTTTTCCCCCTATTGATACATCGACCATAGGCTCCGCTCGACCAAGGGGGATGGAGCCCGGTCGGTATCAATAGTCCTCCATGACCGTGTCAGCCAATCCTACGAAGTCCCTACCTTCTCTATCGCGGGACCTTTGCGCTGCTGGAATATACCTGTCTTCCCTAACACTTCCTCTGTTTCCATTACTCCCTCTATAACCATTACTCCCTCCGGGGCCTCCTCTACCTCTCGCTCTGCCTCTAAAGTTTCCGTAGCCTGCCCTGGGTTGGTCTCTCTCGTACTGCTCTCTTTGCGGACATTCGTTCCTCCAATGCCCTTCTTCCCTGCAATACGCGCACTGATCCCTACTCAAAGGCTCCCTACTCCATCTATTATTGCCTCTATCTGGGCCCCGTTTATCTACGCCTGCGATCGCTACCGCTAGCATATCAGCCTTTTTACGCATCTTGCGCTCTTCCTCTTTCTTACTTTCTGTATCCCTGTTCATATAGACCTTATTTGCTACCTCCATTAGTTGGGTGATGGACATACCTGCAAACCCTTCTAACTTTTGTAGCTTGCGCTTAATATCTCCGTATGCTTGGCTGACAAAGGCGGAGTTAACCATTCGGGAATTGTCTGCGTCTTCCGGATTAAAGGGGGTATACAAGCGGTATGCCTCCAATAATCGGTCATAAAAGACACTGGGCGCTTCATCGCTTTTCTGAATCACCTCAACTGTCTTCGACATGTTAATGGCTTTCTTTCCTCCTGCTTTCATGCCAGCAATTATAGCGTCTCTATAGGCTCTGAGTTGAACCATATCAGCACCATTTACGTTCCAATCGGGATCAGTGTTGGGATAATGTGTTGCGGCCCATGCTGCTGGATTAGCTTGGTTCAAAGCACGGGCTCTATCCTCTAGTGCTTTAATGGCTGCTTGATTTATTCTTGTCCTTTCCTCATTGTTAAATAAAGTCATTAGTAACTGCTGGCAATCAGCCCATGTCGGATTATGCGTCTGTACTATTGAGGTGAACAGATCAGTCATGGCTTGTGGTTTCTCAGTATACGAGGAATTATGGGTCTTCCAGTTTAAAAGGTCGGTAGTGGTAAATGGGACATATACGAAGACTGGGTCAGCGTGTGCCATTTGACCTGCGGCATCGATATAAGCTGACCCAGGATTTAGGCGAAGAGGCATCTGATAGTGCTTTAATTGTTGGGCACCAGTCAACTGTCGGGTTTGGATGGGGCTACGTAGAGAGGCGTCAGTCATGGGTTCCGGTCGGGGAGAGATAGGGTATGGGGATGTGGGAGGTTGGTTTTGGGAAAAGGTCGTAAATAAAACACTTCGAGCCGAGCTAGATGAAGCTTGACCGGAAGTCTGAAGTGGCGCCAAATCAGGATATTCGTTTCTAATGGGGGTGGGTTCTGGTTCCGGAAGGGGAGATTTAGTACGAGGGGGGGTGGATCCTGTACTGGAGGAGGAAGCGGAAGTGGATGAGGGTAATGAGGGGAGGGGTGCAGGACTTCCTGCGTTTGCGTCACTTCTTCTTAACGGAAAGTAAGGGGGCGGCAAAGGGATCTCGGACTCAGGGGGCGTGTCCAAAATGGGCCTAACACCAGTCCTAGTGGACGAACAAGTCCTAGCTACCATGAGGCGACACTGCTCCTCGTGGCATGTCTGGAGCCATTTTGGCGAGTCATTTACGGCCTGTCTCCAACAGTCAATATAAGGAAACTGGCCGTAAAGTTCAGGCCTACCTGATACAGCCACGTGTAAGCGCTGTACCAGAGTTAGATCCAAACTGCCACGTGGCGGCCATGCCGCAACCAAAGTAGGCCACTCCCTAGTGCACAAAGTAACTAAACGCACAGAAGACATCTTAACCCCAAAATCACAAGTTTTGAATCCCTTTTTAAAATTCTTCACCATACAACCTAAGGGATCCGGGATCGTTGACTCCGACGCACCCATACTTAACAATGGAACGTCGTCGACAACGAATACTATACACGCGTACTATTCAACAATCACACCCGTTTCCTCTGGAAACAGCACCACGTGGTACGGTTACCAAGTGAAACGTACACAATAACACAATAAACACTCAGGGAATTCCCGTACACACACAGCTGTTACACCAGTCACTATATAATCAATATTATGCCCTTTGGCGTAACTATACAGTCACCCACGCTATAATTCTCTATATACGAATTACCCGTCTATAACACACCCCAGTAACATCGTCTTTTACAAATAGCGGTTACAGTACGGTTAGCATAGGTCAAAGCACAAGTTAAGGTCACAATACAATTATTAGTGGTTATGGTGTTAAACATGCAATGGACAACAATGATTAGTACTTATATACAGTGTCAGTAAATATACAGGGTTATGGTACCGTGCACTATAATACAGCAACACACTATTAACACTCTCGCTAGACGGCTGAGCTCGCGCTATCTAACAAGATATACACTTTACTAAAACAATCGTTAACACATTTACAATTCCCAACTAAACTATTGGCCAGTACCTTGAATGGACTACCTAAAACTATATACACCCGTTTTGGTTAGCCACACTGCCCAATCACCACATATATAGCGAGCTAGAGAACCGAATTTACACAGGCGCCTCTTAGTCGCACTATCAAAAGTCTAGTGGGTTCCAAATTTACACGCCTTCCCACTTAGCCCAGATAGAATGAGAACTAGCGAACCGAATTTACACAGGCGCCGCTTAGTCTCCCGGTCCCTCCGACCTAGCGAACGTAATATACACCCTAGAACGCTAGTCTAGACAAGACACCGGTGTCCGGCTAGGGCTATTTACACCAGAACCCCGCCTGACTAACCAAATCAAACGGTCTGACTAAAGAGCGTTCGATCGAGCGGTGCGCCTTCGCTCCTTCCCTCCGACAGAGGGGGCAGATACACAGATTCAAAACCCCTTTGGGCCTACCGCACAATCGGTATACCCCTAGTGGGTCCTGCCGTCTAAAACAGCAGTTGTCTTACCTCCTCGTTCCTGAACCTGAGTTCACACTCATCGACGGGGACACCCCAGCACTTCTCACGTAGAGGCCGATGATCTCCTGGACAACGGCCCAGTGGCGCCGAGACGAAGGGAGGTCCACGCAGAAGTTCAGGGGTGCAGCCGTACGATGAGTTTCCCGGCCAATGCACCAAATGATACCGGAGAAACTGACGGAAGCCAAGCACAGAGAGATGGACACAGGTTTCTTCAGGAAGGAAGAGATTCTTTATTGGATCACCGATCGGGACTCAGAGGGACTAATGTCACCAAAATACAGCAAGTTCTGAGCCCCGGACAATAGTGCAGGCTCCTTATATAGGCATATAACTCCTCCCATATTAAGCTCCACCCGCACATTCTCTCTTAACCAATCAACACAAATAAGAATTAACTTCCTGTTTGACCGCATGGCTTGTCCAGCACAATGGAGGAGGGGAATACTATATCCTGTATTCTTGCACATGCTCCGTACACTACTGATCGTATCTTGCCTCGTGCAACCAACTGATCGATACGTCAGCATATGCACGTACACATGCCACGTGGTAATCTCGGCCTACTAAATTTATTTTTACCGAGATTCCACCACACCTTTAAGCTTAAAGCAAGACTTCGAAACTGTGCTATAAAGATTCAAAAAGCACAATTGTGTAATATTGAAATGTTATAGGTTTCACCCATTCCCAGTCCCCTTAGAGTGGATAATGACCAGAATGTTTCCAATGTGGTCTACTGTCACTTCTGTCTCTGTGACATGATGAAAATAATATCAGACAGGACAAGAGGCAGTAGGGAAATATTATTCTGCATTTATATCTTAAAGGATTACTCCAAGCATCAGAACAATACCCTGGCTTGGTTTCCCGCTAATGGTTTTAGCAACTTGTGTGCCCCCTTACCTGGCTCCCTGCCAGGCTCTGATGCTCCCTGGAGGTCTGGTGCAGCTCTGCAGAAGGCGCGGTGGTCAACATTCATTGGCTGAGAGCATCATCTGTCAGCTGTCAACCAATGACTGTCATTCTGTGCAATTTTTGTTCCCAGCTGGCTGATGACACACCTCTGGCAACCGAGGGGTTAATTTATGTATGAGCAGCATTTCAAACAGACTTCAGACACCATGACCACTTCAAATCACTGAAGTGGTCATGGTGCTTGAATTAACCCTTTAATGATTCAACAGCAACAATAAAAAAACATATTCCAATAGTATTTGAAGATTGTCTAAATTTTACATGTTAGCAAATATGATTCCTAAAATTATTCCTTTAATGTTATCTGCCTCGTAAATTCCAGAAATTGCCCTTCTAGGAGGGAAAGCATCAAAAAATGATTAGTAGAATAATTACTTCATGATAATTAAAGGAGCACTATAGGCACCCAGGCCACTTCAGCTTAATGAAGTGGTCTGGGTGCCAGGTCCATCTAGGATTAACCCTGCCTGCTGTAAATATAGCAGTTTCTCTGAAACTGCTATGTTTACATTAGGGTTAATCCAGCCTCTAGCGGCTGTCTCATTGACAGCCGCTAGAGGCGCTTCTCACTGTGATTCGCATTCAGCCGAAGAGGGAGGAGAGTCCCCAGCGCCGAGGGAGCCCGGCGCTGGAGAAAGGTAAGTGTTTAACCCCTTCCTCCAACTTCAGCCCGGTGGGAGGGGGGCCAAGAGGGTGGGGGCACCCTCAGGGCACTATACAGGGAGTGCAGAATTATTAGGCAAGTTGTATTTTTGAGGATTAATTTTATTATTGAACAACAACCATGTTCTCAATGAACCCAAAAAACTCATTAATATCAAAGCTGAATATTTTTGGAAGTAGTTTTTAGTTTGTTTTTAGTTTTAGCTATTTTATCGGGATATCTGTGTGTGCAGGTGACTATTACTGTGCATAATTATTAGGCAACTTAACAAAAAACAAATATATACCCATTTCAATTATTTATTTTTACCAGTGAAACCAATATAACATCTCAACATTCACAAATATACAATTCTGACATTCAAAAACATAACAAAAACAAATCAGTGACCAATATAGCCACCTTTCTTTGCAAGGACACTCAAAAGCCTGCCATCCATGGATTCTGTCAGTGTTTTGATCTGTTCACCATCAACATTGCGTGCAGCAGCAACCACAGCCTCCCAGACACTGTTCAGAGAGGTGTACTGTTTTCCTTCCTTGTAAATCTCACATTTCATGATGGACCACAGGTTCTCAATGGGGTTCAGATCAGGTGAACAAGGAGGCCATGTCATTAGATTTTCTTCTTTTATACCCTTTCTTGCCAGCCACGCTGTGGAGTACTTGGACGCGTGTGATGGAGCATTGTCCTGCATGAAAATCATGTTTTTCTTGAAGGATGCAGACTTCTTCCTGTACCACTGCTTGAAGAAGGTGTCTTCCAGAAACTGGCAGTAGGACTGGGAGTTGAGCTTGACTCCATCCTCAACCCGAAAAGGCCCCACAAGCTCATCTTTGATGATACCAGCCCAAACCAGTACTCCACCTCCACCTTGCTGGCGTCTGAGTCGGACTGGAGCTCTCTGCCCTTTACCAATCCATCCATCTGGCCCATCAAGACTCACTCTCATTTCATCAGTCCATAAAACCTTAGAAAAATCAGTCTTGAGATATTTCTTGGCCCAGTCTTGACGTTTCAGCTTGTGTGTCTTGTTCAGTGGTGGTCGTCTTTCAGCCTTTCTTACCTTGGCCATGTCTCTGAGTATTGCACACCTTGTGCTTTTGGGCACTCCAGTGATGTTGCAGCTCTGAAATATGGCCAAACTGGTGGCAAGTGGCATCTTGGCAGCTGCACGCTTGACTTTTCTCAGTTCATGGGCAGTTATTTTGCGCCTTGGTTTCTCCACACGCTTCTTGCGACCCTGTTGACTATTTTGAATGAAACGCTTGATTGTTCGATGATCACGCTTCAGAAGCTTTGCAATTTTAAGAGTGCTGCATCCCTCTGCAAGATATCTCACTATTTTGGACTTTTCTGAGCCTGTCATGTCCTTCTTTTGACCCATTTTGCCAAAGGAAAGGAAGTTGCCTAATAATTATGCACACCTGATATAGTGTGTTGATGTCATTAGACCACACCCCTTCTCATTACAGAGATGCACATCACCTAATATGCTTAATTGGTAGTAGGCTTTCGAGCCTATACAGCTTGGAGTAAGACAACATGCATAAAGAGGATGATGTGGTCAAAATACTAATTTGCCTAATAATTCTGCACTCCCTGTAGTGCCAGGAAAACGAGTTTGTTTTCCTGGCACTATAGTGGTCCTTTAACCATTAACTGCTCAGAAAGATGCTGTTTGGCAAAGCCTAAAATATACCGTTTCCTCCTAGTTGGGTGATTAATAAAATAATTAAAATGAATGGATTAGATAATAAAGCACAGTTATACAGCTGTAGATAAAAAATAAAAAAATGTAAATTGCAATAATTGTACATGATGTCTTTGTGATAGCAGCATACACAGCGCTAGGTATTGATTTCCCGACTGTGCGTGGTTATATGAATTTATATCTCCCCAGTACAAACAAACCTGCTAATAACAGATCCATGGCTTGGCAAGGCTCTGTGACCAGGAGAGGTATGATCTGTGCCATTTGTATTCTGTGCCTTCTGATACCCACTCAAGGAAGTTCACTGATAACAAAATGTTTATTTTGATGTCGGTTTAAAGGGCTATTTAAAGAGTTACTTCAGTGATTGGAAGTGGTCGTGGTGTCTGGAGTCTGTATGTGCATATTTCTGCTTTGAAACGCTGCACATACAGAGTTTAACCCCTTTGATGGCAGCATTGTAGCTCCACCTCCATTGGGGCGTCATCATTAGATCTAGAGTTCCCAGCTGGTTCATGTCAATTCTGTGCAAATTCTGGTGAAGAGAATATAATTCAATGTCAGCTAATAAATAAGTGGAAGAATCAGCATCCATGTCCTGCAGCCCTGCTACAGAGGAGACCCGACCCGCAGCAAGACCAGGTAAGAGGGAAAAACACTTGTAAACTGGTTTGCCCCACTGCCAAGGAACGGTGCCAGGGCACTAAAGTGGGTTAGAGTGGTTATCATGACTCTTTAAGTAAGAAGCTGAGATTCTCTACTAAACTCCCAATGTGTCTCCCGATTGTGAAATGCATGAATTATACCAGAATTAGACCGGGACAAAAAGGACATTTACTAAATAATTCTGATACAATGTCAGAGATTTGCCAGCTTTGAAGCAATTTGAGAGTATGTGGTGTCCGCAGACATTCCAAACCTGGAGCATTTATTGCTGAGCTGATTAGCCCCCCCAGGCACTTAATGAACCTATATCCAGGTTAGTTAGAAATCTTGATATTTTTGTAGATACGTTCTGTAATATATATATTTTTTCAGGTTTTTCCCACACTAGTAAAATTACCTATGAGAAGCGATTGAATGGCAAGATGTTGGCTGTGGGCAATAGGAAAGGTTCATCTTGTGAAGTTATGACAAACAATCACCTGGGGTCACTGCATCTCTGGTTCAGACAGATTGCTAGAATTTCAGATCTGGACTGCCATTTTTGGAGGGATCAGTCCGATATAGATTCTCACTGTAAACTTATTTGAAACCGGAATGAGAACTAACCAATGCACCAATATTATTCCCGTTCTCAGTGTTTTCATATATTTGTTTCTCTCTGCTTCAATACATTCGCTTAGGGTCTCCCTAAGTTAAAAGTTCGGCCTTTTAATAAAGTTCAATAAAAGGCCGAACAAATCACCCTTTATATTGTGAGCTCGTTTGGGCATTGCCCAAAAAAAAAGACTTAGCGTAATGGTTCTGATACAAAAAAGGCTTTCCCTACAGTCTCTCCATTGTAAACACGACCTGTACTGAGAACAGGAAATGTTCCCATTAAGCTACCAGAGCACTTCTAGTGACTGTGGCTCAGAGTGGCACTAGAGGGCCTTGCATTCAGCTAATGGATGTCTATGAGGAGATACTGATTGGAGAAGCTGATTGGGGATTGCTGCGCATGCACATCAATTCTTCAATATTTCCCTACGGAGAAACATTGGAATAGCTGAGGTCATTGGCACAGATTATCTTAATTAGGAAAGCAGCAGCAGCCACGGCCAGACTGGAGCCTCAAGGGCTGAAATATAAGTAATCTTTTTTTTGGTGTTTTCCCCTAAATGTAAACTCGCAGGAGAATACAGTAACATTAGAAATACCTGTTTATATTTTTTGGGTTACGACGCAGCTTTAAGGTTTTGCCCTTTCTCTGTGTTCTTGTTTCTATTGTTTATTTGGTTAATAATAACTATTAATTAAATTCCCCAATTTTCAGTCCCCAACATCATAGTGTTTAATATGAAAAGCTTAAATCAGCCGACATGAATATATAATTCAACTCACACATCATTCTGGGACAAAAAAACATATGTTGCTTCATTGTGCTTCTCTTTAGGGCTAAAACAAAATGATGCTTTTTCAAAAATTGGCAAAAGGGAATGAATAAAGAAAAATGTGCCAGAGTTTTAGTGGAAATGGCAGACACGATGTTTATTGCAGCCTGGGGATAAATTTAGAGAATAATAGTAGAAAGCCCAGTCATCATACACGAATAATACACCATACACCTTCTTAAAATGATTTGCTGTTTCTCTTAATGGTCCACCTGTCTGTCATTTTCTTTTACAGGGTAACGTGTTGCAATACTTGATACAAAAGATAAAACAAATCATGATTCTATTACAAATATGTTTTTCATTACTCTAACTCAACAATAATATCTATCAAAGAGCTATTATTAATCATAGTCATAGCTATAACAAGCTGGTATCTAGTAAGATCCTGACTCCCTGAGCCTCAGCCATCCTGTGATTCTCACTCCCTGAGTCTCAGCCATCCTGTAACCCTGACCGACTCCCTGAGCCCCAGCCATCCTGTAACCCTGAATGACTCCCTGAGCCTCAGACATCCTGTAACTCTGACTGACTCTCTGAGCCTCAGCCATCCTGTGACCCTGACTCCCTGAGCCCCAGCCGTCCTGTGACTCTGACTCTCTGAGACCCAGCAGTACTGTGACCCTGCATCAAAATGAAAGGCTCAGTCCTAGTGTGTCAAAGACCCTCTATGACTTCCTTTGGGCCCTTAGCCTTCCCGTGATCATGACACCCTATGATAGAGAGATCTGAGAAATCTACCATAGGTTGACTTTCTGACTTGCCTCTGTGGCACCCAACATGTTAAACAGACCCGCGGGTGCAAATTGATACAGTTTGACAGTGTAATTGTTTTTTTTAATTGTACAAAGTGATTTTTCAACAATTTTACATTTTTAGACCAACATAGATGTTTTTCTTACACTGAATTAATGCATATAGTTAATTGTATAAAATTGTTTCCATAATGGAATCTTAATAGTTTACTGACAAAAGTACATAAATATTCATATAATGCTTAATCTATATGAAAAAATAATTAATACAAATAAAAACTACACTATAATATGAACACAATTAACATATTTAATATATTGTGAATTATTTTGTTAAATCATATTTTCTTAACAGACTGCTCTGCATTGCAATAATTTAAAGAAAAACCAGGTCTTGAGAATTCCCAGTCGGACAAGCAAAGCGTAGAATTTGTCCAGTTATTATTAATATTGGCATTTATATAGGGCCAACGCATTCCACAGCACTTTACAATATTATTAAGGGGACTTTAACAACAATTAAGACAAACTACTACAAATTTTGATGAGGACCTTGCTTGAATGAGTTTAAAGTATCACTATAGTGTCAGGAAAACAAAGTGGTTTTCCTGAAACTATAGTGCCCTAAGGGTGCCCCCACCCTCAGGGTCCCCCTCCAGTGGGTTAAAACCCCTTCAGCAGCTTACAGTCAGTTCCCGAGTGGACGGAATGCGCATGCGCGGCAAGTGCGGCGCACAGTCCATAGGAAAGCATTTCTCAATACTTTCCTATGGATGTTCTGCTTGCTCAATGCATTTTTCAGGAAGACAGCCACTAGAGGTTGGATTCTCTGAAACTGCTATGTTTACATCTGAAGGGTTAAAACCTGAGGGACTTGGCACCCAGCACACTTCATTGAGTTGAAGTGGTCTGGGTGACTATAGTGTCCCTTTAATATTTAGAGAACATGAGGGATAAAAAAAGCAATAGGAAGGGTAGCATAGGGGAAACCAAGTGACAAAGTGAACTAGAAGCTTATTTGAAAGCTGAGAGTGAAGTGGAGAATGGCCCCGATAATGAAGTTGAGAGAGTGACAGTTACTGTAAGTAAATAGGCTATTCTGGAGAGGTGGGTTTTTAGGAACTTTTTAAAGGATTGGACACTAGAGGAGAGTCTGATGGAGGGAAGCAGACTGTTCCATAAGGGTACGAGCAGCAGAAAGGAGAAGCTGTTTGGCAGAGCAGAACGGCTGAGAAGGGGTATATCGATGAATTATTGAGGAAGTGTATCAGAGGGTCTTTCATTGTGTTAATGCTATCTATCTATCTACCCATCTGTCTATCTACCTATCATCTATCTATCCATCTATCTGTCTGTCTGTCTGTCTATCTATCTACCTATCTGACTATCTATCTACCTATCCGACTATCTACCTATCTATCATCTATCTATGTATCATCTACCAATCATCTACCAATCTATCTATCAATCATCTATCTATGAATTATCTTTGTCTGTCTGTCTGTCTGTCTATCAATCACATATTTTTATTATTCAAAAAGTCTTTCAAATTGTATAAAACATGTGCATTGGTTTTCAAACAAATCATTATTTGTCTGGATTTTGGACAATCCGCAAAACAAAAACCAACAAAACGAGGAATGAAAGAGTGGATTCATGATTTGAAGGTTTATCTTTGGTGGAAATAAAAAAGAGATTGATGGGGAAAAAAAACTTTTTTTTTTTTATTGGGCAAAACCCTTTTATAAATGAATGTTTTCAATGATTTTTCCCCCACTGACATTGTTCCATCAGTTATATGTTTTGTATGAAATTAATGGGCTTCCCTCCCAACACTTAGCAAGGCTAACTTACCCCTTATGTGTCAATTGGCTCCCCAGGATTCCATTATAGTAACAGGTTAATCATTTTTTTTATTTAACGTTCTTTAAGCTTTGTTAATCTCTGAATTTCAGAATATTGTTTTTTTTTCATGTGTTTTTTTATTTTTGCTCGTGTAGCACTGTACCCAGAGCAGAAGGAAATTTTGATAGATGTCAAAAGCCCACTGAAGCAATAAATAAAATCTTCAGATGACACCGAGTAGGTTCAGCAATTAGGCAGCAGCCCCCTCCTCCATCCCTTTCTTACGCCTGTCACATAAAACTATCGATTCACCTGTAAACAAGTGCAGTGGAGCCATTCCGTTCCCAAATGCCAACTAAATATCTGCTAATCTCCTGCACTATCCTTGCCCATCACAGTCAGGAGTCTTTAGAACAAGTCCATTTTTACCCTCGTTGCTAGGAGACCGTTTAAAGAACGTAAAGTGGCTCAACTTGTTTTTTTGGTTTTTTTTAAATAAATGTATAGTTTAGGAAAAAAGACTAAATGCCGGCTAATACGTGCTTTCTATGTTTGTTTTCACTGTGGGGGTGGGGAGGCATGATAACTGGCATGACTTAGCTTAAAGGAGAACTGTCATTATCCTGGGAATTATTATTATATGAAATGGAATGTAACAATTGTTACAATCCAGTTCAGACCCGGCACCGCCAGTACAATGGAGGAGAGCAAGCAGAAAATGATTTCAGTTTTCGCCTCTTTTCTCTATGCTCTTTACAGTAAAAGGTGTTTTTTTAAATGCTAGTAATGATGAGAAGCTTTTACCAGTGATAGGCAGGGAGTATTATCACAGCGATTTGCTGAACATGCGCCGTAAACAGAGGGAGATAAATAGAGAGTTTCGGGTTTCTCAATTTAATCTTATTTTACGATTTCACAAACACATATTTGTTAAATAAAGAGAATAACTAAACATTATGTTAAAAGTCCTGAGTAACGATGGCTGCTCTGTAAAGAGCCACTCCGAGAACCATAACAACTTCATTTCAATAAAGTCATTATGGTGTTAGGCGTTCTTGGGTGCTATTGTATCTTATGGAGTTAAACCATTTAAAATCATTTAACCCCATATGTGCTGTTTACAGCGTGCATCCTCTCAGCCCTTCTTCCACCACCTCCTGTCCATCATCGGATTCCGTGAGAGAAGATGATACTTTCTGACTGTCACTGGCCCTTCATTGAGTGACATGCTTTGGAAAATAATGTATGACTGTAATGTAGTGACCAACCAAATTACAACATTTAGGCAAACAATGCTCATTTGAAAACATTGTCACATTTATAGTCAACTGTAAGTGGTATTATTGGAAAGTGGAAGCATTTAGGAACAGCAGCAACCACGTAAGAAAGTTACAGAGCAGGGTCACCGAGTGCTGAGCCGGATGGTGTCACCAGCACTCTGCTGATTCCATAGCTGGAGAGTTCCAAACTTCCACTGGCATAAATATCAGCACAAAAAACTGTGCATTGGGAGCTTCATGGAATGAGTTTCAATGGCTGAGCAGCTGCATACAAGCCTCACATCACCAAGTACAATGCCAAGCGTCGGATTGAGTGGTGTAAAGCACACTGCCATAGGACTCCGGAGCAGTCGAAACAAAACTCTGCTCTATTTGGTAGTCTGAAGGGCGAGTCTGGGTTTGGTGGATGGCAGGAGAACATAATCTGCCTGACTGCATTGTGTCCACTGTTTGGTGGAGGAGGGATAATGATATGGGACTATTGTTCTGGAGTAGGACTAAGCCCCATAGTTACAGTGAGTGGAAATCTTTATGCTTAAGACATTTTGGACTAGGCTTCCAAATGTGGGAACAGTTTGGGGAAGGCCCGTTTCTATTTTCAGCATGTGCACAAAGCAAGGTCCATAAAGACATGGTTGGATGCGTTTGGTGTGGAAGATCTTGACTGGCCCGCACATAGTCCAAGACTTCACACCTTTGAGATTAAATGAAAAATAGATTGCGAGTCAGGCCTTCTCGTCCAACATCAGTGCCTGACCTCACAAGCGCTCTACTGGATGAACGGGCAAAAATACCCACAGAAACTCTCCAAAATCTTAATGGAAATTGTTATAGCTGCATAGTGTGTCTATGTATTTAGAATGCAATGTTATAAATGTCCCTGTTGGTGTAATGGTCAGGTGTGCCAATACGTTTGTCCATATAGTGAACATTCCATCCTACACCTGCCCGTAGCTTAGTCTAAGGCTAATCTGAAAAAATTCCAAGTTAAACCAAGCTCTCTGGAGTCGCACCCTTATGTGTTATGTTCAGCTGTGTCAGTGATCATGCAAAATCTGGAAACCTTAGCAACACAAGCCTCTTAATTTCAAGGTAATAAAAGGATTGGATTATGCAGCAAATCCAAATCACTTTCTGAGTGAGGGAACCTGCAATGTCCCAATGTGTAATGTTTCTGTTCTCTTGCTAGCTAAGTCACACAGTATACAATGTTTAGATGTAAAAGCTATCAGGCCCTTGTTTCCTTATAACAGGAGCATATACAGTCATTTACTGCACCTGGCGTTCACTGGAATTGCTTAACCCTCGAGATTTAAAGTGGAACTGTCACTTGAAACATATAGACAGTAACCCTTTGAACCAAACTTTCGAGTTTACACTCAAAGGGACACTTCGTTGGTCACCTGACAGCAGTGGTGGTGATATCGACATTTTACATTTTTCATATGTAAACTGTTTTAAAGAAATGAAAACGTTTTTATTCATGCCACTCTTTTTCTTCTCGTTTTCTACACATAACGCAAACACTGAGCAGTATTAGAAGGTGGTGTATGGGGGGCGTGTCTGGCTTCCGGCGAGAGCAGTCGCATGGAATAGGAGCTCCGCCGTTATCCCGACCTAGAGCGACTATATACACAGCATTTTGAACCTGATCGATTATATTTCGACCACCCTTCTATTCCTAGCCCCACTATAGGCGATCATGCCTGCGTCCAAACAGCTGAAGCTGTCCAACGTGCCGAAATCAAAGAGATCGGAGCGTCGGAGGGAATTCCAAGATGGCGACGATATGTCTCAGATGTCCGACGGCGTATCTGATCTGGAATCCGGATCGGCGAAATACTCCGATATGCCGGTTACAGAGCGAAGCCTTCATAGGATGTTACAGGAGCTGAGGGCTACAATAACAGCCGATTTCCACAAAATTGATGGTGATCTGAGGAAAGAACTGTCGGCTATTGGCGACAGGACGGACCATCTGGAAAATAAAACCGACGAGCTATGCGTGGCGCACAACGACATGGTGGACAGGGTCCAGAAGTTATCTGAAGACAACTCTGCATTGAGGGACAAGCTTGCGGATATGGAGGATAGATCCCGAAGACAGAACGTGCGGTTCAGGGGGATTCCGGATGATATTAATCGAGAAGCACTACCGGGCCATATTCTATCTATATGCAAAGCTCTGGTCCCAGACTTGCCCGACTCCGCTTGGGCCTATGACCGCATGCACAGGCTTCCGCGGCCTGCTCGCCTGCCGGCGGATATCCCTAAGGATGTCATAGTGCGTTTCCACTATTATGCTCATAAGGAGGCCCTGATGGCTGCAGCAAGGAAATCCCCTTCGATGCCAGAACCTCATCAAACGGTAGCACTCTTCGCAGACTTGTCGGCGGCAACGATGGAGAAGAGAAGAGGATTTATATCGATCACCAAAACCCTGAGGAACCACAACGTGATGTACAAGTGGGGCTACCCCACCAAACTCATCATATGGCGGCAAGGCCGCAACCATGTTGTAGCAGATCCGATAGAGGGAATGAAACTGATCTCAACTTGGGGCCTTTGGACCGGCGCACCCACCCAACATGTGGCCACTAATAGTGACTCCCCAAAACGACTGCAGGTGGACTGGCAAATGGCGCACTCACCAACTGGCAAACCGTGATATCTTCTGGATCTGCTCCTTCACAAATCGGACTAATCGATAAGTATCCCGAATAGTGGCTGCAGCAAGGTCTCACTATTTATATGTGTGTCGACCAGCACCAGCCGACTATTCAATGTACCCTGCAAAAATCTATTAGTCTAATCTGATATGTGTACCGTCAGCGTTATTGTTAGGTGTTAGTTATGTTTCAATGTACCGTATTCTCCATGTATATGTTATTTGAAGTATATTCCCTTTTCGGAACGTCCCATAATGTAGCTGGAGGTTTCCATCTGTGCCATGGCATCACAGTAGTGCGACAGTAAACTGTGACAGATTTTGGGTATAATGATGCCTTTCCCCATTGACACCCCTTATGAATAGCAAGAAGCCATGCTAGTACCCTGTCAACCATTTACATGGCTGACTATAACACAATGAGCCCACGTGTGAATTCATACCCGTCAGGATAAACTACTAGTATGGGCCGTGTGCCGCACACTGCTTACCATCAATCATGTATTACTTACAGCCTCCTTAACATCCCCAGCGGGGAACATGCCCCCCAACAAATCTATGGGATATATTAGATATCAGCGAACCACACTTGTTTGGCATCTATACTCTGTATCTCGCTATTCTACTTTACACAGTATTCATTGACAACAGCTCTGCACGTAAAGTGCGGACTCTCGCTCTCATTTGCAGTTAACCCATGTCCAGCAGCGCGCTTTTGTTGTAGCGCTAGTTTGCTTCTTTTAATGTTCACCTAGTTCGTTCCATAAGTAGCCCAACGAACACGCTTTGTCCAGGGGACGTTTAGTCTCACTGGGAATGGAATGTACCTATCTATTACCCTAGATCAGGCCTCTCATGTGCATTATGTGATTCATTCTGTGTATAATTCGATTTCATGACCTATATATCATATCGGTCGGGAGGAGCCCCGTTATCCCTCCCTAATCCATCTAGGGTCATGTATTCTAGGACCCATCAGATGGTATTTTGTGTGAACCTTGGCCAAGGTTCCTTATGTATATACTTATGTTGTTGTTATAGTTATTGTTTTTCTTTTTTTACCTGTGTACCCCCTCCCCACTTGGTCCCCCTTTCCCCCAAAACCTCTAAGAGATATCAGGACTTGTGGGCTGCCAAAATGCATCCCGGGGCTCGATACCACCCAACTCCTAGGTATCAATATGACGTATCGCGGGCCATATGTTTAAAAGCCACACTTTTTGAGCGCTTCTTCATTAAGTAACTCCATGACTCCCCACACATTGCAAATCTTGTCGATAAACGCGAAAGGCCTTAACAGCCCCTATAAACGTAAGCAATTACTCAAAGACATGCATAAAGCGGAGGCAGCAGTAGTCTGTGTTCAGGAGACTCATTTTGCAATAAGTAACCCGCCCCAGATTAGATCCCTGAAATATCCCGCAGCTTATCACGCATATTCCCCAAATAAATCTAGAGGAGTCGCAATTTTCTTTCACAAAGACTGGGTCTTTACAGCCATTACACAGTATATGGACCCGACCGGTAGGTTACTTATACTGGTGGGCGACCTAAACGGCTTACAAATGACGATAGTGTCACTCTATGCACCTAATGAGGCGCAATTTTCCTTTCTTAACAAGTCGATTAAAAAAATAAATTCCATCAAAAGAGGCCATGTAATAATCTGTGGGGATTGCAATTGCACTCTTACGCCATCCTTGGATATAAAACGCGCAGATAATAAGTATCCCAGCAAAATTTCCATTCACAATGGGAAAATGTTTTCCAAGCTTCTGTATGAGCAAGATCTTTACGACGCTTGGAGGAACTTATACCCCACTGCTCAAGACTATACTTATTTCTCACAAGTCCACTTGACATACACGCGCATTGACTTTTGCTTAGTTGATAAAAAAACTCTGCCACACCTTAAAGACCAATCCATTGGCCTCCGGACTTGGTCAGATCATGCCCCTGTCCTAACCACTCTGACGGTGCCTTATCCCACAACGGGAAGAGGTAAATGGCGTTTGAATGAATCTCTTCTTGAGAACTCTCTTGACATTCAATACATATCTAAAGAACTAGACAACTACTTCACTGCCAACACGACAGATGACACGACAGTTGAGACTCAATGGTTAGCACACAAGGCGGTGATTAGGGGTCATTTTATTAAATTAGGTTCGTTAGCATAAAGAAAGTACACTTCTAAGGAAGCCTCGCTGTATTCCACACTACACACTCTAGAAGACACAAATAAACGCTCCCCGTCTAAGGCACTCTCCCGGCGGATCACTAAAATACAAAACGAAATTCACACACTTCAAGTGCAAAAATACACACTCCAAGCACGCAAAACCCGACAAACCTACTACATCTCAGGGAACAAAGCGGGTAAACTATTGGCTGCTCAGCTTAAGAAGAAATATTTACAAACCAAAATTCCATATATTTACTCAAAAGACAAGGTTAAAATATTTAATCCGACTAATATAGTGGACGAATTAGCCCACTTTTACGAAGAACTCTATAACCTCCGCGACGACATGACTGTAACTACTCCAGCTCCCTCTGCCATAGAACAATACCTTTCTCGGATTTCGCTCCCTCAAATCTCGGCTAACAAAAACAACCTTTTAGACGCCCCTTTCACGGAACAGGAAGTAGCTTCCACGATCAGTACTCTCCCCAAACATAAAGCGCCAGGGCCTGATGGTCTTTCAAATTTATACTACATCATATTGGCCCCACGATTAATCCCCCATATCACTAAACTATTTAACAAGATTAAACAAACTGGTGTATTCCCACAAGAAATGTTAGAAGCCTACATTATTACATTGCCGAAACCAAATAAATCACCAACTCTTTGTGGAAACCTAAGGCCGATTTCATTACTTAATGCCGACGTCAAATTGTATGCCAAATTACTTGCCAATAGACTCCGACCCTTGTTGACCGAATTAGTTTCGGAAGAACAGGCTGGCTTTGTCCCCGGCAAACAAGCTGGGGATAACACCAGATATTGCATGGATCTGATCGACTGGGCCAAAGCAAACGACAAATCGGGTGTTCTAGTGGCCTTAGACGCGGAGAAGGCTTTCGATCGCCTAAACTGGGAATATATGTCCAGCACCCTATCGGCCTTTGGTTTCACCAAATCCTTTATAACAAGCATTTTAGCCCTCTACTCCGCTCCTTCCGCTAGGGTGTTCAACTCAGGCTTCACTTCAAGGAACTTCCGCATAACCAATGGCACAAGGCAAGGGTGCCCATTGTCACCCTTGATCTTTATTTTATGTTTGGAACCCCTAGTCAGAACGATAAAACTTGATAAACAATTACCTGGCCTACTTACTCCGGCTGGAGAAAAAAAGATAGCACTATTTGCCGATGACGTCATCCTATTCTTAGCAAATCCATCCAAATCCATCCCCCGTCTTGTACACACATTATCTACATATGGAAATATTTCATATTACAAGAACAATATCAATAAGACCCAGATCCTTCCCATACGACTCAATACGCAACTGATAAAAGACTTAGAAACGGAGTACCCCTTTGCATGGCAAAAAACTGCGATTTCGTACCTGGGGATAAAGCTGGCCCTTTCGAGGTCCCAAACCATTAAAACCAACCACATAGCGGTACTATCCAAAATATCTGGACAGATGGAGTCTTGGGACAAACTTTTTACATCTTGGTTTGGTCGTATAAATACGATTAAGATGATGATTTTGCCGCACATACTCTATCTGTTCAGGACATTGCCCATTGAACTGCCGATCTCACTAATTAAACGATTTCAGAGGGTCATTAATGCCCATATATGGAGAAAAAAACCTCCAAGGGTCCCATTTCGCACCTTATGGCGCCCATTCAAAAAAGGCGGCCTCAATGTTCCTAATATTCTTCTCTATTACAAGGCGACACTGTTATCGCAGGGCATGGGCATTATGATGGGTACGCAAAAACCGGTATGGGTAGCCTTAGAAGCGGCCTGTGGGGGCACACACACCCTACCAGGAGCCCTGTGGGCGTCCCTCAATCTTACTTTACCTTCCACTCTTCCAGCCACACGTTTCCTAACGAAATCATGGGCCACTTGGAGTTCAGCTCTATGGTCTAAGCCGGAATCATTGTATCTTGCTCCCATATCAGCTCTTTCCTCAATATCTCCTAATCTTCAAACGTCCAAATGGGTATCCCTAGGTATAACTCATGTCCACAAACTATTCCATAGAGATGGTATTCTCCCCTTTCCTTTACTGCAGGACAAATTCAACCTGGAACCGAGGGATTTGTTCCTGTACCTACGTATTAAACATATCCTATTATCTCACAATATTAAATACATAGATCCGCTCGCATTTAGTTACATTGGAACACAATGGTTTACTGCAAAAATACCTCGTCCATCATGCAAATTCTTATCCTTATGCTATAAGGAATTAATGGAACATCACGAGCCCTCCAAATTACCGTACATGCAGAAATGGGAACTCTCCCTAGGTATCACCCCATCTCTCGAGGAATGGGAACAATCCCTCGGATACACTAAAAAATCTTCAAACTGTGTCACGATTTGGGAGGCCTATTTTAAAGTAATAGCGAGATGGTACCTAGTGCCAAGTAGAATCCATAAAATTTTCCCATCATCCTCTCCCACTTGTTGGCGCTGTGAGACAGATTTGGGCTCGTTGGAGCATATGTTCTGGTACTGTCCCAAACTGACAAATTTTTGGCAACTCATTCAGAAAAGCATCCGGGCCCTCTGTAAGACTTCGTTACCACTGCGCCCGGAACTTTATCTTCTTCACCTAATCCCGAACCTACACGATTTACCTTCTAGAGATGCAGTTTTAAATATACTGGTAGCAGCAAAGTCGAGTATAGCCTCACATTGGAATAGTGCTACCCCCCCCTCAATAAAGGAGGTTATGTGCAAGGTAGACCGGACATATCATCATGAGCGGGAATGGGCAAAAGGAGGTAATACACAGGCCTTCCTAACCCGATGGCAGAATTGGGAGTTACTCATGGAATCATACTCCGTAATGGAGTAAATTTACTCATTACTCCATACTCACATGCACCCTAGATATCTCACAAGCCCTAGATTGGCTACGTGTGCCCATATCCCACAACAAGTCGCCAGGATTGTGGTTAGGTAGAATGGTTGGATTGGAAGTTTAAATTCAAGTCTCAAAGGTTAATGGGTGGACTGTATATTTCACTGTAGATTCCCCTGCAGGTACAGATGATTATCATTACAACCACACCCCTTCTTTCCCTCCTTCCCCATCCCAATTTGTTTTGTAATATAATTTATAATATAATTTATGTTGGAACATACATATGATTGTTTGAATTGCGTGCCTTTATCTTGCAACTTTGTGGGGAACGTATGACTATGGTACTGAGCATTGGGTTGGTGCAAACCGACATGAGCCCGCATCCTAAATTCGGGCACCTAAAGGGCAACGCCTCCACGCTTCTACATTCTCCACTTTCCCCTAGCATCAGGCAACCCCATGAGATATATGATAACGGAGGTGCCTATAGCGATTGAGTGACATCTCAAGGACAACCAACTCCTATGCGCAAAAGTTACTTACAAGAGTCATTTAAATCCGAGGAGCTTGACGTCCCAACACATGTTGCGGTGCACCATTGCTGTGTTGAATTTGAGACGCACTATCGGTAGAAGCATTGAGACCTCATTGGCCGCTACAGCGGTTCATGTATGCAGCGCTTGTAAATTGTCAATTTTGCCCACTACTCAATGCGTTGGTGCATCGTGCAGTGCCTATACCCGATACTCTGTACTGTACTATCTGTACTATCTACTATCTACTTATCTATATAGTTAAAACAATTGCCAGGTTAGCGGTATGCTTAACTGCGTACAGTGGGCAAAGTTGCAACTAGACCCCCAAGTACACACAGTACATATTGCAAGATTGTATAAAGTAATATTCCTCAACAACGATTATCTATTGCACATGAACGGCTGTTCGATAACACGCAAGAAGTTTAGCGGACCATTTATTATCAAAATTGAATGTATTCTGTACATTTTCTACTGTTGCAATATGTATGTCATTTGTGAATTTGTGAAGTGTATGTTCTATTCGTACTTCCTTATGTATTCGTATATCCTTATGTCTTCAATAAAAATCTATATATTGAAAAAAAAAAAAAAAAGAAGGTGGTGTATATTTATCGAAGTGTTCGAAATGTGATCTAAAAAGTGATGGTTTCCTTTATTGTAAATGTCACCAGTTATCACAGAAATTTTCATTTCAGAAGACAGCCAGACTTAGTGTGATGGAAAAAAGAGAAGCGTAACAGAACATGTTTTTTTCAGGAAAAGAGGTGGAAAGACTAATAAATCTGTTGAAGAAAAAAATTGTGTATATTTAAAAATGACGGCTAGTACACAAAAGAAGTAACAGATGAAAAAAATGGACAGTTGTCCAAAAAAAAATGGACAGTTGTCCAAAACATTGCAGATTCATAGAAGTGCAGTGTTAAGACTGCCTCTAGTGGCTGTCTACTAGATAGTCACTAGAGGCGCTGCCTGCTGTTTTACAGTGTTTAGCTATGTGAAACAACACTGGACATCCTCACACTCTGCATGAGGACATCCATCATCTATAAAACCCCAATAGGAAAGCATTGATTCAATTCCAGGTTCAATAACAGACATATAAATGTAGTAGAGAAATAGGTCAAATTATTAAGTAAACTGCATTGTTATGGCTTAAAGAGATATGATAGTCACCAGAATCACTGCAACTTAAACGGACACTCTAGAACCCTAAACAACTTTAGCTTGCTGAAAAGCTTTATGTGAGACGAGTGTGTCCTCTTTTTTTCATTTTGCAAAAAGTGCAGATTTCAATAGAAATTGACCCTTTTATCAAATGCACTCAGGATACTTTGTCCTCATCTTGACTGCTGACCCAACCAGTCCCCGACCAAAACCCGTTGCCCCCCAATAACACACGTGACACCTCTTTCTTGTGGATAAGGCCACAGCTTTATTTAATATAAAAATTTTAACTTAGTCCAACTCTGCCAGCTGTTGGGTGTTTCCCGAAAGGCAGTTCTCCCAAATTCTGTACCATGAGCCTCGACAGCCGGTTCCTCGCCATCAGCTCCGTGCAGGCTGTCGTCTCCCCAAAGTTCCTTATTTCTTCTGCGCTGTCCAGGGAAACCGGCCAAGCTGTGACAACACAAAGAACAAAACAAGACACAAGCCACAACACCAGAAACAGGGTCGGAGGGTGGGAAAACAGCCAGGAGCCTTCACTTATCCTGCTGACTGGTAATTCCCCTCCCTCTCCCTTTCCTTAAGAACCACAACTTTAGGCACAAAGTATCCATCTTAACCCAGCCCCCAATCTTGGGCAGCAGTCATGCTCCCCCTTCCTTATTGTTCCAGGGGGAAACTATATAGTGATTGTGGACTGCCCAGCCAGACCGGTGGACATTGGGCAGCCATGACAAGATATCTCCTGTTCTTACATTCTTTGAATTAAATATTTCCGAATTAAACCTGAAACTTTGTTGTTGAGAAAAAAGCAGACCAGAACATTCCTGAACTTTGCATAACTACCACACGTGGGAATCTATGATCTTGTGGGGAAATCAGTCCACGTCCATTGTGAAGGTGGCTGAGTCCATAGCTACCACACGTGGGAATCTATGATCTTGTAAGGAAATCAGTCCACGTCCATTGTGAAGGTGGCTGAGTCCATAGCTACCACACATGGGAATCTATGATCTTGTGGGGAAATCAGTCCACGTCTATTGTGAAGGTGGCTGAGTCCATAGCTACCACACGTGGGAATCTATGATCTTGTGGGGAAATCAGTCCACGTCCATTGTGAAGATGACTGAGTCTATTAAATAGGCTTTCTGATGGTAACAAACTGTGTAATATCTCTGTGTGGCTGGATGTAAGTTGCTTCTTCATAGGCCAAATCAGAAATGCCAAGAACTGTTCTGGCAACCCATGTGACGTGTATTTGTTTGAACCAAAGAAAAAAAGAGTTAGCTGCGCACTATCCCAAATCCCAATGCAATTTTTTTTATAAATTGAGGTTATTTTATAACTCCAATGGCCATGAGAGGGGATGCCCACCTGCCACGTCAAGGCAAACCTCCTGGATGGGTCATACACTAACAATTCACCTTGCTTCCTTCAGCTTCAGGCAAAACAATCTCTAATGAGACAGAGACAGAGACAGTTTTTATAAACCCCTATATACTTATTAACCCTTAAGAACACGTGGGTGGGCGGCAGCATTGTAGCATAGCTGTGTGATCGAAAAGCAAATACAAATACACAAAAATAAGTCCTGCGCTCAAACTGCCATCGCTCCTGGGTGGCAGCAACAACCATAGCACACATCAGCCCCAATACATATAGTAAAAACCAAAGAAAAAAAGGTTACCTGCGCTCTCTCCCAAATCCCTATGTATATTTAAACAAATGGACGTTATTTATAAACTCTGGAAACCCAAGCATAGAGGGAGTGTGAGAGCAGGACTTATTTTTGTGTAATTCATCGGATGCTATAACAAGATACCTTTTCATGTTATACTATAATTAAGTAAGAATGCCACCTTGATTTAAAAATGAATGTATAACTGTTCTATGAAGTTGTAATCATTATGATAAATGAAATAAAAGAGATTTTAAGATAATAATTCTGAATACTATTTTAATGTGAATGTCATTTCAGATTTTTGTACAATATAGAAACAAATAAAAAATATTTGAAATTTTTTATTTTTTATTTTTAAATAAATTGACTTTTTTTTAGAAACTCTTGCAACCCAAGCATAGAGGGAGTGTGAGTGCAGGACTTCTGTTTGTGTATATGTATTTGTTTGAGCTAATTAATGCTGATAATGATAGGGCCATCTCTACCAGCGCACGTTATTGAGCTCTGTGTGCTCTTCACACCCCCTCTCTGAATTGAGGATTAGTAACTAATCGAACAAAGACTGTTTCAATTCTGTAGATACTGAAAAAAACAAAAAACCACAGCAATATTTGACAGTAGCAAAGGTGACCAGGTACATTCACCCTGACCTTAATTACAGCTGTTATACCTGCCGTGGCATCAGGCCAAACAGTTGTCAATACACATCAGGAGTTTACAGACCCCAGCTCCTGTACTGTGACAATTACAACCCCTCTGGGTAAAATCCGTTATCGACTTGAAGTGCTCGATTTCAGAGCAATGAATCAGCCATCTCAGGGCAGACTTGCTGATATGGCTGTTTATTTGTATGAAGTTTGTCCCATCGTGTCTGCTGTGTCATGTGTTTCTAACACAGAGAAGAAATCATTTAACTTCAGGGAAAAGATTGCTGCCAGAATGATACGCAATGAACGCAGCATATAGTGACTTTACAAACAGGCATCAAACACGGAATTCGGAATCATTTCAACGTACACCTTGTCTCCAGTCTTGACTTAAAGGACCACTATAGTGCCCTGAGGGTGCCCCCACCCTTAAGGTCCCCCTCCCGCCGGGTTGGATGAAGAGGAAGGTGTTAAACTTACCTCTTTCTCCAGCGCCGGACGGGGAGCTCTCCTCCTCCTCTCCGCCTCCTCTCCTCCTCTTCGGCTGAATGCGCATGCGCGGCAAGAGCTGCACACGCATTCAGCCAGTCTCATAGGAAAGCATTTACAATGCTTTCCTATGGACGCTGGCATCTTCTCACTGTGAAAATCAATGAGTCAATGAGTCAATGAGACAGCCACTAGAGGCTGGATTAACCCATATATAAACATAGCAGTTTCTCTGAAACTGCTATGTTTATAGAAAAAAAGGGTTAAATCTAGCCTGACCAGGTACCCAGACCACTTCATTAAGCTGAAGTGGTCTGGGTGCCTATAGTGTTCCTTTAAGTTACCGCTTGCTTAACAGATAGTAAATTGTAGGGTTGGACGACAAACTGCAATTCCTTCCTCGTGTGAGCATGATGGGGTTATGCAAACAAGACAAATATGTCTTCAAATATGTTTTGCATTCATGATTACATACATTAAACATCTTTAAATTATTTATTGGAAAACAAAAATTGCAGCGCAGTGGAAATGTAATGTGCATTTGGACATGTGACATCAGAAAAACCATCTAAGGCACTGTTACAGTCAGAGATGTCGCTGAACATAAATTGGGGCAATTTTCCTATGTTGGTACACCATGCGCACACAGTTGACAGCTTTAATATAATATGTTCAATATTATATCTTCAAAAAAAAAGTTGGAAACCCATCGTAATTAAAATGCAATTCAGTCCAGCAACACACAGCAGATATACAGAATTCACCACAACAACGAACAGTATGTGTAAGAAAAAATAGAAAGGAAAAAAAAAAACAGAAACTGGTGATATAATTAGAGGGAAAAATGTGAACATCACTTATTCAAAATGGAATGTGCTCACTGTATGACAAAACTGTATACACTAATAGTCAATGGAAAAAAGCAACAAAAAAAAAAAATTATTGAAACTGGGCAATTCTGTGTAGATTGGATCATGCCTGTGTGTACTTTATAAATTGATAATAACGAGTCTTTCTAATAACGGCAGCGTAGAAAGCAACAGGAAGCCAGATAATTAACTGCTCCTGTGCAGTTTGTCTCAGACATAACAGAAGCCTTCTGGGTTTAAACGACGCCTGGATGCGCTAGGTAAATGATGGCCTTTGGGAAATGGTTGGGAAATGGTTGGAGACATAATCTAGTGTAATGACTTGCCAGGGATTGCAAAGTCAACCAGACATAAAAATGACGCTGTGCTTTTGTGTCTTGAGCCTCTTGTCAGATAGAGGGACAAATCGTTTCTTAATCCATTCAGTGCGCAATTTAACGCCGCTCTACTACAATTAATAATTATACATTTATATATATTATTTTTTAAAGTTTTGTTTTGGTTTTTCATCTCTTTCTAGAACAGACAGAACAAGGTTATTCACTAAACCAGCGATTTAAAATTTTAGGTCAAAATAGTAGAATTGGGAAAAATTCTCCAATTCAGTTATATTTCCATCTCAGCCTTTTTTGACCTAAAATTAGAAAATTGTTGGCCAGTGTGACGGGTCACCCTGTCCCTGGACTGTAAACCCCTTCATTTAATTCCCCTATGAGTTCGGGACATTGCCTTCTCTTTTGTTTATTCTGTATTTTATTCCCCTACCGAACAAACTAACGAACGACCAGACCACCCGTGTGTGGATTGTACCCCTCATTAACTTCTATCACCTCTGTAAAACCTCAGAAACCACAGGCATTCTAAGCAGTTGGCTGGGAGGTTGGCCACGAACATGTGGCGGCGGCCATCTTTAGCCGCGAATAGATACACCGGTGTTTGGTCGTCGAGTGCATGGAACTATAATCGGACACTCAACGCCACGAACACCGCTGGGACTTCCATACCTTCATACGTTTGTCTAGATTCGTAAAAAGAGCAGCGTTCGGTAGGAATACGCTCCCGAACCAGATACATCAACCAAGTATCCATCCAACCACGTATCCATATGAATGATTAGATTCAGTATTTTGACTATTTCATGTATTCCCTAACTAGACCGACCACACACCCTAATTTCATAGAACTCTTTTGGGCAGGAGCCTCGTGTGCGGTCGGTCAAAATGTGACTTCCATGGAAATCCCGCACCCCTGAAACAATCTGGCTGATCTTTGGATATGTTGGTCCCCCAGATCGGGGCTATCAGGGGATATATAGCTTTAGTGGAGTTTCCATGAGTTTTGGGGGTACTTTCAGGATACTGTGCAAAAGTATATTTTTTTCTGTGCTTGGAGATAATTGGATTATGCGAATACAGTACCTGATTCAATTATCTACCAAGCACAGAGGAGGGATTACATTGTTTGTGTATGGGAGTGTCCTGGACCTGAGAGCCAATGCCATTGTATAATTGTCTGTACTGCAGTCTACTCTCAGGTCCAGAGGGGAGTGCCCCTTGCATGGGGATTGCCATAAAAGGCCCTATGTGGCTCCATCAAACTCAGTCATCTCACAGCATAGAGCCTCGTCTCGTGTTTGTGGGATAAAGCTATAACAGCTCTCTCTCTCTCTCTCTTCTGCTTGGAGTGCTTAATCGTTAGCTCTTTTGAGAGCTGTTCCTTTTCTGCTCTACAGCATCCCTCCCACTAGGAGGAAAAGAACATCTGTGGCGGCGAAACCCTTATTCTCATCATGGAGGCCGCCACAGCCAGATCACTAGAATTCACAGCTTAGTAAATAACCCTGATGTAAATACAGAAGTGCAAGAAAAAAAGAGACAGCTTTCCCTAGCAGAGGGACAGACAGACAGACCGACCCTAAAGGGCTTTAGGATATTGTCTTAGAATTATTAACTACTTCCTAACCTTGTTACGTCCATCGTTCTGCTGGCACGGACACATTCTCACATCTTCAATTACTATCTCACTTGAGTGTCTTGCTTCCTGACTAGTTCTTGAGTGTGCTGTAAGTTCTCTCTCAGTGATCTACCTGGGGGAATGGTGCTTCGGCCCTGCAAGTTGTCTCCTCTTGTAGCTGCTGTTTGGTAATGGTACCCAACTCCACCCGCTCCCTGTCTGCACACTCTTGGTCAGCGACCCAGCAGTCGTGTAGTAATATTATAGTTCCACTGTTTGTCTCCAGACACTGTGAGACATAGACAAAGAATTGCTATTTAATTGTGCTCTTTTTATAGCGTAATTTACATTGTATACCTGGTTATCCTGGAAAAACAAGGGTCTGGCTGCACTCACCTAAACATGCTTAAATGGGGTGCTGCTGGGGGCCAATAAGTACAGTAAAAATATAAATCCAGCGCACTCACTTATCAACTAAACAGCTACTTTGATGCTGACAGATTTGACTAGTTTTATTAAAAACACCTAATCTAGGCAAAAAATAATGGGGATTTAGTTACACTATATGATCATACATTGCATAAGCCTGCCACAAACGTCAATGTACCCCATCTTTGGAAGGTCCTACTCTCACTGCCAACTGTCTACTAAATGAGCTACTCACTTGGGGAAATCCTTCCATCTCAAATTCTCTGCAGTACAAGGCTAAATAGGGTCCTGAGATGAGACACCTGTGATATACCTGGTTATCCTGGCACAGCCAAGGCATACAATGCAAATTAACTTAGCCCCCACAGTGCTGTACATGCATATTAGTGGTCTGGAATGAATCTCTAAGTAGATTCACATGTTTCAAATTTCTCTACAGATGCTGAGAACTCATTAAAGTGCATGGAGCATCATGGGGCAATGGTATTGGTATTGTTATTGATGGTATTCTTGACACGGGGGGGCTGTGAAGGTAGGTAACATTTTATACTCACCTCCACTGTATTCCCCCATCCCAGTTAACTGTGGTTAACTCTTTATTGTGGTAAAGGAATGAGGAACTGCCTGTAATGGCTGTCAGAGATATCTTGTGATAGATCCCATGCATACAGTGTACCTGCAGTGTAAGGTTTATTGGTGTGTGCTAATATTGTCTCTTTACAAACACCTGCTCTCACTAGGATTTGCTCATCTGTTTACATGTTCTGCCCTCTCTCCCTCGGAGATTTCTAGTATCTCCCACTACAAGTCTCCTTCAAGCATTGGATCTAAACAGCTAATTATTAATAATTCCCACCTGAATCTTCCGGCGCCTTCGCTTTTACAGGGTCTGGATTCTTCCAGGACGGCCCGAAAATAAGACGTTTCAAAGAATGACCAGCACAATTCAAAGACTGATGCAATCACCACAAATACTCTTTCACATAGTACGGCCGACTGAAACCTTGGCAGTAAACACCACAATCACGGTAAATCTAGACATAAAGAAGGAGTGTCATTAATTGGTCTTGTTCTGAAATATGGTGCAAAGTACTAAAAAGTGGAGCAATCACTATGGAAACCAGTGTAACAAGCAGGTACATTGCATTGGTGACTCATCCCGTTTACATTTTTAAAGCACTTTCCAGAATATACAGCTCGCTGTAGTGGTTATGGTGCTGGAATGAAACCACCTTTGAAATGTTTCACTTCTTTGCCGAGGTCTGCAGGGCGCTGCTTCCCCCTTCAACTACTGCCGACAGAGAGCTGGAAGTTCAGGGAGTTGGCTGATCCCTTTTAGCCAATGAGATAAGCCCTGCACTGCTTTCAGCTTTTTGTCATTAGTGGTGGAGAGGTGGGAAGCAGTTCCAGTCGGACCCCAGCTAAGAAGTCAAACTGTTCTCAAATGGTTTGACTATTTACAATTGGGGTGCAACAGAGTGCGACAGTGGTTATGGTGGTAGGCAATAATAGCATTGAGGACTGACAGGGTTATGGATGGACAAAATCCACTGAAACTGACCAAATTCCGACAGGCAATTGTCCTATTTACAAAAGCTAAACACAGAATTCAGAATTTGAAATTCAGTGTCTGGATTAAAAACGGTGCTTTTGCCTCTGCATCCTATACAATGTAGGGATAGTTACAGTATCTCACAAAAGCGAGTACACCCCTCACATGTTTGTAAATATTTTATTATATCTTTTCATGTGACAACACTGAAGAAATGACACTGCTACAATGTAAAGTAGCCTGTAGAACAGTGTGAATTTGCTGTGCCTTCAAAATAACTCAACACACAGCCATTGATGTCTAAACCATTGGCAACAAAAGTGAGTACACCCCTGAAGGCATTCTTACCTCAACCTCAAGAGGTTAAACTGTTCTCGAACGGTTTATCCCCAAAGTTGCCACCAGCAGCGAACTCCACTTCCCCTGGCGGCATCCGGCTTCAGAATTTTCAGATTCAGGAAGCGCAGAGTGGGGCCGGAAACCACCTTTGTGAATGCCTCCAGCAGCGAACTCCACTCCCCCTGGCGGCATCCGGCTTCAGAATTTTCAGAATTTTCAGATTCAGGAAGCGCAGAGTGGGGCCGGGAAGCCACCTTTGTGACCACTCTTAGCCAACCAGCGGCGCCCCTGCCCAGCGGCACTCCCCGCTTTCTGAGTCTGAAAATTCTGAAGCCGGAGGCTGCCGGGGGGTAGTGGACTGCACCGCTGGAGGCAACTTTGGGGTTAAACTGTTTGGGAACGGTTTAACCTCTTAAGGTAAGAGTTAATTTAGATGAAGTTGTTTTGATCGCTGGAGTGTCCCTTTAATCATTGAAATCATTGATAACTTGTGTTAAGTTACAATTTCATGAGATGTTCCATTTATTGTTTTATATCTTTAATAAGCATTCATCAACTGATATGACAAACCAGTTTAGTACTGGCATTGATTACTATGGCACAAATTGCATTGAAGAATAAAAAAGTAACATTGTATCAGTTTCTCTGCCTCCACATATGATAAATTTAAAAAACAGAACTTATAAGAATGATTGACAGGGGCCAAGATGGAGGCGCCCAGTTCCAAGATAATAGTACGGCAGTACTTACCTTACCGGGGCTTTTACTAAAATCTGAATTGGGCAAAATGCTCACTGCAGTACGGAATTATCCAGACTACAAAATACAGACGTGGCTCACACTATGTAACAATGTCTGGAGTTTGCACTGCAGGCTGTGAATGAGCTTGAATGTCACCCGGACCGAGAACTGCCAGCGAGCTCAAACCCGAACCCAGATTCTAGAACTATTTCTTTTTACTATTTGTCCGCTGGGTGCTCGCACTTAAAAGCAAGTGAACAATAATTTGCAAATGTGCCTCCGGCTAAATTTATCCAGTTCCTTTTGTGTTTAGTATCAGTGCTTTGTACATATTCTGAATCCTATCCCTTGGATTGCAAAAAACACTGATTTTAAACCAGACACCAAATGCATTCAGCCGATTGTTAAATATTTAGTCAGTTAGCTTCAGTAAATATGAGTATTGCCAATTCGAATTTGTCAATTTTCAGCAGATTTTGTCCACCCAAATAAAAAAATAAAAAATAGACAGTGATTAATTCTGTCAAATATTTTTATTCAAATAAATACAGGGGATAAGTGCAGCAAATATTACGAATCCTGGGATTTGACAGTTTCCCCTTTAACCCCGGCAGTGCTGTTTCATTAACAAACCTTGTCTTACTGACTGTTCACACACACACACTCTGTCTGTCATATTCCAGAGTCCCTCGTCTGTCTGGTCTGTCATATTCACATTACAGAAATCCTGGCTATCTATCAGGCGATCACCGCAATACCAGAAGATTTATATATATATATATATATTTAAAGAAACCGTAGAACACATCAACTCATCCTTCTTCAACAAACTGATATTCTATAAATAAATGATTAATATTCTGTGTATAAATAAATGGCATATTTTATTACTCTGTGTTCTAGCTGTTAACAAATGATGGCTGTTGAGGTACCTACAGCTCGAAGAGAGAACTGTTAACTGTTAAAATGCTCAGTCATGATAAAAAAAAAAAAAAAAAGTAATGCCCGACCCATGTATATTTTTTTTCTACATTTCACATTTTAAGAGTTTTATTTATTTTTCTTGTTTGTGGAGCCGAATCTCCACACTGCCTTGTATATATTGTTGTATATCCACTGCCTTCATGTCTGCTATATCAAGTCCAACGCATGCTTACTGTTATCTTTTCGTGACTCACAGGGAATGACAGGCGATGGATGGCAAGAGTAGATAGGGTGGTCGCGATGGGCAGGTGAGTATTGTGGGAGAATGGGGTTTGACAAGTCTTGAAAAAAGAAGAAGTGGAACTTGCCTTAAGCACCACCCTTTGGCAATTGTCAACATCAGACTAAGTAATTATGTATTTTACGAGAAAAAAGAGCAACAAGGAAGATTTAAAAAGAGGAAGACAAAAGGAAACTGGAGCAAGGTATGTTTGGGGTGACAGAGCAGTTTTAAGTAACTGGTAAAAGTTCCATCCATTTTCCTAATTTTATCTCTCATCTGGTTATATATATTTATAGAACCACAAGCAGAAGTGGGATACGGCTGTACAGTCTATATAGGGAACATACAAGGAAAAAAACAATAGTGTGATACAGTATATACAGTGAAAATGTGCGCTTAAATGGATGCACTCACGAGATAGTAAAGGTAAAACAGCATTCAAGGTGCCTCCCCAGGAAGTGTGGGGGGATGCTGGTATCCTTCGGTAGTGTCTAGCAGCCAAATGGGACACAGGACTCCAGGTGAGTAATGGTAGAAAATATTTGTAGTTTTATTTTCTTTAAAAGGTGATACAACACCAAGCAGATAAAATATAAAAGTGCAGCAGTAGGTCCAACGCGTTTCGTTCAACACAGGAACTTCATCAGGGACCGCACAGTAAAACAAATCAACAGCAATATTGCAGATTGTAAAAAAATACACATCCTACTCACCCTAACAATAATCACTATAAATAGGGCTAATCCCAATGTCCCATTGGTCCTAAGTGTGGGGGGTGTCCTCCGGGCTGCTCTCCATTGGTCAAGGGATAATATCATCCAGCTGATTCCATTTTCGGCATTTCAATGCCCAGAAAACGAGCGCGTTTTTTTCATACGCCGGAACCGGAAGTAGACGTTTTCTTTCACTTCCACGTTCCACATGCGTTCCACGTGCGTTCCACATGCGTTCCAAGGGCAGTCCGCACATGCTCAGTGGGTATTACACAACTATCTCAATCGAAAACATCCTAATGCATTTAAAAAAGCCCTTAAAAGCTCAAGACATAACTAAAGGTGCAATTAATCTCTAGAAAGAGAAAAAATAAATTAATATGTGATATACAAACATAATTAATTACTTGAGTGAACTTGAACTTGTCATGTGACAAAATTAAACATTAAACATTATACTTCTGGTGTCTGTAATTCTATGGAAATAGCAAACACTTTCTCTGCAAATCTATTTAAAGTGACAGACTCTTCATAAATTTCTATAAACCTCTTCTTTATTGAGGATATTGTCATAATAAACCCCTCCATAGGTTTATTTTAAAGTGACACGCACCTTATCTCCAAAAACCTGTTTGAAGTTATAGATTCCTCCGTGAATCAGTAAAGGTGACAAGCACCTATTACAAAATTATCCGAGTGACTCATACCTGATAGGCTAAAAAAATAATCAACTAAAAAACCATAACCTATAAATTTTACAAATGTTCCCTGAATATTATTAGTTAAGGACATTATAAATACCTGATTAGTACACATAACTGTATAATATAAACTACGTAAGTTATTATTATTGTTTCATATATGCTATCTTGATCTGTTTTTTATCTTAATTATATTCTTTGGTTTCATACATATGCACCAAAAATAGATCACTCTCATTGTCCCATATCATCAAAAAAAAGAAAGGAGAAATTCTGAGATGAAATCACTCACACTTTAATGAGCCGTTTAGAAGTAGGCTCAGGACTTATGCAGCTTTCATGTCACTTAAATGGGACATGTGCATTTCCTTGAATCCTCAGGCCAGTTCCCCTTAGGTCTCAATGATCATCAAGTTTGGAGTCAGGAGTCAGGAGCCAGGAGCCAGGAGCCAGGAGTACAGGATAAGTAATTTTATTTTAACAAATAGTTAAAAGATAAATAATAAGAAGCAGTATTGCAACACACAACGCGTTTCAACCAACTGTTTGTGGTCTTCCTCAGGTGCTCTTCCAAATCACAATGGATGTATCACAGTTTATATAGGGGGTAGTATTACATGCTTAATTGTTAAATCAGTAACATATGTATAAGTAATTACCCATATATGGTCCGGACCGGATGTGGTCTGCCACCTCCAATATGGCTCCACATCCGGTTCGGAGGAACACACAAAATAAAATACAATAATACATAAGTAACAATAAAGCACAGTATTCATGGTAAAAGCCATCTCCCATCGTAATCAACATCCATGATATAACAAAATCGTTTGATGATATGGGACAATGAGAGTGATCTATTTTTGGTGCATATGTATGAAACCAAAGAATATAATTAAGATAAAAAACAGATCAAGATAGCATATATGAAACAATAATAATAACTTACGTAGTTTATATTATACAGTTATGTGTACTAATCAGGTATTTATAATGTCCTTAACTAATAATATTCAGGGAACATTTGTAAAATTTATAGGTTATGGTTTTTTAGTTGATTATTTTTTTAGCCTATCAGGTATGAGTCACTCGGATAATTTTGTAATAGGTGCTTGTCACCTTTACTGATTCACGGAGGAATCTATAACTTCAAACAGGTTTTTGGAGATAAGGTGCGTGTCACTTTAAAATAAACCTATGGAGGGGTTTATTATGACAATATCCTCAATAAAGAAGAGGTTTATAGAAATTTATGAAGAGTCTGTCACTTTAAATAGATTTGCAGAGAAAGTGTTTGCTATTTCCATAGAATTACAGAAACCAGAAGTATAATGTTTAATGTTTAATTTTGTCACATGACAAGTTCAAGTTCACTCAAGTAATTAATTATGTTTGTATATCACATATTAATTTATTTTTTTCTCTTTCTAGAGATTAATTGCACCTTTAGTTATGTCTTGAGCTTTTAAGGGCTTTTTTAAATGCATTAGGATGTTTTCGATTGAGATAGTTGTGTAATACCCACTGAGCATGTGCGGACTGCCCTTGGAACGCATGTGGAACGCACGTGGAACGCATGTGGAACGCGGAAGTGAAAGAAAACGTCTACTTCCGGTTCCGGCGTATGAAAAAAACGCGCTCGTTTTCTGGGCATTGAAATGCCGAAAATGGAATCAGCTGGATGATATTATCCCTTGACCAATGGAGAGCAGCCCGGAGGACACCCCCCACACTTAGGACCAATGGGACATTGGGATTAGCCCTATTTATATTTTTACAATCTGCAATATTGCTGTTGATTTGTTTTACTGTGCGGTCCCTGATGAAGTTCCTGTGTTGAACGAAACGCGTTGGACCTACTGCTGCACTTTTATATTTTATCTGCTTGGTGTTGTATCACCTTTTAAAGAAAATAAAACTACAAATATTTTCTACCATTACTCACCTGGAGTCCTGTGTCCCATTTGGCTGCTAGACACTACCGAAGGATACCAGCATCCCCCCACACTTCCTGGGGAGGCACCTTGAATGCTGTTTTACCTTTACTATCTCGTGAGTGCAGCCATTTAAGCGCACATTTTCACTGTATATACTGTATCACACTATTGTTTTTTTCCTTGTATGTTCCCTATATAGACTGTACAGCCGTATCCCACTTCTGCTTGTGGTTCTATACATATATATGATAGTTTTTTGGTGGATAACGATCGTGGGAGGCTACAGACTAATTGAAGTTAAGTAATCGATATTTAACACTCAACAACGTAGTTGTTTTGTTTTGCGGTTATATATATTTGGCTGTGCCACATAAGTACACCCCATTAGGGAGCTGTCTACTAAATAGCTGAAAGATCAAAATTAAGATAAGCCTCACAGACACCGGTATATTTTGGCACCTGTCGACCCCTGATTTAAAATATCCGAACCTCCTCATCACTCAATGACATTTTTATTAATTTGTTGCAGCTCTCCTGTTGTCCTATTTTCTTCTCAAAAAATGTGATGATCTCGATAAACTTTTATTTTCATGTCACAAGCTACTTTGCACTATGACTTTAAGCACGTGCACCTACCATACTCTACCTGCACTTACCCTAATTAGGTACATTCACATAGAGCAAGGAATAAGTAATAGCAAATCAAACAGGAGTCTTACGGGAATCTGTAAGAGAACAGCAGGTCTTGTATTGTGAACAGAAACCTCGCCTGAGTACTTACATCCTGAATGATTCTTAGTAAATCCCAAGAGTAATCACTAAATTGTACATTGTGGGAAATTCACTACAACTAGGTCAACGACCGTAGCCAGGTTGGAAAAACATCGCTAACTCAGCTATTTGCCAAGTTTGGCTATTCGGCTTTAATTCACTGCTGAGCACTTGACAATTCACAATTTAGTGAATAACTACCGTCGTACAATGTGAATAAAGAGAGAAATTACTTCGTATCATAGACTAAAAAGGAAAACATTTACAAAATGCCACTGTCAAATTTTGGGGGGAAATAAAGCAATATACATGAAAAGTTAAAACAGTTATTCACTTGACATCGAATTGTAGGGAGTCGAAAAAATTAATTGTGAAATAGTGGCTAAAATAGCAACACTGTGACTATTGATTAGTCGGATAATTATTTCAAATCAGTTTTTTGGGGGGGGCTTAAATTTGGTGGCCAATTCATTACAATTGGTAGTTTATAACTCCCTCAATCACATTCTTTGTTTATTTGTTTATTCTATTTTTTTTTTATTTTTTTTTAAAGTGTACAGATTTCCAGTTTGATGGGTGCAGAGATTTTGGGGCTGAGCGTGGCGCAGGTTTTCACTTCCACCGTTGATACATACAGCATGCGATGTGAGCACCAATTAGCAGTGTCTGACAGAGACCTTCAGATGTCATAGACCCCCTGATTCTATGGAGATTTACATCTCACACAGCAGGACAGATAGGGGCTTGTCTGCAGGTAGTAATTCCGCATGGGATCTGTCTGGCCTGAGCCTCAAAGCACACTGAAGGTCACAGCTGTGATTTAAACATTCATCCCCTGGTGCTCAGCTCCCACCTGCTGGGCAATTCTTTCTTATCACCTGTTTATTCATCATTTATTTAATTTTTTTTTCTCTTTTTTTTATTTTTATTTAAGCTCTTAGGCCAAGCCTGAAATAAATGGTGTCTCAGCTGTGATACGCTGATTAACTTTATATTATGGAGGAGTTAATTTTATCAAAAAGGTTTAATTTAACCCAGGCTGACAGTTCTTCTCTCTGAGCAGCGGACTGGCACGAATTAACATCTAGGGAGAGAAGTGAGCAGTAACAGGCCGTGGTCAATCTAATCTCACATGCATTTCCAAACTTGTAACACATGATGATTTACAATTCAATTAGATAAAAGATGGTGGAGGATGAGGTCAAACGCAATAAGTCACTGGGTAACTAGGCAGTTGCAGAAACAGAAGACTGAAAAAAATAGGGGAGAGTTTTATGGGTCTCTGTAAAAGCATTGAGCTCCCGACACGCCATAGATCACTGCTTGGATCTGATTAGAGAGAGATTCTCTGCCATGTATCTTCCAACAACTGTCTGCCTAGAATTGGATGATAGAAATGCAGCATGGTCCCGGTTAGATTAAAATTATTACCGTATTGTAATTTCGGCTAATTAATTGCTGCATGGGTAAGGAGAAAATGACATATTCTAAGCAGGTTGTAAATATTTGTATTTGGCGCTTGCATTAGTAACCTGGCAGATATGATCAACGACACCAATATTTTACTGTCACTTGATAAGATTTGATATAAACAGGGGTAATGTATAAATAACAATTCTGGGGAAAAGTTGCAAACATGGAACAATCGACAGGAGTATTTCATTGGTTTCCATGGTAACTGCTTCACATTTAGAACTATGACCCCTACCCCTACCCCCCAGCCCGCCATCCTCCAGTTATTTTTTTGTTTTGTTGTTAAAGGTAAAAGGTAGAGAGGAATTAAAAGGTGGATGCATGACCCCATATTAAGCTGTGTTTCAATGACGATCACACATATACTGGTTAATAAACAGAAACTAAATAAATCAGTTCTGAAACAGACTGTCTACACTAAGCATGTCAAACTCAAAGGCTAAGACGGGCCAAATAAACAAGATTTCCGTTTATGTGGGCCGCAAAAAAAAAAAAACTTTATTTATTTCAAAAAGTACAGTATAAAAAAAGTTGCCTAACTGACACTGGACATCCTCACGCTTGTAGGGCTTCAAAGTAAACAAAAGAGCGAATTTATTGTAAGGAGACGTGCATTTGCATATAACCAACGTTTCAGTCTAACTACCTTGGCATATTAAGAAATGTTTGTAATGGGACTGAAATGGTGAATGTATGCTGTTATCTTGTTTATTTTGAAGTTCTATGAGTCTGTTCGTGCAGCATTGAGGTTGTGTCTACCAATTCTTCCCAGCTGAAGCCATTCATGGGGAATTGAGAAAGGATGCTGAATTTACTAGGTGCGTGCTTGCCCAGCCCAGAGTGCCGTAAAGGCATTACCATCCCTCGCCCCCACACAAGTGATCAGTGCTCAGTATTACTCCAGTATTGTGCTCCTTGAGCAGTATCTGTAGCTCCCTTGTTGCTGTGCTGAATACCAGCCTTAGGCTTGGCCTCCGTTTATGTGTTGCTGTGCTGAATACCAGCCTTAGGCTTGGCCTCCGTTTATGTGTTGCTGTGCTGAATACCAGCCTTAGGCTTGGCCTCCGTTTATGTGTTGCTGTGCTGAATACCAGCCTTAGGCTTGGCCTCCGTTTATGTGTTGCTGTGCTGAATACCAGCCTTAGGCTTGGCCTCCGTTTATGAGCCCGTGCTGCCTGACCTGACCTTTTTTGCTAGTCTAATCTTGCTTTCGCCTCATCCTTATCTATACCTCGCCATGGACTCTCTCAGTGTATTACTGTCTCCTGGGCTCCACGTTTTGTTACAAAATAATTATATTGCTAAGCAATTATACTGCTGAGCATACACTTTTACCTATTAACCCTTCTTTTACCAGACAGAAAGTTTATCCAGTATATTAGTTGGATTTTACCGGTTTGCATGTTAGCGTCACATAACTATATACAGTATATATATCTTATCATTAAGGCTCTTAACATGATATTCGCCACACTAACTCAAGGTCAAATATTTGTTCAAGTGACCTCTATGGTCCAGTACCATAACAACTTCCACAGCAGCATCCAGACGTATATTTTTGCCAGCACCTTATCCTTGCGGTTTATCAAGATACCTAAACCACCCCTACTCTGAGTACAACCAGATGCTGCGCATGCGCACAGGCAAGGAGCTTCTCTCCATTTTTCAACTAATCTCTTTATCTCCTGCTTACTAAGCAGCCTTTTTGTTTACTATTTATTAATTTCCTGTTTATTAATCATGTTATTTCCTGTTTATTAGCAGTCTATTTACTGCCCCTCCTCCCCAATTTAATACACTGGCCCCCTGACTTCCCCAAATTAATACAGTGCCCCCTCCCTCCCATTGAAGTATTTCCTTTTTATTAACAGTCTCGTTAGTTCCTGTTTAGTAACCAGTCTCTCTTTCCCCATTTTCTCTTTAGTGTCTGTTTGATTCCGCCCCTCAATGTATCTCCATTTGTTTCATTATTCATCTCCATTTGTTTTTCTATCTCTCATTCTCTCTTGCTATCGATCTCATTCTCTCTCCATTGCCATGTTTTATTTCACTCTCTCTTTTATTTCACTCTCTCTTTTGTCATCCTCTTGACTCTTCCCCTTATACTCAAATTCCTCAAACCCTAATTTATTTTACTTTCCACCCTTCTCTTAATTCCACCCCATGGTCTCCTCTCCCTCTGATCATAGGATTATTTTTTTCCACTTTTTGGCTCGGATTATGGTCCCCAAGTGCAGCCTTTTCTCATTCATCTTAAGTGTGACAGAACTCGAAGGAAGTGATGTCCATCCACATCCTCCAAGCATGCAAAAGAAGCCTTACAGGAGGAGAAGAATGGCCCATCACAGTCTGAACGCTGGACCAAAGGAAAGCCACCCTCCTGACAAGTGATATTGAAAGAGTAGGGTCGCTAAAACATCTTAAATTTGTGTGTTCCTGTCAGTGTGTATGTTTGTTTGTCACAGTATGTGTGGCTGGCAGTGTGTCCGTCTGGCAGATTGTGTTGGTATGTTTGTCTGTGCATTGCTGTCAGTATGTGTGCAAGATTGTCTAGAACAGGGGTAGTCAACCTTTTAATACCTACCGCCTACTTTTGTATCTTTGTTGATGGTAACATTTCCTTACTGCCCACCAGTGCCACAGTAACTAATTTTATAGCGTAACTGTGATTTTTTATTATTTTTTTTTTAGAAAGGAGGGGTTTTTAAAAATAAATATGTACTTACATTTATCTATTTGTTTCCTATTTTCTTTTTTTTTTCTGTGTGTCTGTGAGGTGCTGTGTGTGAAGGGTGCTGTGTGTGTGAAGGGTGTAGTGTGTGTGTGAAGGGTGCTGTGTGTGTGTGAGGGGTGTTGTATGTGTTTGTGTGTAACGGGTGTAGTGTGTGTAAGAGGTACAGTGTGTGTGAGGGGGAATTGTGAGTGAAGGGTGCTGTGTGTGTGTGTGTGTGTGGTGCTTTATGTGTGTGAAGGGTGCAGTGTGTGTGTGAGGGGTGCAGTGTGTGTTGTGTGTGTGAGGGGGCAGTGTGTGTGAGAGGAGCAGTGTGTGTGAGAGGAGCAGTGTGTGTGAGGTGAGCAGTGTGTGTGAGGGGTAGTGTGTGTGAGGGGTGCCGTGTGTTTGAGGGGTGCTGTGTGTGTGAGGGGGCAGTGTGTGTGTGAGGGGTGCTGTGTGTGTGAGGGGTGCTGTGTGTGTGAGGAGTGCTGTGTGTGTGTGAGGGGTGCTGTGTGTGTGAGGAGTGGGGTGTGTGTTTGAGGGGGGCATTATGCGTGGTGGCGTGTTCACTTTAGTCTTCAGCTCCTCCGGCTGCAGGCTGACTCTCCTGTCCTCCTGCAAGCACAGCACTGTACCAGAGCATTGCCATGGTAACGCGTGGCAACGCTCTGACCAGCCTGCTCACAGGAGGAACACAGAGCCTCCCTCTGATGCCAGCACGCATCTTTGATCTCCTCACCAGCCCGAGAGAGCTTGCAGCAAGGCTGGCTCTGCATGGGCTGGCAGGGGAGATGAAATGATCTTCCCTGCCGGCCTTGGTCCACGGCCATCAAAGCCCACCGGGCATTTTCTGCAGAACCCACCATCGCCCACCTGAAAATTCCAAACCAACCACTAGCGGGCGGTAGGGACCAGGTTAACTACCCATGGTCTAGAATGTATATCTGTGTGAGTGATATATATATATGTCAGAGTGCATGTGAGTGTGTATGCGTGAATGAGTGGTTGGGTTGGTGGTGTCCCAGCCCATTGGTTTGGAAGGGGCTACAATTGTTCTGCAGCCGTGCATATAACTGTGCTAACATTCCATGTAGTTAAATTACATTCACTGCTTAAAGTTTTATCAAATTGTGGAGCACATACAACCTTCTGCATGACTTCAGCAATATTTGCTAACGTTGCTATTTACTGACGATGAAGTCAGACATAGGCAGGATTCTCAATGTGAAATGAGAATAATTGATTCTCTCGGCTTTCCGGATACTGAGTAATTATTTTTGGTAATGAAAAGCTTTCTGTTTATTAATATTGTGACAAAGGATTACATCATTTTCTTTTGTTGGGAAATTTATTCTGATGTCATCATGCTTCAGAGGATCAAGCATGATGACCCAGCGAATGCAGTAAACACACTATCTTTTAACAAGATAAATATAATGCATTTATATTAGCTTCTCGAAAACCAATACATTAAAGATTATTATTTCTTGAAAATTCTTCAATTCTGAATATGTTAGCAAAATTTAAAAAATGTCTCCTTTCATACCATAATAAAGTATATAAAAAGAGTAATTTTGTTAAACAGCGAGTTACACAGTTAAGTTAACTTAACTACTGTCCTATCTCGCTACTGCCTTTTGCATCCAAGATCCTTGAAAGAATTGTGTATGCGAGATTGACAGACTTCCTCGAGTCCAACTCTCTGCTAGACCCGCTTCAGTCTGGTTTCCATGCTAAGCACTCTGTGGAAACGGCACTGACCAAAGTATCCAATGATCTACTCACTGCAAAATCGTGTGGTCACTACTCTATCCTAATTCTCCTTGACCTTTCTGCGGCTTTCTCATCCTCCGCAATATCGGTCTACAAGTTACTGCTCTCTCCTGGTGCTCCTCCTACCTCTCCCAGTGCTCTTTTAGCGTTTCTTTCTCTGGCTCTGCTTCTTCTCCCCAACTCCTCTCTGTTGGCGTTCTCCAAGATTCAGTCTTTGGTTCCCTATTGTTATCCATCTATACTGCCCCCCTTAGTAAACTCATTAGCTCCTTTGGCTTCAAATATCATTTATATGTGGATGACACGCAAATCTATCTGTCCTCACTTGATCTCTCCCCATCCCTCTTGACTAGTGTCTCTGACTGCTTCTCTGCTATTTCTAACTGGATGGCTGCCCACTTCCTTAAACTCAACTTGACCAAAAATGAAATTCTTGTCTTTCCTCCCTCAAGTGTTGCTGCTCCTGTGTCTGTCTCCCTCCAAGTCAACGGTGCTACCATCAGCGCCACCATGCAGGCTCGCTGCCTAGGTGTTCTCTTTGACTCCGACCTCTCCTTCACGCCTCATGTTCAGTCTATCACCAAATCCTGCCGCTTCCATCTCAAAAACATTGCGCGCATCCGACCCTACTTAACGCCAGATGCGACTAAGGTACTGGTCCATTCCACTATCCTTTCTCGCCTTGACTACTGTAATCTGCTTCTCAGTGGCCTTACATGCTCCCAATGTGCACCGTTACAGTCCATAATAAAAGCGGCAGTGAGGCTCATCTTCCTGTCCACCCGCACATCCCATGCCTCACCCTTCCGTCAGGCCATACATTGGCTTCCTGTAAAATATAGGACTCAATTTAAAATTCTGGTTCTTGCTTTCAAATCTCTACATAATGCTGCTCCCGCCTATCTATCCTCCCTAATACAGAAGTATGTCCCGTCTAGGCCCTTACGCTCTGCTGAAGACTTACGTCTATCTTCTGTCTGTACTCCCACCTCTGATGCTCGCCTTCAAGATTTCTCAAAGGGCTGCACCATTCCTCCTCTGTTAGATGCTCACCCAGTCTCCACTCCTTCAAAAAAATCATTAAAAAGCCACTTCTTCATGAAAGTGTATCAAACTGTTAATAGCTCCCGACTGATTCCGCTCTTGCAACTGTCACTAGTCTAATACTATCCTTAGCTTTTGTGTCATTTTACCCCACTCCCTCTAACATGTAAGCTCATTGAGCAGGGCCCCCAACCCCTCTGTTCCTGTGTGTCCAACTTGTCTGGTTACAACTATATTAACATAATAAAAAGAATTTGCACAGAATGTATTTATTTATTTATAAAATATTTTACCAGGAAAGATACAGTGAGATTTCTCTCGTTTTCAAGTATGTCCTGGGACAACAAATCATTGCATTGATACAATAGGGTACAATAAAATGCAAAAACCATATTAATACACTATATATACAAAATTTAACATAGAACAGGGAGGAAATATTTAATCAACCATGACAGGTGCATTCTGTTTTGAGATATGTAGAGAGAGATCTCTTAAAGGATTTTAGGCCTGGGGAAGATTTGAAAGTGTGCGGGAGGTTGTTCGATAATTCCGGGGCTCTGTTGGAAAAGGAGGACAGGCTGCTTTCTTTTTGTGTTGAGGTAGACTAAATAAAGTGCTGGTACTGGATCTGAGGTTATAGGAGGTGGGGACAGCTGGGGAGAGCATTCTACTCTGGTAGGGTGGGAGCTTCCAAGAAAAGCTCTTAAACACAAGGCTGGAAAGAAGAAGGGTGCGTCTGGATTCCAGCAACAGCCAGTTTAGTTCTTTTAGTATGTCACGATGGTGGGTCATGTAATTACATTGTAGCACAAATCGGCAGAACGAGTTATACAATGTATTACGTTTATTAAGGTGGGTTTGCGGTGCAGATGTATATACTACATCCCCATAATCAATGATTGGCATCAGCATTTGCTGTACAATCTTTTCCTTTACTGTAGGGCTTAGGCAGGATTTGTTTCTGTACAGGGCACCTAGTTTTGGATAAAGTTTAGATGCACGTTTTTCTATGTGGAGACCAAAAGATAGATTGGGGTCTAACATCATACCCAAGTATTTGAAAGAGTGGACTGCGGTCAGTGTGCTATTTGATTATGTTTTGATGGATAGGTGGGAATTGTGTAATTTGTGTAATTTAGGTACTGTTCCAAAGATCATTGTGACAGTTTTGGCAGTGTTTAGGAAGAATTTGTTTTTTGTGATCCACTTTTCTACCTCTGTAAACTGGTCTTGGAGCACAGCCTCAAGCTGCGGTAGATCGGATTTGCTCACATAGATCACTATGTCGTCTGCGTACATGTGTACATTTGAGGATTTAAGTATTGGCATGATTGGTTGAGAACTCGGGCTCCCTGACAAGTTTATCAGAGTAAGGATCCTTTACTTTATATAAAAACCTGTAGCTATCCATGGACCCAGCACTGAACCTTTCAGCTGTCAGAAATCTGCAGATTTACATGAAGATGCTAAAATGTAAATATAGTTACGTGACTATAACTAGTTATTCTCATTCCAAAGGGCATTGCAATATCCTCCTTCCCCTCGGCTGCTAAAATACATCCCTGTACTTCCTTTGTAGGTTCCAGATCAGTGATGTAGGGGGGATGTCATTAACAATCCTGTCAGTGACAGGTAAATTCAATGTCTGCTCTAACATATACCTGCATTGACTTACAACCCTCCCAAAAATCTCCCAATGCCACAGCTGGTGTCCAACTCAAGCCCTTATCTCACTGGCAAACACTATTGTGACTAGGCCCTGGAGTTCCGACTGTCAAAGTCACTATTTAATACATTGCAAAATACTTGCAAAATCACTGTGTAATACATTGTTATTCTGGCAATATAATACATAACAGTTAAAGAGTAGGAGTAAGTGCTTTGCAAGTGGTCCCCTTGATACCCACGCTCAATGGCAACACTGACTTAAATCAGTAAACAGTGGGCCAAGCACTTGACAATATACTCTGCCAAGGATGAGGCCAGCATTCACCAACTGGACCACCAGGGACCCCCATTCCTGCAGGAAGATAAGCATCCATACTCAGCAAGCGATACACACAATCACACTTACACAACGACACACTTGGACAAATCTACACAAAATCACACTCAGACAGCCCCTGCACATATCTCACTCGGGTGTATAGATTACGAAGGGGCAATTAATGGGTGACTATGAAGGTTACGTCCCTGCCTAATATATTCTGTGAAACTCCGTATGACACAATATCTTTGAATTATTTTTTAGTTTTGCACCTGCAGTATTAACCCCGCACCTGCTGTATTAACCCCCTCCATGCTGTATTCATCCCGCAGCAATAACCCTAAACTTGCTATTGTAACTTAAGGGCCCACACCCGCCACTCATGAGTGGCGGCTGGGGAAGACGGGACAGTAGGTCCTCTCCCCCTATTGTATTTTAGGGTCCCCACCCACTGCACATGTGTGGGGGCCAGGGGAGGTTGTCAATAGGTCTTGCCTATTGTAACTTAAGGGCCTCCACCAGCCTACCCCCTATTGTATTTTAGGGTCCCCACCTGCCGCGCATAGGTGTGGGCCGGGGGGGACGGGACAGTAGGTCCCTCCCCCCTATTGTATCTTGGGGCCCCCATCCGCCACTCATGGGTGGGGGCCGAGGGAGAACACTAGGTCCCCCATTTAGTTCACTGGCCCCCACTCTTGGTGTACGAGTTGGGGCTCGGGGACACACACTTTGTCTGCCCCGTAAATTATTTTTATAGGTGCCCCACTAAGGGGAACTTTATTAAAATAGTGAGAGGTCTTTTCACAAGAGTGAGCAGCCACAAGCTGCTCACTGTTTAGTAGACATGCCCCTACTTGCGGTATAGCGAGTAGGGCCAAAATTTACTAATACTAAGTAATCGTTACTTAGTATTAGTACTCGCGGCACAAATATGATCAGAGTTTCATTTATTTGAATGGACAAACTGTTCTCATTCTGTTGAAATACGGTAGTTTCGCCAGTGTTCGAAAGCCGAATGAAGCAGCAGGAGGAAGGTGAGAATTGTGGGAAAATTTATTTGACCACAGGAAAAGGAGCGGACTTTGCTCCTCCCCTGGGTCAAAGCTGGTCAAGCGTAGGAAAAATACATAAGACAAAATAGTCCCTACTCTGTCTTATGTTTTAAAGAAAACTAGAACAGACAGGAAGAAATGGAGAACTGATCCTGGATCTGGAGGTCATCCATGAATGCAAGATTTCCATGGATTCATGGAAATCTCTAAGAATCCTTAGACAGAAATAAATAGAATGGGAATCTTGCTAAATGTTGAAGGTTTGTTGGTAGGTTGGACATCAGGAATAGGCAGCCTTTGGCACTCCAAATGTTGTAGACAACATCTCCCCTGGTACTATCGTTATGGCTGTAAGAGCATTATGGGAGATGTAGTCCTCAACAACTTGAGTTCCGAAGGTTTACTACCTCTCCGTTAGATAGTCAATGCAGACCAGGTCATCGTTATCTTCAAGTTCTTGATAGTGCAGCCACTGTTATAGTTATAGAAACACAAGTTTCATATTGTGTTTTCATGGTTAAATCTTCATATTTGGATCTCATTGTCTCTTGTAGACAGATAAGATTAATATTGTACACTTTATTTTTCCAGTAGACAATTTATGTACAAATCACTTTATAAATTGCCAGATTTAGTGAGAATTTTTATGTTCATTTACTGTTAAGTTGATTATGATTTTAATGCTTTGAATAATGAACTGGTGACTGCAAGACTCTGATACAATATTGTCTTTTATACAGTTCACCCAAACCACATCCAGTGATTATTATAAATATATGATAATGCATCGTGCGTTGGCCGAATGCCACTCAAGATAATACCTTTTATTTAATGTTTTAGTGCTTTGTCGGATGCTGTGACTGTTGGTGTGATGACTGGGGCTACTGATGATGACTTGGTTTGTGGCCAGTGGTTTTCCAAGGCAATAGATAATGAATTATCAGTGAATTTTGAATACCATTTGCAAAGAGAACAACAGTTTATTAGTGTGTCTGCTAGCTTTACCCAGCGGGACACATGTAATTGAAGTTCAATGGAACTGCTTACGAAATTTTAGACAGGTAGATATAGTTGGAACAGTGGAACGCGGTCTGGATGTTACAACTTGGCAAGTTTCTGGCACGACAGAGTCGTAAATGTGGTATTTACTTGACACACAGCCAATAGGGAACTTCCATGTTGTGGGTTTAATTATTTATTTACCAGTTCTCAGACAGCGCTTTTATCCAAAGCACATTGCGATTTATGTAAAAAAACTCTTAATTATTATTATTATTATTATTATTGGTATTTATATAGCGCCAACTTATTCCACAGCACTTTACAATATTATAAAAGGGGAAACTTACTAGAAATGAGACAATTACACAGTGACACAGGAACAATAGGTAGATGAGGACCCTGCTCAAACAAGCTTACAGTCTAAAGGATGTGGGGTATTAAGGACACAACAGGGCAGCAACAGTGACAGCCACCAAACAAGGTGGAAAAGTAACAGAACTGGAGGTGAGAGTGGAGTGTGGCTCTTTAGGAGAGAGAAAGAGACAGATCCAGAGTTACTCTGGTTGGCCATAAGCATTTCTGAACAGATGGGTTTTGAAGGACTTTTTAAACAATTGAAGACTAGGGGAGAGTCTGATGGGGGTGGGCAGGCTGTTTCAAAGGAAGGGAGCCGCCTGCGAAAATGTCCTGCAAACGCAGGTTAGCAGTTAGATTGCGAGCAGCAGACAAGTGAAGATCACCGGCAGAGCGGAGAAACCGTACCTACGAATCAGTAAAGACATGTAACAGGGGCTAGAGTTGGTTAGAGCTTTATGGGTTAGAATTTTGAATTGACACCTATAGGATACAGAAAGCCAGTGTAAGGATCAACAGAGGGGTGAGGTATGGAAAGTGCGGGGGGTGAGAAAGATCAACCTGGAGGCAGCATTCATTACAGATTGCAGGGGGGCAGTTCAGCTTCTGGGCAGATCAACTAGGAGAGAATTACAGTAGTCCACGCGATAGATTACCAGAGCATGAGCAAGCTCCTTGGAAGCATCTTGCATAAGAAATGGGTGGATGCAGGTGATGTTTTTGAGGTTGAATCGACAGGTTTTAGCAACAGACTGGATATGGGTCACAAAGGTGAGGCCAGAATCAAAGATAACATGAAGACAGCGAGCTTGCAAGGATGGACTGATGCAAGCACCAGGCCCGGAATGGCCATCGGGCATACCGGGCAAATGCCCGGTGGGCCGCGATGGCCGTGGGGCCGAGGCCGGCAGGGGAGATCACAGGATCTCCCCTGCCAGCCCCTGCAGGGCCAGCGCTACCCGAGCGCCACCCCCACTGTGTGTCTCCATGGGCCGGTGGGGAGATCAAAGATCTCCCTCACCGGCCCAGAGACACTTCCAGGCGGCAGGAGAGGGTGTGAGGGAGGGAGGAGAGGACCGGCGGAGCTCTAGCCAGCAGCTCCGCCGGGTCCTCTCGCGAGGTCTGAGTGTTGCCGCGGCAACACTCAGATCTCGCGAGAGTGAACTCTAGCTGGCAGGTTAGAGTTCACTCTCACCACTGGACCACCAGGGGAGGCAGCATGGTCCCCCTCCCAGGTAGAACGGCACCCCCCCTCCCAGGCTAAAGGTAAGAAGGGAGGGGGGGGATATAACCTTTTTTTTTTTATTATTAATAAAAAAAAAAATTTAAATTAAAATAAAAAATCACACTAACAACCCCCTCACACACATCACCCCCTCACACACACATCACCCCCAGACACACACAGCACCCAGAAACACACACTGCCCCCACATACATACACTGCCCCCATACACACACACTGCCCCATACACATACACTGCCCCCACATACATACACTGCCCCCATACACATACACTGCCCCCACATACATACACTGCCCCCATACACACACATTGCCCCACATACATACACTGCCCCCATACACACACATTGCCCCCACATACATACACTGCCCCCACATACATACACTGCCCCCATACACACTCATTGCCCCATACACACAATTGCCCCCACACACATACACTGCCCCATACACATACACTGCCCCCATTCACATACACTGCCCCCACATACATACACTGCCCCCATACACACACACTGCCCCCACATACATACACTGCCCCCATACACACATTGCCCACCATACACATACACTACCGCTCCCACACACATACACTGCCCCCATACACACACATACACTTCCCCCATACACACACATTGCCCATATACAATGCCCCCAATACACACACACACCCTACACACACATTGGCCCCCACACACATACACTGCCCCATATACACAAACTTCCCCCATACACACATTGCCCCCCACTCACACTGCAACACACACACACTTCCCCCCTAACACACACACTGCCGTCCTCACGTACACACTGCAACTTTCACACACACACACACACACACACTGCTCGCACAGTCCTTCTTACACAAACACACACACACTGCACCCCTGCTCCTATGCCCTACTACAGCACCATTTCCAAGCAGACCTCAGGTAAGTTGTCAAACTGTTCTTAAACGGTTTGACTACTTACTCTGGGAGGGGGTCCCGGCACTACTGGCACCATAACCACTACTCTGAGCTGTAGTGGGTATTGTGTCTGGATTATTTCTCTAAATAATCTGCAAGTGCCCCTACCGAGGTCAGGCTCTGGATCCGCCACTGACACAGCACCCCCAGACACACACAGCACCCAGACACACACAGCACCCCCAGACATACACAGCACCCAAACACTCACAGCGCACCCAGACACACAGCACACATCACCTTCAGACACACACATCACCCTCACTCACACACACACAGCACACACTCGCTACATCCCCTATAACACTATGCCCCCTATACACACACTCTCTACAGCCCCTAGCCACACATATTACACCACAAACACAAATGAAATTGACCTATTTACACAATACCACACCACACTCTACACACACACAATCCCACAAGCAGGCTCCAAACACATGCACCATACACTTTCCTGGCCCTTTTGTCCTCTGGTATCCCACTTGTGGAGACACCAGAGACAATTTAAAAGCAAACACAGTGCAAGCATGTTATTAAATTTGCTTGCGCTGCGCAGAACAAATACAGGGCCTTTTTCTAATGCCAGAGCTCTTCAGCGGTGCTCTGCACATTGAACCAACTTGCTCACTTTGAGAAGGTGCGTGCTTGTCATTAGTGATGACAAAACACGCCCTCTCTGGACCCGCCCCCTTCTTAGGGGGCCGCTCTGATTGAAAAATGCCCGGGCCTAATTTTTTTCCCAGTCCGGCCCTGGCAAGCACCATCAACTTTCAGGGAAAGCGAAGGAGGAAGATCAGCATTATGAGGAGGAAAAATGAAATCCTCCATTTTGGAGAGATTGAGTTTTTGAAAGTGGAAGGACATCCAATCAGCGATTGAAGAAAGGCAAGCGGTGACACATTTAAGACCGTGGGGGAGAGATCAGGGGAAGAGCGATATATTTTGGTGTCTGCGGCGTGTGGGCTTGTAGCGGAATCCAAAGGAATTTATGAGTTTGCCAAGAGAGGCTGTATAAAGAGACAACAGAAAGGGACCAAGAACAGAGCCTTGGGGGACTCCAGACAGGGCAAGGGGAGTAGGTGTCAATGAAAAAGGAGACACTGAACAAACATTGGGAGAAATAGGGGGAAAACCAGGAGAGAACAGTGTCACAGAGAGTGAGTTAGTGAAGAGTTTGGAGAAGGAGGACATGATCAACAGTGTCAAAGGAAGCAGAGAGGTCAAGAAGAATTAAAGGATCACTATAGGGTCAGGAACACAAACATGTATTCCAGACCCTCAAGTGTTAAAACCACCATCTAGCCCCCCTGGCCCCCCCCCCATGCCTCCATAAATATAGTAAATATATAACTCTGCATGCTGTAACTCTGCATGCTGTTTGCCTCAGAAAAACAAGCTGTCTGATGACATCATCAGAAGTGGTGGCCTGATCCAATCACAGTGCTTCCCCATAGGATTGGTTGAGACTGACAAGGAGGCAGATCAGGGGCAGAGCCAGCATGATTCAAACACAGCCCTGGCCAATCAGCATCTCCTCATAGAGATGAATTTAATCAATGAATCTCTATGAGGAAAGTTCAGTGTCTGCATGCAGAGGGAGGAGATACTGAATGTTTGGATGCATTTCAGGCAGCCATGACCCAGGAAGGATCTCTAACAGCCATCTGAGGAGTGGCCAGTGAAGTTATCACAAGGCTGTAATGTAAACACTGCATTGTCTCTGAAAAGACAGTGTTTACAGCAAAAAGCCTGAAGGTAATGATTCTACTCACCAGAACAAATTCAATAAGCTGTAGTTGTTCTGGTGACTATAGTGTCCCCTTATGGATTATATATGGATTAGTGACCGTTGGATTTATACAAACGGAGGATAAATAATTAAATACACTGAAACAAAAGGGAAAGAGTCCATGAGTTTACAATCTTGAAGGGAATTGTACATTAAGACAAAAGATAGTGGTGAGAAATAATATTGTAAAATGACAGAACTATATCCACAATTGTGCCAATATAAGGAATTATGTTTTACAGTTAAGATATCATACACAGTGAGTATTAAGGAGCATTGGCAGTGGGGGAAGGAGGGAGAGGGGTGGAGGGGGTGAAAAAACACTGATAAAAGCAATTTCTACTTGAACTTTATTTCCTGAATGCCAAGTATGCGGTTATAAAGTCAGCCAAACTCATTTGGGGAAATCCGGGGAAATTGAGGATAAATTCAGATACAATCTGAAACAGTTACTATTGTTTATACTGAATAAATGAATCTCTGCATTGATTAAAACGTGACCCTAATTGGTCTTATAATAAAATGAGAACGTTTTCCATGTTTTTCAAACATACATCCGATTGAAAAGCACACACAAGCAGTACGTACAGTCAGAAAGGTAAAATACTCTGTATCCTGCTGTCACTTTAGATAACATGAAACTGAAACGAAGCAAATTATAATCATTAGCACAATTAATACCGGCTCTCTTTTGTCATTAATGAATTATAAGCATGTCCTTTGCCCGTGTTCAATCAGCAAAGAAGGTCATATTTATGAGACAATTAGATTTAGATTTAATAATTGATTTTTTTTAAAACAATTGTTAATATTTTCCTAAATATTGTAATATAAATCATTAAATTTCTTCATTTTTTTAAATCTGAAATTTTCTTCTTCAAATACCATCATTCTCAACCATGGTCATTGATATCTGTAGACAAACAAATGTCAGATACCCACCGCATCTTCACAAAGTCCTGCTCACAGTTACTTGTACAATGTCCTAATTTACCCTTTTTAATCAGAGATTGCAAAAACAAAATATTTCTGGTGATTTTTTTTAGCCTGATGTGCACTCACATTTTCACCCTGGTCATTTATTCTGCTGGACTTGCAGAGGACTTTTTGATGCATTGTCAAATGGAGAATTATGTTGTGATAATTACTAGAAGAAAAGTCTGGGGGCCATGATTCACTATACTGGGATGCATGAACATAGCATTACTTACCTTCATCATGTATTCAATTAAATATAGATAAATGACTTCATTAGCTACACAAACGTGCAGTTATTTGGGCCACTAGTGAGGATCATGGTGGGACACATCAATCCAAAGAGCAGGTCTATCCTGTTAAGTCTTAAACACATTAGTTGTATCTGGAGAGCCCAGTTCACACTGCATTGAAACTCAGTAGAAGAATGTGACGGTAGTAGTTTATATCACCGTCCAGTATTCCCTTTTTCCCCATAAATGAATATTCCCAATAATCCACAGGAACAAAAATAGCTGGTATCGCCAAATAATCCACACATGAGCCAAAGCTTATAATGCTGGAACAAGACTGATTTAATGGAAGCAACAGGCATTCAATTTATACAGTACAAGCTCCTCCTCTGGGCCAGGCTAGATAATTGAGTTTCACAAACATACTAAACTCAATTATCTGCTAGCCAGAAACATTACAATTTACAGCATTTTCAGAAAAGTACTTTCCATAATACATAAAGTTATATGAGTAGCTGAGGATACTGGGAGTCACATATCCAAATCTCGCGAAATTCCGTTCGATAGTTTCCGTGTCACATCGTGTGGAAATCTGACCGGCTCGCCATGTGGTGGTATCCGCTTTACAGTTCCATAAAATCAGCAGCAAGAGCCGGTCTCCGTTCGCGTCTAATTACACGAAAACTACCATACGAACGTTGTATTTGGTTATAAAGAAATGCTCCCCTTGTTCGGTAGATTCCACCTCCCGAATGCCGGCGGTTTGATTCGTGAAGTGGAAAGTAGTCAGCCAGGACTTCCATTAAGACCGGGTGTTTGCGGAATTGCCATGCCGAAAACAGTTCCAGGCAAATCATGCGTATGTCCCGCTGACCGCGTTCGGGAGATTTAAGATGGCCGCCATCCTTTGTTCTCGCCACGTGTTCGTATGCCACCTGGGAGCAATTAAGTGCGGTTTCCTCAACGTTCTAAGTTCTGATTGCTACCCACGGTGGTCTCTGTTCGGTAGACGAATACATTGCTCAACATACATAAACAAAAACAAACTTATTATACGAATTTAACTGCAGGGAGAAGGCATAACCGAAGGCACACAGGTAAATACATACAAATCCTTCACAAAGAAGAATGGAGAATCTAGACGTAGTTAAATAAAACAATTACCTAGTTACATAGGCTGAAAAGAGACATGTGTCTATTACGTTCAGCCTTTCTCACATTTGTTTTTGCTGTTGATCCAAAAGAAGGCAAAAACATTTTGAAGCACTTCCAATTTTGCAACAAACTAGGAAAAAAATCCTTCTTGATCCCAGAATGGCAGTCAGATTTATCCTTGGATCAAGAAGCTATTACCCCACAAATTAAAAATTATATCTATGCATATTATGTTTTAACAAGTATGCATCCAGTTGCTGTTTAAACATCTGTACAGGCTCTGATGAAACCACTTCTTCAGAATTCCACATCCTTATTTGTGACAGACCTCCCTGTCTCTGGATTTTCACTTAAAAATGTGTTTTGTCTGTTTGTTCATCAGTTCCTGATTGTTTATCTATGTCCCTGGTTTCATTCACTAAAACAAACTAACTACCGAATGGCTGGCCACCCAGCAGGGAAGTGTGCTGCTTGTTAACCTTTTTGACCTCTTTGACACTGTGGTTAACCGCAGCCACTTCCATCTCCCGAACGGTTGGCTGGGGGGTTGGCGTTCGTATGAACGAACACGTGGCGGCGGCCATCTTAAACTTTCGAACGCCTAGCGGTGTTTTGTCGTCGACCGCATGGAACTGTTTTCAGTCACTGTTTCACACGAACACCGCAGGGACTTCCAGACTTCCATCATTTCGTTTAGATTCATACGAACGCAGCGGCGTTCGGTATATTTACCCCTTAAGGACAGACGACGGATATATTCCGTCATGATTCCCTTTTATTCCAGAAGTTGTGTCATTAAGGGGTTAAACTCACGAACCAGACCGACCCTGAGGACTAAAAACCATGGAACTAATTCTAGACAGATTTATGCTGAACGGTCGGTGAAGACACTTAAACCCCATGGCGATCTGACTCTGTTTGTGTATTTTAATGTGTTTTTGTTACAGTTTTAACTTCGGAATATTTTCTGTACCTGGAGATAATTGAGTTTACTACAGCCACTTAACCCAATTATCTCCAGGATAGAGAGGAGGGATTTTATTGTTTATGTGGGAGTGTTTCACATTGTGTTGTATTTTGATTGGCTACTGTATTTGTATTCCAGTCCTCCACAAGTTCCCTGTGGTATTATCGCTTGCTGGAGGGCCTGCATAAAAGGCCAAGCTGTGGCCACCATTAAACAGATCATACTTGACCCGCAACACAGAGCCTCGTCTCGTGCTTGGGGGGATATTTCTTCAAGGTTCCTGTTTAGCGCTTGGGATTATTCGGTAGCAGACTTCATACTTGGGGAAAAGATCATCTTTTGATGGCGTTAACCCCTTCTCATACCCGGGGTGCTGTCACATTATTGTTCTTACTGTAAAAAATCCCTTTCCTTTGCCTTAGACGAAATATCCTTTCTTCTAGTCTAAACGCGTGACCTTGTGTCCTATGTCTTGTTTATGAATAGAATCCAGACAAAGGTTTGTATTGACCACAAATATATTTGTTTGATGCTAACATATTCTCTCTGAGTTTTTCTAAACTAAAGAGGTTTAAACATGTTAACGTTTCTTCATAGCTGATATGTTCCATTCCTTTTATTAATTTTGCAGCCCGCCTCTGCACTTTTGTTAGTGCCATAATTTCCTTCATTAAAACAGGTGACCAAAATTGCACAGCATATTCAAGGTGTGGTCTAACCAGTGATTTATAAAGAGGTGAAATTATATTCTCATCCCGAGAATGAATGCCCCTATTTCTATATGACAACCTTACTGGCCTTAGCTACTGCTGATTGACATTGCACATTGTTGCAATCATCTTTAAATTTAAATATATGTGGTGTTAAACCACCAAGATTTTACAATGTGATGTTAATTCTGCAGGCACTCATTAGTGCAAAATGTTCTTGATTGCAGAATCTCTAAATTCTTGTTATTGGCATGGTTTGAGATGTGTCAGAGGTTGCTGGCCTAACTAGGGAGGTGCCAATACTTACCACAGGTCTAGCTCAGGATGTGTTGAGACTTGCCATAGATCTAGCTTTGGGTGTGCCAAGAATTGCCATATGTCTAGCTTGGGATCTGTTAAAATGTGCCATAGGTCTAGCTTAGGATGTGCCAAGGTAGCATTGGGTGTGTTAAGACTTGCCATAAGTCTAGCTTAGGATGTGCTAATACATGCCCGAGGTCTAGCTTGGTATGTTAACAAAAAACAGAAAATATATATACAACACACGTGCTCCCCAATGGTAAGAAATGTAAAATTGATTTACCAAATGTAGAAATGTAAGAAGAACCTTCTAGTGTTCTTAATATAAATGTAAAAAATACAATCTACAAACAGAAATAGACATAAAAAAACATAGTGTAATCTGTTTAAACACCATAAAATGCGCTAATTCAAATTGCACTCACAGAATAAAAGTGCAATACGGGCATATAACGATCTTTGAAGACTTGACGGAGTATCTGTGATCTTCTTTAAAACCTTATTAGAGAAGGAGAGACACACAAAACATAGTGCACCAATATAATATAAAGCAATATTATATATTGAATTGCACTCACAAAGGATCAGTTGAAATCCAGCATATCAATCACTAAAGGGATTATGGTGTCGACATCCTTCCTCCCATAGAAAATCGCCAGATTGAAAACACATAAAGAAAAATAAACTAAAACAGAAAATAAAATTGGATTCTAATTCTAAGTCCAAAGGTGCTGTTGTGGTCATGTCTTCAAAGATCGTTATATGCCCGTATTGCACTTTTATTCTGTGAGTGCAATTTGAATTAGCGCATTTTATGGTGTTTAAACAGATTACACTATGTTTTTTTATGTCTATTTCTGTTTGTAGATTGTATTTTTTACACTAGCTTGGTATGTGTCAAGACTTGCCATATGTCTAGCTTGGGATCTGTTAAAATGTGCCATAGGTCTAGCTTAGGATGTGCCAAGGTAGCATTGGGTGTGTTAAGACTTGCCATAGGTCTAGCTTAGGATGTGCTAATACATGCCTGAGGTCTAGCTTGGTATGTGCCAAAAATGTCCATAAGTCTGGCTTGGAATGTTTTAAGACACGCTACATATCTAGCTTGGGATATGTCAAGACTTGCCATAGTTCTTGCTTGGTACATGCCAAGATTTGCCATAGGTCTAGATTGGGATGTGCCAAGACATGCCATAGGTCTAGCTTTGGATGTGCAAAAACATGTCATATGTCTAGCTTGGGAGTTGGGATGTGTCAAGACATGCTATAGGTCTAGCTTGATATGTGTCAAGAATGTGTCCAAAGGACAAACTGGGACAGGGCGCTATGCTGATACATATACTATGTGAAATGACTGACTGGGACAGGGCGCTATGCTGATACATATACTATGTAAAATGACTGACTGGGACAGGGCGCTATGCTGATACATATACTATGTAAAATGACTGACTGGGACAGGGCACTATGCTGATACATATACTATGTAAAATGACTGACTGGGACAGGGCGCTATGCTGATACATATAGTATGTAAAATGACTGACTGGGACAGGGCGCTATGCTGATACATATACTATGTGAAATGACTGACTGGGACAGGGCGCTATGCTGATACATATACTATGTGAAATGACTGACTGGGACAGGGCACTATGCTGATACATATACTATGTAAAATGACTGACTGGGACAGGGCGCTATGCTGATACATATACTATGTAAAATGACTGACTGGGACAGGGCACTATGCTGATACATATACTATGTAAAATGACTGACTGGGACAGGGCGCTATGCTGATACATATACTATGTAAAATGACTGACTGGGACAGGGCGCTATGCTGATACATATACTATGTAAAATGACTGACTGGGACAGGGCGCTATGCTGATACATATACTATGTCTAATGACTGACTGGGACAGGGCGCTATGCTGATACATATACTATGTAAAATGACTGACTGGGACAGGGCGCTATGCTGATACATATACTATGTGAAATGACTGACTGGGACAGGGTGCTATGCTGATACATATAATATGTGAAATGACTGACTGGGACAGGGCGCTATGCTGATACATATACTATGTGAAATGACTGACTGGGACAGGGCGCTATGCTGATACATATACTATGTGAAATGACTGACTGGGAAAGGGCGCTATGCTGATACATATACTATGTAAAAGGACTGACTGGGACAGGGCGCTATGCTGATACATATACTATGTGAAATGACTGACTGGGACAGGGCACTATGCTGATACATATACTATGTGAAATGACTGACTGGGACAGGGTGCTATGCTGATACATATACTATGTAAAAGGACTGACTGGGCGGGGTGCTATGCTGATACATATACTATGTAAAAGGACTGACTGGGACAGGGCGCTATGCTGATACATATACTATGTGAAATGACTGACTGGGACAGGGCGCTATGCTGATACATATACTATGTGAAATGACTGACTGGGACAGGGCGCTATGCTGATACATATACTATGTGAAATGACTGACTGGGACAGGGCGCTATGCTGATACATATACTATGTGAAATGACTGACTGGGACAGGGCGCTATGCTGATACGTATACTATGTGAAATGACTGACTGGGACAGGGCGCTATGCTGATACGTATACTATGTGAAATGACTGACTGGGACAGGGCGCTATGCTGATACATATACTATGTGTAATGACTGACTGGGACAGGGCGCTATGCTGATACATATACTATGTGTAATGACTGACTGGGACAGGGCGCTATGCTGATTCATATACTATGTAAAAGGACTGACTGGGACAGGGCGCTATGCTGATATATATACTATGTAAAAGGACTGACTGGGCAGGGTGCTATGCTGATACATATACTATGTAAAATGACTGACTGGGCAGGGTGCTATGCTGATTCATATACTATGTGAAATGACTGACTGGGACAGGGCGCTATGCTGATACATATACTATGTGAAATGACTGACTGGGACAGGGCGCTATGCTGATACATATACTATGTGAAATGACTGACTGGGACAGGGCGCTATGCTGATACATATACTATGTAAAAGGACTGACTGGGACAGGGCGCTATGCTGATACATATACTATGTAAAAGGACTGACTGAGACAGGGCGCTATGCTGATACATATACTATGTAAAATGACTGACTGGGACAGGGCGCTATGCTGATACATATACTATGTGAAATGACTGACTGGGACAGGGTGCTATGCTGATACATATACTATGTAAAAGGACTGACTGGGCAGGGTGCTATGCTGATACTGGGACAGGGTGCCATGCTGATACATATACTATGTAAAAGGACTGACTGGGCAGGGTGCTATGCTGATACTGGGACAGGGTGCTACGCTGATACTGTGTATAAAGAATAATCTTACAGTAAGATGCTCTGCTGGTACATGGGACTCGGTTTAGACTTGTTACTACTATAGAGACAAGAGAAATGTGCTGGACTTACAAAGAGAAAATACACCCAGGTCTGAGTGCCAATCCACGGGATATGAAAACACAAACACCAAGAGATACATTATCTCAACGCAAGGCAAAGCATATGGCAAAGAGCTAATGAAACAGCGATGCTCTGTCTGTTACGTCTTGTTTAGTCGGGTTTATTTGTATTTACTCAACAAAGAACAAAGAAACAGACATATGCCAGGGTGATATTTGTATTGTATTTGCATTTTATAAAAGAAATGAAGACAAACAGAGAGAAAAGTACCTATAAAAGACACACTAGTAGCAATCTATTAAACACGTAGCACGTTGTTAGTATATTTAATATATATTAATGAATTGATATCAATATATTAACATATTGGAACTATTATAGTATGTCGGCTGATCTCAGGGTAAAAGTGCACAGTGTACATGGGGATTTTTGTTCATTACACTAGCACAGTTATATTTGCAATATTTATTTATTTATTTTAAATTACTATTACTACTATGCGAGGGGATATGATAACATTATACAAATATATCCGGGGCCAATACAAACCATTGTGTGGAAATCTATTCACAACCGGACTTTACATAGGACACACGGTCATGCATTTAGACTGGAAGAAAGAAGATTTCGTCTAAGGCAAAGGAAAGTTTTTTTTTCCTGTAAGAATAATCAGGATGTGGAATTCTCTGCCTGAAGAAGTGGTTTTATCAGAGTCCATACTGATGTGCAAACAGCAACTAGATGCATATTTACAAAAACAGAATATTCAAGGATATAATCTTTCACTGTAGGGTAATAACTGCTTGATTCAAGGATAAATCTGACTGCCATTCTGGGGTCAAGAAGGATTTTTTTTTCCTAGTTTGTTGCAAAATTGGAAGCGCTTCAGACTGTTTTTTTTTTTTGCCTTCTTTTGGATCAACAGCAAAAAACAAATGTGAAGAAGTCTGAACTTGATGGGCGCAAGTCTCTTTTCAGCTATGTAACTATGTAACTATATTCCGTCATCATTAACGGCAAGGCCTGTATTTAATCTACCTGACGTTTATTCATTTTTAGAAGAAATTTATATAATATCCTCCTGGTAAGACCAGACTGTTCTAGACCAGTACACAGTGAGACGATCAGAAGTTTATTCTGTAACATCCCATAGGGGGCAGCATTGTGCATCTCACAGCTGGCATTAATCAGAGTGTATTAGCTACTGTAACAAAGCATTTTCAGACATCATTAATTTGAAGTATATACAACATTTATATTTTCACAGCATCTCGTTTCTCAGGCAGTTAGAAAACACAAAATAAATAAATGTACTGCTTTTTGTCTCTCTTTTCACTGTTTTTGGATAATCTAATGTGCTGACAATGTGATTTAGATGATTATGATCATTATGTATGACAAACCATTTCACATTGTCACAAATAAATCCTCGGTATGATTAACATTTTGACTTTCTCTATGACTCCAGCAACATCATTAATTAACATAATTAGGACTCACCCATTCTCCTCTTAATAAGAGAGTAGTATTGCAAACTCTTACAGAACAGGTACAAACTAGTGTCGTTTCTCTAGATATTGGGCCGGAATTTCATAGCAATGACCGATTGTACGATAGAATGGGAAAATAGTGAAATCCCAAGAAACTCACAGTGGGTTAGGAAATTTATCATTTGAATTGATTTAGATTTAAATATACTTGTGATTCTATCAAAGGGTAAGTATATCTACAAAGCTTGTTTCTCTCTCTTTGACTACGTGGTTGACAAGACAAACATATTTGTTTAAATTGGAACAGTTCTCTATTGATCTGTGTCCTGTTCTTTACAATTTTTTGAAAGTACTTGCAAAATTATTCACACAGATATTTTGTGTCGATTGCCATGTAAATGCTTGAAATTTAATTTTTCCCTGAACCCTGGAATAGTCCCCCAAATGGTTGAACCTACATGTAGTCCTGTCCAGGTCAGTATCACTGCCTTGTTCCAGCTTCCTTCAGGTCCTGTGTTGTAATGTGGAGGAGTGCTGTCCAGCAGAGCTGGTGCAAGGATTTTTGTTGCCCCACACCCCCATCATATGCTCTAACCATGATGTGACATCACAATGCCCCACCCATACGATCTGTCATAATGTCACCCTTTTTTCAACATTTACATTAATCAGAAGTGTTACATGTTGCAATAAAGCCTATTTAAAAATAGTAGATAATAACTTGCCCTTGCTAAAGAGAAAAGCTACAGTGGTTCTGTTGCCTATGGTGTCCCTTTAAGGTCAAACTAGCAAAACTTGCAACTGGTTGAATTGGGTATTGTAAAATTCACTTTGATTTCCCAAAAATTCACACTTTTATGAATAAACCTGCTCAAATTGTAAATTTCAATAAGAAGACATCCCTATTAATGATATTACAGGGACCTGGATGCGCTGCTAGAGGGCCGTGGCACCCGACCAGGTCCCTGTTCAGATGCCCATAGGGTGGACATAAGTGCTTGCGTTTGGGCCCTCGAGCTCCAGAAGGGCTCTACTGGCAGAGGTGCCCCTGCCGACACCGCAGCTCCCACCTCCACTGACTCTCGTGCTGTGCTGCCTGCAGCCTGTTTCTGCGCTCAGGTGGTTGCAGAGGGTACAGCAGAGACGGTTGCTGGGCACTACCTTTTCCAATGCGCCCTAGACGACCACATGTAGGAAGTGATGGCCCTGGTGCCCAGGTCTTCTTCACAACAGCGTCTTGTGGGTATTCCTGGATTGTATAACTTCCAGGTGGTCAGCCAAACACGTTTCACACTTTGGGCTTTATCAATGGCAGCATGCTAATTTTGATAATGCCCGATAGGTAAAAGCGTTTGCTCAGCTCTGAACAGAATTATTCTCCTCTTAAACCAAGACAAATCAATCAAGGGGATCACACAGATAACAGCACAATGATTTATATCCGGAAACGTATCAATGTATGCGCACTTTTCACGTCTCTGTCTACAGGCTGTGGACATACCATATAAAACTTTAACTACTTAGTTAATTGTAAAAAGCAAAAATTGTAACGGATATCAGAGAGGATGTAAAAATAATCTTCCTTCTAATATTGCAGGCTGTGCCAATAAAAAAAAATAATAATATATATATTTACACATTAAGATTTCGCTGTAGAGAAAAACACATTTTGTAGTTTGTAATGTTGATATTGGGTCACCTGGCGGTAATGAGGTGTGTTGTCTTCTTTTAATGATTAAATATAAGCTGTGTTTAAAGTGCATGTCACTGCTGGGAAAATATTCATCTTGAATAATCTTACTCCAGGGCATGCTGGGTTTAATTGTTAATTTCCAGAGAACCTGCGGAGAGGCTGTAACTTCATATGTACAGTCGTGGGACATGTCTCCAGTCGCAATGACACTGCAACATCACCGCATTGATTTATGTAGGATTAATCTTCATTAGACTGAAGAGGTTGGAATGAGCTCTTATACGGGATGGGCCAAAATTCTGAGTAGGATTTGACAGGTAAATCACTCATTTTTTAGTAGTTAAATTTGTTTTGTTGCAGTTACGTTTATAACTGAGTCTTGGGAGATTCATTATGCGTAATTTCTTGAAGGAACAACGTGTAAAAACAATTAATGTAAACATCAACTCATCATGTCTGACACAGCTCATTTTCACCCATATATACTTCATCAATAAGCAAAACTGTCATTTCTGGGATACATAAAAACCACAGGATAATTCATCAGCACCACTTGTATCCTAAAAACAGAATACGGGTGAAGCGCTATATGAGTGGGTGACCAAAGTTGATATCTGGTGATGGAGATTAAAAGTCAAAAAACAATACCTTAGTATATAAATGCACAATAATTATTTTAAGGCTTTCCTTAGTATGTGAGTTCACAATAATTATTTAAGGGTTTCCTAGAGGTATAAACAAAAAAAACCAAACATAGTGCAGACTGTAACACAGAAATAAGTAAAATTGGAAGTTACAAAATGCCCACTCACACTTTCAGGAGCTATATGGGTATAGCTCAATATAAGCGTTTTCAGAGTCCGTAGAGGCGACTCTTATCCCTTCTTTTAATATCTTCCTCTCTTGTATTCTGGAAAGTATAAGGGAAAGTGCCTCTGGTGCAATAACGCAAGTTTTGTATTCAATAAAGAGTAAGGAAAATAGGGTACTTACAAACCCAGAGCCTTCCACATCGGCTCTGATCAAATCGCATATGTGGATTAAGGACCACCAGGGCCGGCCTTAGGGGTGTGCGAGCTGTGCGGCCGCACAGGGCGCCATGTAGCAGGGGGCGCCGTGCGGCCGCACAGCCGGCTGGGATTTTTTTTTTTTTCAAATTTGCAGCGGGGTCGGAGCTTACCGTGCGGCGGGGGCGGAGCTAAAAGCGCCGGAAAACTGCTGCAGGGGAAGCAGGAAGGAGTCCCTGCTTCCCCACCAAACAGTCACCAGGAGCTGCACTGCCTCCACAATGAACTCCACAGGTAACTGTGGGATTGTCAGGTGAGTGTGACTCTCTGCCTGTGTTTATTACTGTCTGTGTGTGTATGACTGTCTGCCTCTGTGTGTCTGTATGTATGACTGCCTGTGTGTGTCTGTGTGTGTGAGACTGTCTGCCTGTGTGTGTGTGTGTGTGTGTGTGTGTGTATATGACTGTCTGCCACTGTGTGTCTGTGTGTATTACTGTCTGCCTGTGTGTGTGTGTGTGTGTGTGTGTATATGACTGTCTGCCACTGTGTGTCTGTGTGTATTACTGTCTGCCTCTGTGTGTGTGTCTGTGTGTATGACTGCTTCTGTGTGTATGACTGCTTCTGTGTGTATGACTGTCTCTGTGTGTATGGCTGTCTGCCTCTGTGTGTATGGCTGTCTGCGTGTTTGTCTGTGTGTATGACTGTCTGCCTCTGTGTGTGTCTGTGTGTATGACTGTGTGTGTCTGTGTGTATTACTGTCTGCCTCTGTGTGTGTCTGTGTGTATTACTGTCTGCCTCTGTGTGTATGACTGACTGTCTGCCTTTGTGTGTCTGTGTGTGTGTGTGAGACTGTCTGCCTTTGTGTTTCTGTGTGTGTGTATGACTGTCTGCCTGTGTGTGTGTGTGTGTGTGTGTGTGGATGTCTTCCTGTGTGTGTGTATGGCCGTCTGACTCTGTGTGTGTGTGTGTGTGTGTATGACTGTCTGCCTGTGTGTGTGTGTGGATGTCTTCCTGTGTGTGTGTATGGCCGTCTGACTCTGTGTGTGTGTGTGTGTGTGTGTATGACTGTCTGCCTGTGTGTGTGTGTGGATGTCTTCCTGTGTGTGTGTATGGCCATCTGACTCTGTGTGTGTGTGTGTGTGTGTGTCACATACAACCAATACACGCATATCACACACTGTTAATACACGCATTACAAATATCACACATAGCACACATATCACACACAGTCATCATACCTATTATCACATACACAGACAACACAAACATTACAGCATACATGGATGACGGGGGGGGGGGCGCTGTGAAGATTTTTCGCACAAGGCCGGCCCTGAGGACCACACTCCTTCTTTACAAGTAGCAGGAAATGCCAATAGTGTATAAAAAATATATAAACTTTATTATGCTATGTGCAATAAGAATATAAATATAAATATAAAAATATATATCAATACAATAAAATACACTATATAGGCATAAAGAGTCCAGTGTTCCAAAAGTCTTTTTTAGCTCACAATGTTCCCAGAACGCGTTTCGCCTTGATGACTTCCTCAGCTGGATGTGAAAAAAGTCTTTCTGTTTCTTCTTGCACTGGTCCTGCTATTTGTACCCCTTTCAGGGGTAAATTGATTCATTTTCGGCTCTTGCTTTCGCAGGCTATCACCATGCCAACGGTGACGCCCTGCGTGTCAAGCCTCTTTTGCTCTTTATTTCCGGGTATTCTTTTCGGTTCGTCACTTCCGGTTTCGCAGTGGTAAGCCGATACGTCATATCCGTGCGTTCCAACTTGCGATAGGTGGTTTTACTTCCCTATCGCATCAGCGAACCGGCATACTCATAGAAGAAAGAACGGAGGGAGACACAAGATCATTTTCTGTACAACTTACTTCATATATATCTATTGTGTTTTCACTTATTTAGGAACTTTAATAATTACTCCATGAGTTGTATCTACAATTTTTAATGAATCCGTGTGTATAAATTGCATTTTGCTTGATTAATAATAAAAACTGTTTATGTCTACCATAAGACCTCACTATTTATTCGTTGGGATATAATATTATCCTCTCCCATATAATCACTTTTATAACTTAAGAAAAATATATACATACAGAAGACCCTTCATTAAGCTTATTTGTTGGGATATAATTTTAACTCTCCTATACAGACACTTATATGACATAGGAAAAATATACATACAAATCTTCATTGTGCATACAGAACCATAGAAGATATATGACCCATCATTGTACATACTTAACCATAAAAATGTAAGACCCATAATACCCAAAAAGTATTAAAATAAGGATAGTAAAAAATAGAGATAAAAAATATATGAAAGAGAGTCTAAAAAAGAATCTAAAAAATGCTTTATACTAAAATGGATAGTGGAGAGTTAAAAATGGATCTTATTTTAAAAAATGGCACATTTCAAAATCTGCATTGAGTCCATTAAGGATCAGAGTGTCTAATTAAAAAATCCATTCCATTTCACATTTACTCATTTTTACGTCAAAGTTCCCTCCTCTCCAATCTTTTTCCACTTTTTTTATACCTAAAAACACAGTGTCTTTGGTTTCACAATTATGGTAATTTTTGTAATCTAAGGAAACACTATGTTTCTCAAAACCCTTCATAATGTTTCGTGCACGCTCCTCTATTCTTGTGTGGAGTTGTCTTGTAGTTTTTCCTATGTATTTTAAACCACACGGACATATGAATAAATAGATTAGGTTTTTGTAATAACATGTGAGGAAATCTTTAATTTGATATTCTGTTCCCTCTTTATATACTCTTCGTATACTTTTTAATATGTCTTTTCCTGTTTGCGGTTCTCCTGCACGTCAAACATTGACCACAGCCATATAATCCTTTGTCTGTATTAAAAGGGTTAACTTTTTTCTTTTCTTTAATAAAACTAGTGGTAAGTGTGGTACGGAGGTTACTAACCCCCCCTATGGATAAAATAAGGTTTCTCTGGGAGAAGGGTCTTAGCTGCTGGATCCTGTAAAAGGATAGGCCAAAATTTAGAAATAATGTTCCTCACTTTATAGTTTTCCGTGCTAAAATTACATATAAAAGGGATTTCTTTAAAATCTTTCTCTTTCTTCTCTTTGTATTTTTCTACCACTTGTATCCTGTCTAATGCACCGTCTGGTGACCTCACAGCAAGTTATTGGGTCCTACTTCTTCGAAAACTGATGAACCTCAAATATTAACTAATGTCATGAACAAGGCCATCAGAAGAACCCAACGTTGCGAGGCATTTAAAAGATGTCATCTCCGTACCTAGTCAAACAAATCTCCATACGTTAAGCATTTATTCTAGTTTTCGTGCTTTACAATGTTTAATTATCACTTTCCTTCTGCTTCATAGTTTCACCAAACACATTTCTTTGTGTTATTTATTGCTATCAATGCAAGTCCCATTCCCTTTGGAAGATCTATGAACCCACTTCTCTCTGTGGAATCACGGTGGAAGAATTATACTTACTCCGCACAAAGACACAGTCTGGACATCTCTGAAAGTACAACAGAAGAAAATGTTCTTCTACTCTATAATACTCCACACCTCACACCAGTAGCATGGAATAATGGAGACAGTTCTTCTTTCAGCTCATACAGCCAAGATCTACTTCACCACCAGCTACGTACCATGTATCCCAAAGGTTACATAACATAAGGTACCACAACCTTGCAGATAATAAGTCACTTTAAAATAATTACTTAGTCCCCCAGTCCTTTTACTTTTCATGTTTCAGTAACTTCCCTCCATTTCGTTCTTTTCTTTACAGAAGATACCTTTTGTCAGCAGAGATTATTATGGAATCCAGAAGACGTCTCATTATCAGGTTATTTCGAACCTTTCTTCACTGTGGGAAATAAAACCACTCATGAACATTTGACAGAATGGAGTCACCGTGGAATTTGCATTCTAATTAAAACCTTGTGTTTTGTATCAAAGGTTTAATTACATGACTGTACATGGCTGAATTCACTGCTCCAAAGATCTGCCGTTCCTTGTTCTTGGAACAACTTTTAATTGCTCTTTGACCTCAATATTTCACTTTTTACAGGATTGCAAGATACATTTTAATATGGCCCAAACTGTGAGTTCTTTGATAAGGGCTTTAGTTACTGACTGTGTACAGAGTGTACATGATTCCAGTTGTGTCAGTCAGCAGTATGAAAAAAATACAAAGATTGAGAAAGAGGCTTGCACTCACGGTCTTTGTTTCTTTAAAACGGTTCCTTTTATTTAATAAAAGATATTACTTGGAATCTAATATGTTTCAATATTATGATATGATATTAGAGTTAGAGAATTATGACTAGTATATACAAATGGACCTATATGGAAAAGTATAGCAATGAGGAATAATAGCTTAATTTAAGTAAGATATGTAAGAGTTACAGAGACGTACCATTCTACACACTCGGATATGTAATTATCACTATCAAGCACTTTAAGTAATAAGGAATGGGTTCACTTTAAATACTAGTGATGAGGCCATCGTGATACGGTAGTGAGTTAAGTTAAATGTAAATGTCAATATATATAAAGAAATATATCACTTTTGTTTTATGAAAGCACATTAATGTACATAACAGCAAATGTATCACTTTAAGAAAAAACAATAGGTTCATTGTAGTAATGTAAATATGATGTCAAGCACTTGTTAGCACTTTAATGTACATAAAAGCAGGTGTATCACTAAGTAAAGATAATTTTCTAATATATTAATGTAAATATGATAAGAATCACATAGCACTTGTTAGCACTTTAATGTTTATAAAAGCATATGTATCACTTTAAGTAAATACACTTTATTGCACTTTAATGTACATAACAACACTAAGTCACTTTATAATACAACACATAGAACATGATCTGAGCATAGAGAATGGTTATGTCACTTTAAATCGAATTAAGGAGAGTATGGTAGAATGTTTTTTTTTAGGAACTGTTTTGTAATCCTGCCTACTGCATATAGACCATTGTGAGTTGAGTTAAGTAATAAGAAGCTCATGAGAAGAGGAACCTCAATTTGTTAACAGGAGTATTGAATTTTAATGTTTAATGTTGTGTATGAATTTGTAGGTTAGATCTGTAAGGCTGAACGATCGGCATACAGAGAGAAGTTGTTTCGCAAGGTTGCTATGGAGCCAGATATGCATACCGGGTAACTGTAGCAATGGGCCCGCCAGTACGCTACTTCCGGGTAGCGGCATACTGGCGCATGCGCAGTTGTAGTGGATAGACGCCGAGGAGAAGAGACGGCCTTACAGGTGGTGAGTATTTTATTGATTGAATTATTAGTTTAACTAGCTATATAAGCATGCCATTTGTAATGTGAATTTGAGCTGTAAAGATCCTGATGAAAGCCACGGACGTTGGCTGAAACATCGATCATATTTTAAAGAAATGAAATAAAAGGAACCGTTTTAAAGAAACAAAGACCGTGAGTGCAAGCCTCTTTCTCAATATTTGTATATCAATTAATGGCATTGGAAATTATATATATATATATATATGTATTAAGGCCGTTTGGCCTGTATTTGTGGGAGGGGCTTAAATTAATTCACTCCCCTATATAAGGGACACCCCTTCCCTGACTCATATCGCTTGAGGTCAGCATCAGAATAATATCCACTTCCGGGTCATCCAGACGCCATTTTACCTGATTACTCCATGAGGTTTTCTAAGCTGAGCTGTGTCAGGAATCCAGCCACAGGCTTTTCCGGCCTACCACCTTCTTTCTTCAATCCATTGCCGTGATGGTGTCCAAGTGACTCACAAACCGTAAGTCGACCTACCCGGCATCAGTTCCATGGCACCATGCACGGGTCAGGTCCTCACTTTACGGCTGCATTTTGCCTAAGTCTGTTCTAAAAACATTTCATGTTCATGCATATCATTCGTTTAAACCCCCTACCGGTCATTCGGTGTACTACAGGCTTCTTAGACATTATTGCATTTCATGTACAAACCAACGAACCACCGCATTTTCGCCTACACACTGACCCCTACCAGTCATTCGGTCTACTACAGGCTTCTCAGACATTATTGCATTTCATGTACAAACCAACGAACCACCGCATTTTTCACCTACACACTGACCCCTATCAGTCATTTGGTTTACTACAGGCTTCTTAGACGTTTTTGCATTTTCATGTACAAACCAATAAACCACTGCATTTTCACCTACACACTGACCCCTACCGGTTTTTCAGGTGTACTACAGGCTTCTTAGACATTATCGCATTTCATGTACAGATCAACGAACCACTGGATTTGTGCCTACACACTGACCCCTACTGGTCTTTTGGTGTACTACAGGCTTCTTAGACATTATCGCATTTCATGTACAAACCAACAAACCACGGCATTTTCGCCTACATGCTGACCCCTATCGGTCAATCGGAATACTACAGGCTTCTCAGACTTTATTTCACTTCATAAGCAAACAAACTAACTACAGCATTTTCGCTTTTATACTGACTCCTATCTGTCAAATGGTAGGATTAACCCCTTAAGGACAAATGACATGTGTGACATGTCATGATTCCCTTTTATTCCATAAGTTTGGTCCTTAAGGGGTTAAAGGGTATTTTTACCATACAATCAGCATTTCTGACCCCTACTGGTCAACAGCAAAACTGTCTTCACATGTCATATACAATTTACCAGCCAATATAAATTACACATAAGATTGTTTTAAACATAACCATAAACCATAAATTAAACTCCAGCACGGGCTCAACTTCAGGTTTAATTCACAATAATTTACACTTCACATCAAGACCAACAGTGGTTCTATCAACACTGCCACCTACAGGTCTGTCAAGTACATTGACAATTTTCATGGGGTTTTACAAACACCAAAACACTGACCCCTATAGGTCAACAGACAAACAACATTTCACATAGCAATCAGTATCCAACTACACTGCCACCTATAGGGCACCTGGCAGATCTCCAGTGCACTTGCATTTTGCAACACCATGTTCACTGACCGTTACAATTCAATAAGACATAAAACAATTCACATAGCAAGTAGTATATCAACATCTGGTATAAATACATATATTATTACACAGTAGCAGACGCATCTGTATATACGTAACTGGTAATATAGTTCACATACATTTTTCACAGCACGCTGCTCACACAACAGACTTTCCCCTAGCAAGGGGACATACAACATACAAGGTGGGGACAGATCACTTTTTCACTTGTACATACGGCACTTAATGGGTTAAGATTGATACATATTTAACCAGTATGGCTACGATGTTTAATATTTACACATTGTGGCAAACCCAGCCACTTCTGACTTATATGTATCGTAGGTTGTCCATAGGCTGAATGTATACTGAAAGTTGTTACCTGTGATAATGCTATGTACAGCCGTTCGCCGTACGAATATGGGCTCCCCAGGTAGACCACACTTTCACCAGTCGTGTGGCACCAAGTAACCGATTGCACTCCGGGTGCAATCGGTATTTAAAGGCTCTCCTTGGTGGCCGCCGATCGGCTACCGACCATGCGGCGGTCGGCCATCTTGGATCCTTTGTCTCTGCAGCGGTGTTCGGTCGTCGAGAGCCTGGAACCGAAAACGGCTACTCAATGATTCGAACACCGCTAGACTTCCAGAGCGGTGGGGAGTACCGCGTTTAGTACATTATGTGCCCCATACATATTCGGTACTTTTAGACCGAATTCCCTGTTTGGATGTATTTTGTGCGGCGTTCGGTTAGTTTAGCTGGGATCGGAGCGGTATTCTCACTAAATGTGCCCACCGACCCCAGCTATCTACCGAACGGTCATTCATCTAAAAGCGAGCTGTAATGGATAAACTACAGATTTCTGTATAAATTGTCGGTTTTGCTCCACGAGGGGATAATCCACTTAATCGTCCATTTTAGTGGGAGTATCCCCCTCGTGCAGCAATGCCTGATGGGAGAAATCCCCTATAATAACTGTAAGGAAACCCCTTGCACGGGGAACTGCATAAATACGGAAGTCTGTGAATAAAGCGAGTTAGTTGACTCCCAAACTGTGTTTCGTCCGGTTATTGGGAGGATGGGGAATATTGCCGTGCTTTCTGTCTTGACTGTGGATTTCCTGAGGATACCAACGGATATCGTGGACTAATATACTGCGTTCCGTTACAATTGGTGGCAAGCGACGGGATCCGAACCTTACAGCCGAAAAACAGAGTTCGTGTAACTGGAACTACCGAACGAGGAAAGCAAAGGCAATTCGTATGGAGATTGACTATACCATACTGAAGCGACAGACGTTAAAGGAACTACTGGAAGCCAGAGGGAAAGTAGCCAGCAGCAAAAACAAGGCGACAATCATTGCCGAGCTGATGGAGGGAGACCAAGCCCGCAGCGCTACCCCCCCGGTAGTTATGGAGGAAACACTCTATGAAAGAGAGATGAGGACCAGGCTAGCGTTTTTGCCGCAACCGGTATCAGATGCCATGTTAAATATGGTAATGGCAAATGTGCAGGAATACGTTATGGCACACAGCCCGCAACACACCCTGGCTCGAACCGAGTCAAACCCAGGGTCACTCTACAACCCAGTAAAGCCCAAGATCCCGTACCAGGCCTTCAGGGCTTTTTGCGAGGAAAAGGACGAGATAGACGGGTACTTGCAGGACTTTGAAAGACTGTGTGATCTGCATGAGCTAGAACGGTCCGTATGGGTGCAACTGCTAGCAAGCAAACTAGCAGGTCGGGCAGCCGAAGCGTACCGTGCTGTACCCAGTGAGGACAGCAAAGATTATGCCAAAGTAAAGCGTGCAATCTTGGAGAGGTATGCCATTACCCCGGAGGCATACCGGCGCAAGTTCCGACACTTACGCAAACCAGAGCGAGATTCGCACGCAGAATGGGCACACAAATTAGATCAAGCCTCCCAAGGGTGGATCCAGGCCAGCAACGCCACCACCATGGAGGAATTACGCCAGCTGATGTTGCTGGAACAATTTTTTAATGGACTATCCCCGGAGACGCAAGAATGGGTACGGGATAGGAAACCCCTTACCCTAACGGAAGCGGCTAGATTGGCCGATCAACATTTCGATGCCCGGAGACCCCAGGGACCCGTAGCCAAAAGCTACTCCCGACCCCCAGGACTACCTAGCGCTACAACACCCCTAGCACCCACCGCTGCCCCGTTCCGTCCCTCACAAGGACAGATACCACCACCGTCCAGATACAACGGGCGGGCAAACATCCAATGCCATTCCTGCAAACAATGGGGGCATATGGCCCGAGAGTGCAACCAGAATCGCAGCCGGCCCACCTGGACTCAGGGCCGTCCAAACCCAGCACCCAGGGCGGCTGCTCACCATTACCAGAGGGACTCCGCCACTCAGGATGTATGGAGTGTGCAGGCGGAGGAACCTCTGGGCATATTGCACGAGGTCATGTCGGTCCGAGCCACTGATAACCGGCAACATCACCGACAACTAGTAACTCTGGAGGGGACCGAAGTGCAGGGTCTGCGAGATTCGGGAGCTACCTTAACCCTGGTAGCCCCCCATTTGGTTTCAGAGGGCACGCATACCGGCGGATCAGTGGCCGTTCGGGTAGCCGGGGGAGCTGTATACCGGCTACCCACGGCGAAAGTACATTTGAACTGGGGTGCGGGAGAGGGGACAATAGAAGTGGGACTAATGCAGAACTTACCAGCAGATGTTGTGTTAGGGAATGATTTGGGTCAGATGACCTCTGCCTTTGTTCCTCAGGCACCCTACCAGGAAGCCCATCCGGTAACCACACGGCAACAGGCACGCACCACGGCTACACCGATACACTCTGAGGCTCAGGTAAGAGACCACGACCCTCACCCGACTTACATATCCTGGGATACCCCGACTACCTTTATCACCGAAGTACAGACCGATCCCACTCTACAAGTCTATAGGGACCGGGCACAAGCTGTACAGGCCGGGCTAGAGGGGGAGCATTTCACGTGGGAAAAAGAGTTACTGTACCGTGTCACGGCCAAGGACGTGGGGGGGTCCGTCACCTTAACGAACAAACAACTAGTGGTACCTCGGAAGTATAGGCAGGAGCTGCTCAGAATTGCTCATGATATCCCCTTATCAGGGCACCTAGGGATGACCCGTACCCGGTACCGCCTAACGCACGCGTTTTTCTGGCCCGGAATCTCACAGGATGTGCGACAATATTGCACATCCTGCGACGTCTGCCAGAGAGTAGGAAAACGAGGGGATCGCCACAAGGCCAAGTTATGTCCCCTTCCCATTATCGCCGAACCCTTCAGCAGGGTCGCAGTCGATATAATAGGGCCCCTGCCAAAACCCAGTCCTTCTGGGAAGAAATATATTTTAACTGTGGTGGACTACGCCACCCGATATCCCGAAGCGGTAGCCCTCTCTAACATTCACGCTGAAACCGTGGCGGAAGCTCTCATAAAGGTATTTTCCCGAGTAGGGTTCCCCCAGGAGATAATATCTGACCGAGGCACCCAATTTACTGCTGAGGTTACCCAACAGATGTGGAAAGTGTGTGGCATTAAGCCCATAGTCAATTCAGCCTACCACCCCCAGTCCAATGGACTATGCGAACGCTTCAATGGGACGCTGAAGCAGATGCTTCGGACGTTCGGGGAGACCCACAAAGACTGGGAGAGGTTTCTACCTCACCTGCTCTTTGCGTATAGAGAGGTTCCCCAAGAATCGACCGGGTTCTCCCCATTCGAACTACTGTTCGGGAGGAGAGTACGGGGACCTTTAAACTTAATTAGGGAGCACTGGGAGGGGGAGAGTATCGCTAGCGAAACCCCTATAGTATCGTACGTACTGGAGTTCCGAGACCGACTGGAGGCGCTAACCCAGGCCGTACACACCAACCTCCAGGCGGCCCAACAACGTCAGCGGCGATGGTACGATAGGGGAGCCAGAGACCGCAGCTTTCAAGTGGGGCAGAAGGTTTTAATTTTAAAACCTGTCCGCGCCGATAAGCTGCAGGCCATCTGGCAAGGCCCATACCAGGTAGTGGAGCAGCGATGCGACACTACCTATGTGATTGGCCCCTGCTCCGGGGTAGGGAAGAGACGCATGCTTCACGTCAACCTGCTCAAACCCTACCACGAGCGGATAGAGGATGTGACGGCAATCTGTGCCTCAGCCATGGAAGATCAGGAGAACTTACCATTACCTGATCTGCTAGAACAGGAAGAGCCGGTAGAGCCCTCCCGGGGGGTTCAACTGGGGGAGCGGCTAAACCCTCGTGAGCGTGCCCAGATACAGGCACTGATCGTAGCTAAAGGGGCTACGTTCTCTAATGTACCTGGGTACACTCCGCTGGCCACCCACCGGGTTGAAACCCCGGGACAGCTACCTATGCGGCAGGCCCCATATAGGGTCCCGGAATCAGTCCGGACTCATATGAAGGCCGAGCTGGATGAGATGCTGCAGTTAGGGGTTATCGAGCCCTCCGATAGCCCCTGGGCATCGCCGGTAGTCCTGGTACCTAAAAAGGACGGCACGACCCGATTCTGCGTTGACTACCGGAGGCTGAATGACAAGACCGTGTCTGACGCCTACCCGATGCCCCGTATAGACGAACTGCTAGATAAAATGGCACGGGGCCAGTATCTCACTACAATTGACTTATGTAAGGGATACTGGCAGATTCCTTTAGCCGATGATGCCATCCCCAAGTCGGCGTTTGTCACCCCGTTTGGCCTGTACCAGTTCAAGGTCATGCCCTTCGGGATGAAAAACGCTCCGGCTACTTTTCAGCGGATGGTAGATCGACTACTGGACGGCTTCCAGGACTATGCCTGTGCCTACCTGGACGACATAGCCATCTTCAGCCAGACTTGGGAAGATCACCTCCAACATATAGGGGCGATCCTAGATCGTATTGGGGGAGCAGGGTTAACGCTGAAACCGAGTAAGTGCCACATCGGGATGGCCGAGGTACAGTACCTAGGACACCGAGTAGGGTGTGGGCAGCAGAGACCCGAGCCAGCCAAAATTGAGGCCGTGGCCAAGTGGCCTACCCCCAGGACCAAAACCCAGGTGCTAGCGTTTCTAGGGACCGCAGGGTATTATAGGAAATTTGTACCCGACTACAGTACCCTGGCCAAACCCCTGACGGACCTGACCAAAAAGAACCTTCCCCGACTGGTTGTCTGGGCCCCAGAGTGTGAGCAGGCATTCCAACAGCTCAAGACCGCACTAACTAATGCTCCTGTGTTAATGGCTCCTGATCCAACTAAAAGATTTCTTGTCCACACAGACGCTTCAATGTTTGGATTGGGGGCAGTGCTGAGCCAAGTGGGAGCCGATGGCGGAGAACATCCCGTAGCCTACTTAAGCCGCAAGTTATTACCCCGCGAAGTAAGCTACGCCGCCATTGAGAAAGAATGCCTGGCCGTGGTGTGGGCCCTTAAAAAGTTACAGCCGTATTTGTATGGACAACCTTTTTCCTTACTCACAGATCATAACCCGTTGGTATGGCTAAACCGTGTATCTGGAGACAATGCCCGGCTGCTGCGCTGGAGTTTGGCGCTGCAGCCCTTTGACTTTACCATCCACTACCGACCAGGAAAACAAAACGGTAACGCCGACGGGTTGTCCAGACAAACAGAATTAGAAAAATGATCTGTGAGTACTCCCCCGGACATCCCCAAGCCGATCCGTTGGGATCAGACTGTGTATGCCGGCTTGGTTCTGGGGGAGCATTGTGGCAAACCCAGCCACTTCTGACTTATATGTATCGTAGGTTGTCCATAGGCTGAATGTATACTGAAAGTTGTTACCTGTGATAATGCTATGTACAGCCGTTCGCCGTACGAATATGGGCTCCCCAGGTAGACCACACTTTCACCAGTCGTGTGGCACCAAGTAACCGATTGCACTCCGGGTGCAATCGGTATTTAAAGGCTCTCCTTGGTGGCCGCCGATCGGCTACCGACCATGCGGCGGTCGGCCATCTTGGATCCTTTGTCTCTGCAGCGGTGTTCGGTCGTCGAGAGCCTGGAACCGAAAACGGCTACTCAATGATTCGAACACCGCTAGACTTCCAGAGCGGTGGGGAGTACCGCGTTTAGTACATTATGTGCCCCATACATATTCGGTACTTTTAGACCGAATTCCCTGTTTGGATGTATTTTGTGCGGCGTTCGGTTAGTTTAGCTGGGATCGGAGCGGTATTCTCACTAAATGTGCCCACCGACCCCAGCTATCTACCGAACGGTCATTCATCTAAAAGCGAGCTGTAATGGATAAACTACAGATTTCTGTATAAATTGTCGGTTTTGCTCCACGAGGGGATAATCCACTTAATCGTCCATTTTAGTGGGAGTATCCCCCTCGTGCAGCAATGCCTGATGGGAGAAATCCCCTGTAATAACTGTAAGGAAACCCCTTGCACGGGGAACTGCATAAATACGGAAGTCTGTGAATAAAGCGAGTTAGTTGACTCCCAAACTGTGTTTCGTCCGGTTATTGGGAGGATGGGGAATATTGCCGTGCTTTCTGTCTTGACTGTGGATTTCCTGAGGATACCAACGGATATCGTGGACTAATATACTGCGTTCCGTTACACACATCATGGCACTTTACTTTTCACATATACTGTACGTATTAAGATAAGCTTGGTCGATGCTATATTTCCTCATGCCATACGGTTTTATCCATTCAGGTTACAGTTACTACAAAAAACCTATACGGATTGGCAGGTTCAATACCATACTACCATAGCAGGTACATACACCTGCTCACGTAGTTATCCATCTCTTACCTTCCCTGGAATAGTAATAGCGTACTGGCAATTAGGGTTCTAGGGCCCAATAGGTATTACCCCCTTTTTTCTCTGCATTACGCTTCGGTTAGTGGTCCCGCAAAGCCAAGACCCCGCTAATACTCGGAGGCATACGCCACTCGTGAGCTAGCCGCCTCGCATTGTATCATAGAGAGGGCCTCACCTGTCACTCCCCTTCCTATTTTCTAGTTACTGTCACCGAGAGGCCAACATCCTGCCACAACGTTCGGTGGCCACACAAAATCCCCTCGCGCCAAGCATAGATAGAGCCTCTCAAGCCACTTGGCAACTAGCAGGGCCTCACCAGTCACCAAAAAACACCAAGCCTAATCGTTTTGCCTTACGGCTTGGCTAGCAAGCCAGTACAAGGCCCCTGGGTACAAATAATAATTGCAATCTTTATTGTTATTTAAGTATTTCTCAAAAAGATGGTGAAGAATCACCTCTTCCTAGCACCCCAGCTAGAATTGATACACCTTCAAGCAGAGGAGATGTTGCTAGTCCAGCAGCAATCAGATCCTGGACGATCCCACACATTACCACCGACCTAAGGAGGTGACAAATCCCCTACCCTGCTACAGCAAGGAAAGCAGAGTTATTCAAACTCCTCCATACATCAACAGACAGCACGGAGGCAGGGGAAGGCCCAGCTACACCAACTCAGGTGACACCCAGGCCATGCTAGCCTCACTCATAAACTCATGAGCTAAAAAATTTATGACAGACTGACAATCTCGAGTCGGTCACCACAGCCCTCGCAAGGCTGGGCCTCACGCTACTGTACAGCCAGCACCAACTGAAACTCGGTTACCTGGTACAATCAATTCTAATGACACACAAGACTTTAACCCTGCACATATGATCCCAGCACATTGGGGAAACAAGGCATATATATGTATGATTATGTATCTGTGATGGTCAGATCCAGGGATTCCAGGTAAATCGGAAACTGACCATCCCTTGGTTGGGTTGGCATTTGGAATATGTAGAGATGTTTATTTGTGCAGGTACCCATACAGAAGGGATTTTGTCCCAAACAAATGGACGAGCACTCTCAGGCTACAGGTACCAGCACCTCTGAACTACCAGAGACAATTGATATGAGTAGTTGCATTGCATATAGACTGTTGCATATATGTTCAAATGGTTCAGGGCACATGACAAACCATGTGTCCCAATACAACTTACAAATAATGTACTCACCATCTGTTCACACCAATGCATTTTCAACACTACTGACTCATCACCCTTCCAGACTTGTAGTAGATTTACTAAAGATCTGGAGCTTAAAAGGGCTCCCATACAGGTATCATAAATACACCTTCAAGGAATATAGCATGCCCTCACTTACAGTCAGCACAACAGAACCATTGGCTGTAAACACACTCATAGCCAAGATTTGCAGAGGGGTCTTCCAATCTCCATCATTTACAGCATGGCACCAAACACATTGGTATTGTCACAAGGAATCTTCCCTTAAACAAAGACTAACCATAGACTTATTGGCACCACACACCTCTGCTACCCCAAGTCTCAACTTCCTCATACCCTCTGAGGAGTTTCCTTACTATACAACACCATTGATCTACCTTTAAAGCTATCACTCAAGCATGGGTTGAAGCTTGGTTAAGTAAGACCAATATCATCAACGCAGTAAACGGCTACCATCTACCCTACACACTGGCATTTACATGGAAAAAATGGGCAATCCTTTCCCTGCTCAACTTTCGGGCTACAGATTAGCCTACTATCGATATTCGCAGATACTCTGTGCTGGTTATGATAACATATCCAGAGGCCTTACAGTCATACACTATCCAGAAAACTTCTTGTTGATCAAAGATAACATATTTTTCACTAGAGGCCTCATGGCAGCTTAGTCTGGTTAACCACTTGGGCGTCCCAGTACCCCATAAGAAACAGAAGGCCCAGACACTATCATCACATTACTGGGCATACGACTTGAGTCGGCATCCATACACGCAAGTTATCACAAGACAAATAGGGAACATTCTCAACTACATCAATCACTACCTCCTGCTTAGTACTTACAACTGCAAGGAACTACAATCCCTACCAGGTTCCTTAATTTTGCCATGCCAATCATACCACAAGACCACGCTTTCACATCCAGAGTACTTTCCCTTTTTTTCCACACTTTCAACATGACGATCAGAGGATGTCCCTAGACACCCCAGCAACAGCAGACCTGCACATGGGGGGGATTTCTTAACCACTTGGCATGGTAAAAGCATGTTCCTTCCAGGATTGTCTGACACTTCTCCAACCAGATGGTCAGACGCGGCGTCTACCACGGGTTTGGCAGCGATCTACCGGGAACGATTGCTTTGGAGCGGTTGGCCATGGCATCCAGGTTTGGAAATGTTTCCACCACCTCAGCCCCTTTGGGGGATCTACCCCATTGTAGCAGCTGCTGTGGCATGGGTTAAATCATGGTCAGGGTCATCAATCCGTTGTTACTCAGACTACTAAGCACATGTCATGAATAATAAAGAAAAAAGATAAAGAGAGAGTGTCAGATTGCTCAAATGAAACTGGGGGGTAACCGCTACTAAATAGTAATTAAAGAGAGAAAGTACAGATACATCATGTGGGATATGTAGATTTCAAATAGTATACCCACAGAGTACTGGTACATAGTAGCAATCCATAATTGAAATAAAATATAACTTTTAATTAACAAGTTTAAAACCAAAGTGATACAATCACTTAATATCCAAAGTAAAATAGCAACAGGAGAGAGAGAGAGTATAATGGAAAACAGCAAAATCTGACCGTGCCAATTCTGTTGAGTAATAGCACAGACAGTAAGGAAAAATAGGGTTAAATAGTAGCTGGAACCCAATAGCCCCACGTTATCACCCCACTTCTATCTCATAGTGTCTAAAACAACTCAAATCTCCCAACTCCTAACGCTAACGAAAATAAAAAATCTGACGTGAGAGAAATCATAAGTGACTACACGTCTAATATCCAATACGAATCTAGTGGAGAGGATGGCTATAAATAACAAAATCACTGCAGCAGCATAATCCCTGTCTTCCTCCCACACCCTCCACAACCAAAATCCCGACGCGCGTTTCGCCGAGAAACGGCTCTTCAAGGGGAACCGGATAAGTACTAAACCGTTGTTTAAATAACCCGCCCTCTCTCCAGATTGTCTGTTGGTCTAGCCAGGGAGAGAGAGGGGGGGTGGAACCTATCCTCCCTCGCAATTAACCCTCAGTGGCTCGGTATAGTGCGAAGGGGGATAGGAAAAAGAATACAAATGCAAAAGTATATATAGCAAATTCAGATAAATGTAGCTGAACCAAACTGAATCTGGAATAATACAGTCAATATTGTGGTAAAAATAAATCAGAAAAAAAAAGGACACAAGGGGTAAGGAAGAAAAAACATTCATGTGTATGCCCCTAGTGTTTAAGTGCTCTATTAAGTGGATACTGCTTAATCCAAGTGGTGCAAAATAATTTAGCAACATTACTAAGTCCAATATGTTGCCCCTTCAGGGTGCAAAATCTAAGCACATGTCATATCATCAACAAACGCCACTACTCATCCATAAGGTCATGATATTTCTGGGGAACTCACTTGGTTGGCCACTTATCACATTTCTTTTACTTTCATGTACCAGGCGGGGGTATACATCCCTGACAACAATTGTCTAATTTATATTCCAGGCATGTTTATCATACGCTTCCTACAGCCGCCCATACAGTCGGCTTTCGTTCCAGAGACAAAATCATGGATTAGACATACTCATGCAGCATAGCATGCACTATCCCACCTAGCACTTTCATCCCATACTTGTAGAACACATAACACAGCTTTTCACCTGGCTTAAAGAATCTCATTGGAACACGACAAAGCTCAACCTGTGTCATAACATTTCTCCTAGGATTTGCTTCTTTTTGCCACCTTAAACTTAAACTATCTCACACACCATTAATTAGATATTTTACAGGCATTCAACAACACAGGATAACCTATGGCCAAAACTACCATTACTTCATGCTATCATACCAGACAAGAATATACTCAGAGGTTTTCAGGAATCCATTCCCCCATGTTCCTCTCAGAGATTACCAATAGCCATCCAACTTTTCATCCTTATCGGACCTATTAGATCTACAACCATTCAATTATACTACCAAGTCGGCCATTACCAGCCATGTACATTGCCTTTTATGCCTTTCTCAGGCCAAAGAATCCACTACCATCACCACCACTCAGACAGATCATTGTCTTCAACGATCCCATGTATGTAAACACATATATCATTACCTATTGGCTCTACCACATTCCGAAACGAGTCAACACACACCAACAGTAGAGATAACATACTATCCTACCCACAACAAATGGTGTCCACTTGTCCTAGATTCCTACCTTAAAAATCCTTCCAGGAATTAAATACTGTAATGCATTTAAGGAAATGTCTGGTTAATTTGTATATATTTGTTGACTGTATTAAATCTTTGATTATTCATTTTTGCCCTCTTTATTTACAGGCCTACCGTATCGTCGGTCTCGGCACACCACAACCGACTTGCTCCCTTTATACTATGCTACGCTTATGCTGGATCCTTACTCCATATACGGCTATTTGCCCCTTACACAAGTATTAAGGCCGTTTGGCCTGTATTTGTGGGAGGGGCTTAAATGAATTCACTCCCCTATATAAGGGACACCCCTTACCTGACTCATATCGCTTGAGGTCAGCATCAGAATGACCCTCCCACCCACTCCTCATTTCAACACTTTCTCTTTTCTTTCCCTTTACTTTACTTTCTTACTCCTTGGTTGGCCCTCTTTATTTACCGGCCTACTGTATCGTCGGTCTCGGCACACCACAACCGACTTGCTCCCTTTATACTATCCTACGCTTATGCTGGATCCTTACTCCATATACGGCTATTTGCCCCTTACACAAATATATATATATATACACACACAACTGCTAAAACCTCCAATTCATAGGCTTTTGCAGACTGATACATATAAATGGCCAAATCAATCTTTAGTAGATTTTAAAAACACTCTAAAGAAATCGAAATGGTTTAGGCGCTGTACTTATGAGTAAGTGGATGCTGTACAAGGATTTCTGGCATATACTTTTGGAAATTTTTACTAAACCCCATGTTCCTCTAGGACCCATATACTTTCCACTTTCAGCCACAGTGTCATTAACCTTCCAAATTATAAAATACAATGCTATGGTTAGTCCAGCTATCTCAATCTACCATTACTGCCCAAGGTTGGACAGATTTGAACTTAATAAAGTTAAAGAATAACTGTGCATATCACCATAACCACTTGTAGAAGTATATTGGTTATGCTGCTTCTTAATTGTATTCTTCAGAATTCCTGTTGAACTTTACTTTGAGATACCGTGGGAACAGGAGGGCGCTTTGAACCACTGCACCCAGCCGTTAATGTTACATAGTTACATAGTTACATTGCTGAAAATAGACTTGAATCCATCAAGTTCAGGCTTCCTCACATTTGTTTTTTGCTGTTGATCCAAAATAAGGCAAAAAAAAAAAAAAACAGTTTGAAGCACTTCCAATTTTGCAACAAACTAGGAAAAAAAATTCCTTCTTGACCCCAGAAGGGCAGTCAGATCAATCCTTGGATCAAGCAGCTATTACCCTACATTGAAAAATTATATCCTTGAATATTCTGTTTTTGCAAGTGTGCATCTAGTTGCTGTTTGAACATCTGTATGGACTCTGATGAAACCACTTCTTCAGGCAGATAATTCCACATCCTTATTGTTCTTTCAGTAAAAAAAACTTTTCTTCGCCTTAGATGAAATCTTCTTTCTTCCAGTCTAAACGCATGACCTCGTGTCCTATATAAAGTCTGGTTTGTGAATAGATTTCCACACAATGGTTTGTATTGGCCCCGGATATATTTGTATAATGTTATCATATCCCCTCTGAGGCAACGTTTTTCTAAACTAAAGAGGTTTAAATTTGTTAACCTTTCTTCATAGCTGATATGCTCCATTCCTTTTGTTAATTTTGTAGCCCGCCTCTGTGCCATGATATCCTTCTTTAAAACAGGTGCCCAAAATTGCACAGCATATGCAAGCTGTGGTCTAACCAGTGATTTATAAAGAGGCAAAATGATATTCTCATCCCGAGAATGAATGCCCTTATTCATGCATGACAATACCTTACTGGCCTTAGCCACTGCTGATTGACATTGCACATTGTTGCATAGTTTGTTGTCTATAACAATTCCCAAGTCCTTTTCGTGTGTTGTTATCCCTAATTCGCTTCCATTAAGGGTATATGTTGCTTGTGCATTCTTTGCATTTTTCATTAAATGTCATCTGCCATTTGAGTGCCCAGTCCCCCAGTCTATCTAAATCCCTCTGCAGCAAAGTAATATCTTGCTCACATTGTATTACTTTACAGAGTTTTGTGTCATCTGCAAAGACTGAAACATGACTTTCAATGCTTTTTTCAAGATCATTTATAAACATGTTAAATAGAAGGGGTCCCAGAACAGAACCCTAAGGGACACCACTTGCCACCTCTGTCCAGCTTGAAAATTTACCATTAATGACAACTCTATGTACTCTATTTTTAAGCCAATATTCTACCCAAGAACAAGAATTTTCATCTAGACTGCTTTATTTAAGTTTGAACACTAATCTATTGTGTGGAACTGTATCAAATACCTTGGCAAAATCCAAATAGATCACATCCATTGCAACACCCTGATCTATACTTCTACTTACTTCTTCGTAGAATGCAATCAAGTTAATTTGACATGACCTGTGCTTCATAAAACCATGCTGATTTTTCCTGATAACCATGTTCTTCTCAAGGAATTCTTGAATATTATCCCTTAATAACCTTTCAAATACTTTTCCAGCCTCAGATGTTAAGCTCACAGGTCTATAATTTCCAGGCAAAGATTTTGAACCTTTTTGAATATAGGAACCAAATCTGCCTTCCTCCAATTCTCCGGAACACTTCCTGAAAGAAAAGAATCTTGAAAGATTAAAAACAGAGTTTCACTTATTTCTACACTTAGTTCCTCCTTAAGTACTCGTGGATGAATACCATCAGGCCTTGGAGCTTTGTTTTTATTTTAACTTTCTTTAGTTGCTGCAGCACCTAATCTTGAGTTAACCAATTACAATTTTTCTGCAAGTTTATAGCACCAATCATTTGCACATCTATTGCCATGGGTTCTTCCTTAATATATATGGAGGAGAAATATATATTTTTTAATTTCTGCCTTTTCCTGGTCTTCATTAATTAACACCCCTATTCCAGTTTTTAGTGCACCTACAGTTTCATTTTTATTTTTTTGTTTTTTTTTAGAATTGATGTACTTAATAAAATGCTTTGGGGTTGGTTTTGCTCTTTTTGGCTATCATTTTTTTCATTTTGAAGTTTAGCAAATCTAATCGCTGTTTTGCACACATTATTGGCTTCCTTATACCCATACATTCACACATACAGAGACACATACACACAGACACACACACACATACATACAGAGACACAGACATACACACACATACAGACACACACAGAGACACCGACACACACACACATACAGAGACACACACACATACATACAGAGACACAGACACAGGTGGATCTTTAAAGGAACTCTATAGTGCTCCATAACATTTTGTTGCCCCAAACAGTTAGTGGGATTATATATATTACAGGGCCACCTTTTGGAACAATACAGCAAGAAAAAACATTGCTTACTTGTAACGCAGTGCCGAGGCTGCCTCTTCTCTGCAGTCTGTTCCCGCCATTGCTGAGGTCATCAGTCCTTTTGACCATCTTTGACCATTAGTCTTTTTGACACACACACACATACAAGCAGAGATACAGACATACACACACACATACAGAGACACAGACATACAGACACATATAGACACACAGACACAGACAAACACACATACATACAGACACAGACATACACACACATACAGAGACACAGACACACACACATACACAGACACATACATACAGAGACACACACACACACACATACAGAGACACAGACACATACAGATACACACACATACACATACAGAGACACACACACACACACACACAGACATATAGAAAATGTTTCCTGTTTTCTACATTTTGTGACTTTCCCTGGGGTCCAGTGGGGGCTCAGCCTGATGGGAGTTCCCACTCTGACTCCCTCCTCCTCCTTCCTCCCGTGCGGGCACTGATAGCTGGGAGGAGTCACTTCCTCCCAGCAGTGATGTCATCACAGGGGGCCCGGTCACGCTGTTAAAGCGCCCAGCGCTGACCGCCCCCCCTGAAAATCGACTAGAGATTTAGTCAACTAAAACTAGACTAAAACTAAAACAATTCTGACTTAAACTAAAATGGCTTTTTAGTCAAAAGACTATGACAAAACGGGGGCGGGGCTGGACCGCCATGCTGAGTGGAAGCACAGAGAAAAAGCTCCTGAAAACTGCTCGAGTTTTTGGCTCTAAAGACCAGCAAAACGCTCATTAAAAGCCTGAAACTTATACCCCAGTGAAAGAGGCAACCCTGGTCCCGAGGAGAGGCTTGCCACAAAGTTCTATTCCCTTGGTGGGGTGATCCCAGCCGAACGTGATGGAGACCGCCCGGGCGGTGAGTGGGGTGGATGGCCGCCGCCCAGCTATCCTGCCCACCAGCGGTAAAGCTGAAACGCAAAGCTAGGCGGGTCTGGCCCTGTTTCCCCCCCCCATGGACCGGCGGGGGTGATCCCGGTCCCCACCCTGTGACCCAGTGAAGTGCCGCAACACCAGCGAGAGTCCGCTCCCAAGATGGCGGAGACCACATGGCACCTCCGAAGAGAGAGCCGCCGGACGCACCCTCCTCTCCTGCTCCCATACAGGCGGAACGATGACCGCACCAAAGAGGGCACCGGCGAGTAAGCACTTACCTCACACAAACTGAAGAGGAGCAGACACACCAGAGGATAATGACACACCAGAGGATAATGAACCCGAAGAGGAAACACGTTACAAGGCCTCGGACCAACCTGGCACACCGCCCAGTTCCCCTTAGGGAGCCTGAAACGGAAGATTGGCCCACCCACAGCCACTAACTCACCACAGGCACAGGACTGGTGCTCGGCTGGAATACAAGTGACCCAGGAATAGAGCTGTGACCCCCCTTTCAGGTCACCCAATGGGACTATAAGCACAGAGGCAGCCATTAAGCATTTTCCCACACTACAGCATACTACACTGCACACTAAGGGGTCATCCTGAATGCTGACATAGACTCTTACCTGACTGTCACTGGGTTAACATGGGGTGGTTATTTTAAGCATTTTTAAGCATCTTAAGTGTTGAAGCACAATCTTTACCTTTGACACTGCTTTTCAAGTCTATGTACCTATCAAGCACTAAAAGCTCATTTACTCTAATGTACATCAACAAGTAACCCACATACATTACTATAAGCTTTCATGTCATTTAAAAAAAAATGTGCCGTTTACACTGCCACGGATTTGTAACACTATGCCTGCAGTTGCTGTCGTGGTTCTGCATGATTATTGTTATTTGATGCACAAATAAAATAAAGAATTTAAAAAAAAAAAGACTATGACAAAACTAAATTGGAATTTGCCACCAAAATTAACACTGCATAGTTACTTGCAGAAACTAGATTCCGATGGTGTTAAGTATACTCAACAGCATGATGCATTCTGCGAAATGTGGTTTCTTAGGTCTGTGGGCAGTTACTCAATGTTGGTTTCTTGACCCCAATGTATATCACTTGCAGTTTTAAATATGGCCTCATGGGACATCGTCCACACAGCTGGATAGCTTTACCTTGTCGGGTTCCTATCTGGGCTGTTCCTATGGTCTGTGTATGCAGTTACAATGAGCAGGATTGTATACCATACATAGTCTGTGTTTTAACATGCTTGCCCTTTGACCTTACCAAGGTTAAGTGAACTACTACGATATAGAATAATAAACGTGTGTTTGGTGCACAGCCAAAAATATCAGTTATTATTTATTGTCACTAGTATATGTCATAACGCCACAGAGTACAATGAGCATATGGTATTTAGCAGAAGAGGTTGGATATAATATACACATGCACATATAATCACATACCTATACACATACAATTGCATATATACACACACAGGCATACACACAATCAGACATACACACACACAATCACAGACAAAAACCCAATCACAGACCTATACAAACAATCACCTACATATACATAATCACAGATACACACACACACAATCACAGACCCACACACACACACATGCAATCAAAGACCTATACACACAATCACATACATACAAACAGATGTACACACGATCACAGACATCCACACAATCTTGCATAATTACAGAAATACACAAACACAATTACAGACCCACACACATACAATCAAAGATACACAATCACATTCCCACATAATTACTGGCATACACACACAGAAATCACTTTCATACACACATATTTACTAATTAACCCCTTAAGGACACATGACGTGTGTGACACGTCATTATTCCATTTTATTCCAGAAGTTTGGTCCTTAAGGGGTTAAGAGGTCCTCCCAGCTTCCCTACCTTGCTCTAGGTGGGCTGGAGTGGATCTCTACTGGCCAGTAGTTGCTGCTGTGATGGGATCACTGTACTCTTACTGCACAGGTCCCTCGCGCTCCCAGTAGTGATGCCGATGCCGGGATGATGTCATATCCCAGTTGCCAGCAAGGTTGCAGTGCAGATTGAGCACAGAAAGCAATGGGCTCCCTGCTTCGTTCGCCGCCTGGCAGCCCGGATGGCATCTGGGCCATGGGCTGGACATCTGTGCCCATGGGCTGTGCCATCTGCACCCTCTGTTTCTGTGCATCCAACTTGTCTTGTTACAAATCCTTTTCTGTTAGTCCACCTAGAGTACAGCGCTACAGAATTTCTGAGGCTTTTTAAATAATAATACTATATAACTCAAGCCCGTGATACTCTGGATTTTATGGTGGAAAAAAACAATTTTCCCAATATAATGGAATTCAATATAATTAGAACAGAAGGTAACTTTATAAAGTGAGAAGATGCTGTTGTGACTCATGGCAGGTCATGCAAGTAGCAACTGGAGAAGATAATTAGGCTTGGTCCAGTCTTTTCCAGTAAAAGGCATTACAGCTCAAAGCAGCACTTACGTTCTGTGATTGCCTTGTCAAAACAAGCAAGGCGATACACTACCGAATAAAGCTTCAAGGTGTCTGATACTTAGATTGAAAATGATACAATGATGCATCAACATCCCTGGTGAATATGGACAAAGCTCATCCAGCGAAGATGAGTCATATCCTGGTGTTTTCTTCCGTATGTGTTTGTTTGAATAATTTTAGAATTATAATATAAATGCTCAACACTTTACTGAATAACAATAATTTAATATGATTACTAGACTTGTGGATCCAATATAAAAATTAACTGGGATTCATCCAAACTTTGGGCAATTCGGCGAGTCGGACGAATTCCGCAACTCTGAATAGCCATATGGAACAGACAATGGACGGACATGATCAATAGTTGTATGATTCGGCGTTCCATCTGAAAGAGATGATTGATGGGGAAGAACATCATTGATGATTAGAGGATAAATAAGGGAAGACACATTTAATATAAAAAAAACTTTTTTTTTATTCTTCTCTCTATTGTTTTTTTTTTCTCACTTGACGCTTGAACCAAATATCAGTTTACTGCAAAATTTACAGAAGTTGTATATTTTGTAATATAGAAATACAAATTTAGACCACCCAGGTGCAGTGCAAATAAACGAAAAAGAATAATTACTTCCTTTTTAGTCAGGTATAGCAAAAGATTCCTCTCAATCCTCAATATATATAGAAAAATGGGATATACCTAGACAATATAAAAGAAGTAAAAAGGCCCATCAGTACAAATATGTGTGTCCCATCAGTGTTGAATAGGAAGATTCTTGCAGAAATGTAGGCAGTAAAAGCGAATAAAAATGAAATAAAATTACAAAATTACAAATAACTCTACGCGTGTCGTCTGTATTCTCAGACTTCCTCAGGAGTAGTAAAGTGCTTCAAATCTTCTGGGAGCTGTGGCTTCCTTTTAAAGACCCTCCCGCCGGTTTTTCCTTTGATAGACCCTCCCGCCGGTTTTTTCCTTTGATTCCTCCAATCAGCTGTTTTCAAACAGCTGTACTTCGTTTGCTCGTTTTTCACAGTCCTTGTATGGAGTTCCAGAAAACGTCCGTGGAACGCACGTGCGTTCCACCAACCTGGAAGTGTCTGTGTTCTTGTCGGCTATGCGGAAGTGATGCGCATAGCTGGAACGCATATGCGTTCCACTTCACCTCCATACGGTCCCCACAAGGACTTAGACGATCACAATAATATGAAATAAAATAGAATAAAATAACATTATGTCAGTAGCCTATTCATAGCTTATTCATTGCACTCTTTAAACAGTGCTTCCAGTCTGTACCTCATAAAACATACAATCATCAAAATAGAAAATGTTAAAACATGGCATAAAGGGTAAAATGTATATATACATCATTCTAATAATCCTAAAGACCCAGACATATGGGCCTTTTTACTTCTTTTATATTGTCTAGGTATATCCCATTTTTCTATATTTTGTAATATGAATGGCCCATTTTCACTCCATTTTGGTTTCTCTTAAATATTTTTTTCCCCAAATTATTTGTATGGCTGGATATTGTCTATTGGACGACAATTGGACTACCTGAATGTAACGGACCGTTTTGCACACAAGAGGTTAAAAACCGTTTAGGCAATATTCCCCTTTCCAATGCACAGGCAGCTACTGCAAGCACCAGTCTCCCGAACTGCAAACTACACGAATCCTCCAACTCCCGAACAGGAAACACACGAACACTGGAAACAGCTGAACAGGAAAAGCATACAATCAGTTTACACGCCTGGCAATCAGCATACAATCCAATTCCCCCAATAACGAGACGACACTTCGTTTTGAGGTCAAGCAGAACTGACTGTACTGGCACATACAGCCTCTTTTATTCACAATCCACAAACATAATACTGCCCACAGGGTTTTGAAATACAGCCAATCAATCCGTACAATACACACAGACACCCCCACACAAAATCCTCCCCTCTGTATTTCTCTGCCTGTGATAATTATATTACCCATTGTGTTCAGTAATCATATCACAGGCAGAGAAATACAGTTTTATAAAACATATCACAGGGACCCCAAAACATGCAATAACCCCATAAAAATATATCCTCGGAACCGGGGGATCTGGGTGAACCACATATCCAAAATTCACCCAGATCCATTCAGTAGTTTGGAAGATACAGTTTAATGCAGAACATATACAGGCTATATGAAAAATAATCACTGTATAATGTGTCCACTGTTGTATAGTTTAAAACTACTGCACGATGTCTTTGTGCACCAAATACCGACGAGATGGCACCGTGTAGAAAAGTCCAAACAGTGTCTGTGAGTTAAAATGGCCGCCATCCATTGTTCTCACCATGTGCTTCATCCATTGTTCTCACTATGTGCCTCTGATACATTAAATGGTGGCTACCCAGTAACTCCACAGTATGTCCCCAAATGGTTCTTAAAGGGCCAGCAGCATAATAAAATACAATATGCCCAAATCTGCTATTTCAAGGGCCAAACCTCCCAGGGACCATAATCACATGGCAAGAGGCTGGCAAGCAGTCCGCTCCAGGCACAAGTGGCTTGGCTGGTTCCGCCACACTGAACAATTACAGATGCTTTTGTTGGTAAAAATTGATTTGGGCGAATCACATGTTTCTGCCACACACAAGTTAAATACAAAGAACCCCAGGAGGTGACAAACACTGGGTGCTGTACAAATATCTTGAGGTATATCTTGCCTTTCCTAACGCCTAGGTACAAACAAACGGTAACAACATCAATGAGAGAGAAAGAGAGAATAATGCCATCAAGGGACATTATTATTATCATTTATATATTGCAAAATATCCTGCAGTTATAGAATTATAGAAAGGGGATATTAGGCAAGAAGTAATTCACATACAAAATGTTTAACAAACACAGGAGGTGAAGAGGACCCTGCTCAGAGGAGCTTACAGTCTATGAATATTGGAGATGAGCAATATATAGGTTTGGGGTGTATTACTGGGTAGGGAACCTGACCAGTGTGGTGGAACCAACCTCGCCACTGTGAACTGGAGAAGCCTGTTTGCCCGCCTCCTACCTGCTGACTATGGCCCCTGGTAAATTTGTACCTTTGAATGCAATATTCGGGCATGTAGTATTTTATATTGCTGCTACTGGCCCTTTAATTTTCATTATATTGAGTGAAACTACCAAACAACCAGACCACCCAGGATTAAAGTGTGCCTCAAATTACTGTTCGCAACAATGTTGCAAACGGTTAATTGGCAATGTGTATAATGTGTGGTTTTGTCCTCTGAGTGGCCACCATTCGGGAAATGACCACGTGGCGGCGGCCATCTTAAACTCCCGAACAGCGGTGTTTTGCCATCGAGTGTCTGGAACTAAAATCGGACACTCGACTAGGCAAACACCGCTGAGACCTCCAGACTTCCATGAATTTGTGTAGAAACTACCGAATGGCCTGCTGTTCGGTAGAAAGAACCCCACGAACAAAGGTATTCATTCAAATCCTCCCCAGGCTCTATAGCCCAGGCAATTCGTATGTTTTCATTCACTTTTCTGTGACCGACCGCAGGGCCAAAGTATATGGAACTATTTTCGGATACTTTGCCTGTACGGTCGCTCAAAACTTTAAACAGCCATAACTCCCGAACCCCTGGTCTGATCTGGGTGATTTTAGCGTATGTTGCTCACCCAGATCAGGGCTATCAGGGGATACCATTTAAAGGTGTACTTACCATATTTGGGGTACATCTAAAACTTGGGGGAAATTGTGGACTGTTTAATTATGTTAACAGATAAGTTAGTGGGAGGAGATGGGTAGGAGGTAACTGGTACATTATTGGCTGTTGTACTAATTGTTGTGGATCCCTCCCTTGCATGGGAGAATGTCTTAAAAGGAGGTTGTGTGAATAAATCTGGAGATTCTGCTTAACCCTCAAAACGAAGTGTCGTCTCGTTATTGGGGGAATTGGATTGTATGTTGACTGCCAGGAGTGTAAACCTTTCGTATGGTTATTCCTGTTCAGCTGCTTCCAGTGTTCGTGTGTCTCTTGTTCGGGAGTTGGTGAATTTTGCAGTTTGCAGTTCGGGAGATTGGTGATTGCAGTGGCTGCTTGTCTATCTGGAAGGGGATTATCGCCTAACCTCTGGTGAGGATTTGAACCTGGGTCTTCGAGTTCTAAGGCCGTGACTATTCCACTGCTCCGACCAGACAATATATAAGAGACTGCATAACAAACCACAAAAAATCCAGCTGTTTATGAATGTCTCCAAAACAGTAAAATGTCATTGTCATTTTCCTCAATGCATAAATGTGAATCTTTTATATTACGGTATTCTTTTAAATTAGGATTAGAGCCAGGGTTAGGGTTATGACTGGAGCAAGGGCCAGTGTTTCTTTCATCTTAAAGCAGGACTTGAGACTGGTGGGAGTAACACGCCTGGACAGTGGCTGCTATTTGTGGCTGCAATCTGTATTCTAACCCTCCTCCCCCCTTTCCTTTGCTAGAAGAAGGAGCTGAGGAGAGAGAACTATAATGTCCGCCTCCCCAGCTCCTTTTCCTAAATATCAGTTATAAGTAATAGTAGTAGATGCTGTACCACCACAGTACGTCCTTAGCCACACAGAGGTCTGCACCGATGGTACAGACGCCAAATTAACTGGCTTGGGCACAGCATTGTCTTTAAAAGTTGTGACGAGAGCAATCTCGCCACATTGTATTGGAGAAGCCTGGTTGCCAGCCTGTTGCCTTTGGACTATAGACCAGACTTTTAAACTACGTATTTTTCCCTGCAGAAAGGCTTATTCGTGCTTTTCTGCCGGGGTGTTCGGTAGATTTTATCTACCGAACAAACTACCGAAGGAGCGACCACCCGGGAGCTGGAGTGTGCCGCCAATTGACCACCCTGAAGCTGTGGTTAACCACAGCTTAATTGACGAATGCAGGGTGGTCTTTGTTTGTTTACCGAACACGTGGCAGCGGCCATTTTAAAAGTCCCGTACGGCCAGCGGTGTTCGGCACTTAAACTATGGAACTAAAAACGGACACTTATTTGCACGAACACCGCTGAGCCGTCCGCCGCCTGGTTCCTGTTCGTACAGTTTAACGAATACATGTCTATTCGGTATGTTATTTTATGTGAATGTGTTAACCCAGATAGCTATGCCATGGAGCCCATTCGTGTAGTTAAAGACTTTGGCTCCATGGCAATTGAACTGTGTGTATAGGATCTGAGCGCTATTCGGTAGTTTTGTGCGCTCAGATCCCAGCTAAAAAAATGACATAAAATGTCTGTGTATTATGTGTAAAATGTGACTCTCTGTATTTTAAAGTATTTTACTGTTTTTGTGTCCCCACGTGTCTAATAGAGTTTTGCCTTTGTCCTGGGAGATAATTGAATTACTTCTCAATTATCTCCAGGGTAGAGGAGAGGAAGCCAAGATGCATTGTGGGGAAGTGTTGTGACTGTATGTCCTGAAATGCTACTTGTCTGTCCGTTGTTACAGTCTTCCATCTGGTCCCCTAGGGGAGTGTCCACCAGGTGGGAGACCTGCATAAATACTGGGCGGGTAGCCCTGAGTAAACCAGACCACTGCTTGACCCTCAACACGGAGCCTTGTCTCATTCTTGGGGGGATTTACTCTTAGAGACTCTTTTATGCTGTTAGAGACTGATTGCCAGGAGTGTAAGCTGATTGTCTGATTTTCCTGTTCCTATTAGTGAGGTTCCAGTTCGGGAGTTGGAGTATCCAGTTCGGGAGTTTGGTGTTCTGCAGTAGCTGTGCCTTTATATCTGAAAGGGGAATATCGCCTAAATGGATTTTAACCCCTTGTCTACTGAAACGGTCCGTTACAAAAGTTAATTAGCCAGCTTTATAGATAATGTTTCTCCTTTTATAAGGAGAAAGTGAAGAAGATAAAAAAAAAAATAGTTTTTTTCGAAAAAATAACTTTTCCATTTTTAAATCATTATGGCAGAGCAGGATTTGGCCATTCAGAAGAATCGAGGATAACAATCATAATGCTATGTTTAAGCAGGTATTAAATCAATTAGGTGTATGGAACCGTTAATGAAATGCTCTCAACACACCTAGAACATTTAGCAGGTGTGTCAACTATGAATTGCTTGTTACACATAATAAATAGATTTATTTTATTTTTAGAATTTTGTGTGTGTAAAAACTGTTATATATTTAGTCCTATGTGCAAGAATTAATTCCCTTTTTGCATTCTGCATTTTAATATGGAAAATGACGCATTTCATATAAAAACTGTTTGTGTGTTTCTAGATTCATTTAATTTGATCGTTTTTTAACATACAAACATCAAGGCAAAAAATAATATAAAACTACTACAATAGTTCAGTACTTTTTTCATTAATAGTAATATAAAATGTATAGCACAAAAATCTATTATTAATACCTACATTTCCAAACTTTTATTTTAATGCAAATAGTTACATAGTTACATAGTTACATAGATGAAAAGAGACTTGCGTCCATCAAGTTCAGCCTTCCTCACATATGCTTTTGCTGTTGATCCAAAAGAAGGCAAAAAGCCCAGTCTGAAGCGCTTCCAATTTTGCAACAAACTAGGAAAAAAGTCCTTCTTGACCCCAAAATAGCAGTCAGATGTCTCCTTGGATCAAGCAGCAGTCTCCACTAATTAGAAATTATATCCCTGTATGTTATGTTTTTGTAAGTATTTATCCAATTGCAGTTTAAACCTCTGTATGGACTCTGATAAAACCACCTCTTCAGGTAGAGAATTCCATATCCTTATTGCTCTTACTGTAAAAAAACCTTTTCTTTGCCTTAGATGAAATCTCCTTTCTTCCAGCCTAAATGTGTGACCTTGTGTCCTATGTATAGCCCTGTTTATGAATAGATTTCCAGATAATGGTTTGTACTGGCCCCGAATATATTTGTATAATGTTATCATATCCCCTCTCTGGCGCCATTTTTCCAAACTAAAGAGATTTAAATTGTTTAACCTTTCTTCATAATTAAAATGCTCCATTCCTTTTATCAGTTTTGTAGCTCGTCTCTGCACTTTTTCTAGTGCCATGATACCTTTCTTTAGAACAAGTGCCCAAAATTGCACAGCATATTCAAGGTGTGGTCTTACCAGCGATTTATAAAGAGGCAAAATTATATTTTCATCTCGAGAATTTATGCCCCTATTTATACATGACTAAACCTTACTGGCCTTAGCAACGGCAGATTGACATTGCATATTGCTACCTAATTTGTTGTCTATAACAATTCCCAAATCCTTCTCGTGTGTGGTTATCCCTAGTTCACTACCATTTAGGGTGTAAATTGCTTGTGCATTCTTAACCCCGAAGTGCATAACTTTGCATTTTTCTACGTTAAATTTCATCTGCCATTTTAGTGCCCAGTCCCCCAATCTATCCAAATCCCTCTGCAGCAAGGCAATATCCTGCTCACATTTTATTACTTTACAAAGTTTTGTGTCATCTGCAAACACTGATACATGGCTTTCAGTGCCCATTTCAAGATCATTTATAAATATGTTAAATAGAAGCGGTCCCAAAACAGAACCCTGAGGGACACCACTTACCACTTTTGTCCAGCTTGAAAAATTTACCATTTATGACAACTCGTTGTACTCTATCCTTAAGCCAATGTTCTACTCAAGAACAAGAATATTCATCTAGACCAATTTCTTTTAGTTTGAGGACTATTGTGAGGAACCGTATCAAATGCCTTGGCAAAATCCAAGTAGATCACATCCACTGCAACACCCTGATCTATATTTCTACTTACTAGGATCTGTTATTGGAGCAATCAATGCAATATGACCACTGCATGTAGTGGTTATGTTTTTTTTGAGAGGCCACCTTTGGATTAATGGACAAATGTTATCAAGAGGCATGATATAAAAGAAAAACAAAGAAAAAAAGTTACCTGCGTTCTTCCCAAATCCCTATGCATATTTAAATCAATGGAGGTTATTTATTAACTCCAATGGCCATTAGATGTAAGCCCACCTGCCACGTCAAATCAAACCTCTTCGGTGAGTCCTACACTGATTACTCACCTTGCTTCCTTCAGCGCCAGGCAATGAAATCTCTAATGAGACAGAGAGGGGTATTTCTCTAAACCCCTACATGCTTATTAATAGGGAATACATTGGGTGGGCGGCAGCACTGTAACATAGCTGTGTGATACAAAAGTGAATACAAATAATAATGATATAAATAATGTTTCTATTAAGGCCCAGCATCCAAAGCCAACCCCTTTACATTCAATCAGATAATGTGAATGTTAGGTATCCAAATTATTATTATTCTTTATCATGCGCCAACAAACTGCAGCGCTGTACAATAGGTGGACTTACAGACAAGTATTTGCAACAAGTTGGACGTACAGGAACAGCGGGTGCTGAGGGCCCTGCTCAAACAAGCTAGAGGGAGTGGGGTGTACGGACAAAATATGTATTTCATGTATGGGGAGACCAGCTTGCTAGAACAGTTTATAATTTACTTATTAATAAATATTTTTGATTAGAGATGTCCCGAATAGTTTGCTGGCGAATAGTTCCCAGCGAACATAGCTTGTTCGCGTTCGCCACGGTGGGCGAACATATGCGATGTTTCGTCATCATTGAGTAAATTTTGACCCTGTACCTCATAGTCAGCAGACACATTCCAGTCAATCAGCAGCAGATACTCCCTCCCAGACCCTCCCACCTCCTGGACAGCATCCATTTTAGATTCATTCTGAAGCTGCATTCTTAGTGAGAGGAGGGACAGTGTGCTGCTGCTGATTTATAGGGAAATCGATATCTAGGCTAGTGTACTCAGTGTCCACCACAGTCCTGAAGGACTCATCTGATCTCTGCTGTAAGGACAGCACCCCAAAAAGCCCTTTTTAGGGCAAGAACATCAGTCTGCTTTTTTTTTTTTCTGTGTAATCTAATTGCAGTTGCATGCCTGCCAGCGTGTGTGTCAGGCTCACAGCGTATACTGTGCCCACTTGCCCAGTGCCACCACTCATATCTGGTGTTACAATAGCTTGCATTTAAAAAAAAAAAAAAAAAACGTTTTTGACTGTAATATAATAGCAGTCAGTTTCCTTCACACGTGTGCTTTTCAGGGCCTGCCAGGGCACAATGTCACACCAGTGCAACTCATATCTGGTGTAGCAGTAGTGTACATTTAAAAAAAAAAAAATAGAAATTTTACTTTGAAATAATAGCAGTCAGTTTCCTTCACACGTGTGCATTTCAGGGCCTGCCAGGGCACAGTGTCACACCAGTGCAACTCATATCTGGTGTAACAGTAGTGTACATTTAAAAAAAACTAAAAATTTGACTGTGAAATAATAGCAGTCAGTTTCCTTCACACGTGTGCGTTTTAGGGCCTGCCAGGGCACAGTGTCACACCAGTGCAACTTATATCTGGTGTAACAGTAGTGTACATTTAAAAAAAAACTAGAAATTTGACTGTGAAATAATAGCAGTCAGTTTCCTTCACGCGTGTGCGTTTCAGGGCCTGCCAGGGCACAGTGTCACACCAGTGCAACTCTTATCTGGTGTAACAGTAGTGTACATTTAAAAAAACAACAACACTTTTTTGACTGTGAAATAATAGCAGTCAGTTTCCTTCACGCGTGTGTGTTTCAGGGCCTGCCAGGGCACAGTGTCACACCAGTGCAACTCATATCTGGTATAACAGTAATGTACATTCAAAAAAACAAACACTTTTTTGACTGTGAAATAATAGTCAGTTTCCTTCACACGTGTGCATTTCAGGGCCTGCCAGGGCACAGTGTCACACCAGTGCAACTCATGTCTGGTGTAACAGTAGTGTACATTTAAAAACAACCTAGAAATTTGACTGTGAAATAATAGCAGTCAGTTTCCTTCACACGTGTGCGTTTCAGGGCCTGCCAGGGCACAGTGTCACACCAGTGCAACTCATATCTGGTGTAACAGTAGTGTACATTAAAAAAAAAAACTAGAAATTTGACTGTGAAATAATAGCAGTCAGTTTCCTTCACATGTGTGCTTTCAGGGCCTGCCAGGGCACAGTGTCACACCAGTGCAACTCATATCTGGTGTAACAGTAGTGTACATTTAAAAAAAAAAAAGAAAAAATGTTGACTGTAATAGATTGAATAGCAGTTAGTTGTCTGCAAGCGTGTGTGTCAGGCCTACAGCGTCTACTCTGCCAACTTCTGCCAGCGCACAGTGCACAGTGCCACTCATATCTGTTGTGCCCTGAATTTGAAAAGTTCTGAGGGCATAGTTGACTGACTAACACAGGACACCCAATCTTCTACACCTTCCGCTCGGAACCTTGATGCACCATCCTCCTCCAGCTTAGCTTCGGGCACCTCTCAAGTTACCACTTGCCCGCCTGCCGCCGCCACCAACACTAGCACCACAGCCGCTTCACTTGATCTGTCAAAGGAGTTATTTACACATCAGTTGGAAGAAATGAGTGATGTGCAACCATTATTACCAGAGGATGTAGATAACAGGGATATGTCTCAGTCAGGCAGCAATACACACATGGACGTACGGTGTGATGATGAAGATGTTGTACCCGCTGCTGCTTCCTTTGCTGAGTTGTCAGATACAAGTAATGCGGTTGATGATGACGATGCGTCCGTGGATGTCACGTGGGTGCCCACTAGAAGAGAAGAAGAACAGGGGGAAAGTTCAGATGGGGAGACAGAGAAGAGGAGGAGACGAGTTGGAAGCCGGTGGAGGTCGTCGCAAGGAGCTAGTGGCACAGTCAGACAGCATGCATCGGCACCCGGGGTCAGCCAGACAGCACGCCAATCAACGCATGCTGTTGCCACCACCAGAATGCCGTCATTGCACAGCTCAGCAGTGTGGCATTTTTTTTGTGTGTCTGCCTCTGACAACAGCTATGCCATTTGCAACCTGTGCCAAAAGAAACTGAGTTGTGGGAAGTCCAACACGCCCCTAGGTACAACTACTTTGCGAAGGCACATGATCGCACATCACAAACGCCTATGGGATCAACACATGAGTACAAGCAGCACACAAACTCAAAGCCGCCATCCTCCTCCTGGTCCAGCATCTTCAGGTGTTCCAAAAATTTGTAGCTATAGGGACACCGCAGTAGGAAGGTACCCGGCCGAAATTTCTTTGCACAAAAGGCAATCCCCAACCTGTACTCGATTGTGCAAAAGGAAGTAATGGCATGTCTGGCACACAGTGTTGGGGCAAGGGTCCATCTGACCACTGATACCTGGTCTGCAAAGCATGGTCAGGGCAGGTATATCACCTACACTGCACATTGGGTAAACCTGCTGACGGCTGCCAAGCATGGAATGCGTGGCTCTGCAGAGGAGTTGGTGACACCGCCACGACTTGCAGGCAGGCCTGCTTCCACCTCCTCTACTCCTTCTACTCCATCCTCTTCCATAACCTCCTCAGCTGAGTCCTCTTCTGCTTCTGCGTCTTGCTCCACATCAACGGTTCCTCCCCAGCTCCCCAGGTACTATTCCACATCCCGGATACGGCAGTGTCACGCCGTCTTGGGGTTGACTTGCCTGAAAGCAGAGAGTCACACCGGACCAGCACTCCTGTCCGCCCTGAATGCACAGGTGGATCAGTGGCTGACTCCACACCAACTGGAGATCGGCAAAGTGGTTTGTGACAACGGAAGAAATTTGTTGGCAGCATTGAAATTGGGCAAGTTGACACATGTGCCGTGCATGGCACATGTGTGTAATCTGATCGTACAACGCTTTGTGCATAAGTACACAGGCTTACAGGACGTCCTGAAGCAGGCCAGCAAGGTGTGTGGCCATTTCAGGTGTTCCTACACGGCCATGGCGCACTTTTCAGATATCCAGCGGTGAAACAACATGCCAGTGAGGCGCTTGATTTGCGACAGCCCGGCACGTTGGAATTCAACACTCCTAATGTTCGACCGCCTGCTCCAACAAGAAAAAGCCGTTAACGACTATTTGTATGACCGGGGTGCTAGGACAGCCTCTGCGGAGCTGGGAATTTTTTTGCAACGTTACTGGACGCTCATGCGCAATGCCTGTAGGCTCATGCGTCCTTTTGAGGAGGTGACAAACCTAGTCAGTCGCACCAAAGGCACCATCAGCGACATCATACCATTTGTTTTCTTCCTGGAGCGTGCTGGATCAGGCCGTAGATGAGCGTGAAGAGGAAGAGGAAGAGTTGTGGTCACCATCACCACCAGAAACAGCCTTATCAACATCGCTTGCTGGACCTGCGGCAGCGCTGGAAGAGGATTGTGAGGAATAGGAGTCAGAGGAGGAATGGGGCTTTGAGGAGGAGGAGGAAGACCAACCACAACAGGCATCCTAGGGTGCTCGTTGTCAACTATCTGGTACCCGTGGTGTTGTACGTGGCTGGGGGGAAGAACATACCTTCAGTGAGATCACTGAGGATGAGGAACGGGACATGAGTAGCTCGGCATCCAACCTTGTGCAAATGGGGTCTTTCATGCTGTCGTGCCTGTTGAGGGACCCTCGTATAAAAAGGCTGAAGGAGAACAACCTGTACTGGGTGTCCACGCTACTAGACCCCCGGTATAAGCAGAAAGTGCCTGAAATGTTACCGAATTACCGCAAGTCGGAAAGGATGCAGCAGTTCCAAAATAAATTAAAAAGTATGCTTTACACAGCGTATAAGGGTGATGTCACAGCACAACAGGAATCTAACAGGGGAAGAGGTGAAAGTAATCCTACTCCTCCCACGACCACGCCGGCAAGGACAGGACGCTTTACAGACGTGTTGTTGATGGAGAACATGCAGAGCTTTTTAAGTCCTACGCATCGCCACAACCCTTCGGGGCCACCCTCAGAGAACGACTCGACCGACAGGTAGCAGACTACCTTGCCTTAACTGCAGATATCGACACTCTGAGGAGCGATGAACCCCTTGACTACTGGGTGTGCAGGCTTGACCTGTGGTCTGAGCTATCCCAATTTGCGATAGAACTTCTGGCCTGCCCTGCTTCAAGTGTCCTGTCAGAAAGGACCTTCAGTGCAGCAGGAGGTATTGTCACTGAGAAGAGAAGTCACCTAGGTCAAAAAAGTCTAGATTACCTCACCTTTATTAAGATGAATGAGGGATGGATCCCGAAGGGACTGGCAGTGGGCGATACATTCGAGTAAAAAAGGCCTGATGAGAGGGACTACTTAACACACCACTCCTATCTGGTGGCACATTAAATTGCACGCGCAGTGCCCCAAATTTGAAGTAGGAGGACCAACCAAGCATCTTTTTCCATCTCCCGGTTCCTAAAATCGATGCCATATACACGTCCCCTGATAGGGGACGTAACAGGAATTAAACTGATAGGAATAGTACTATAGTGGCTTTGAGGAGGTGGAAATTCGCGTTCGCCGGTCGTGAATGGAAAATTTTATGTTCGCGACATCTCTATTTTTGATGACACAGTAGCAAGTGAAGAAGCAAGGTGGGCTATGAATGTGCGGGGAGGGAATGCTGTTAACATCTTAATTGATAAGGCTGCCTGAAAAAGTGAGTTTTCAATGATTTTTTGAATGAATGGAGACTGGCTGAAAGTCTATTTGAGAAAGGAAAGGAGTTCCATAGGCCGTAAAAAGGCCCGCAAAATCATTTGGACCCCCCCGTGTAGAGCCGGCACTGCTGTCTGCCTTTTTTGGGCTGGTGGGGAGATCAAAGATCTCCCGCACCAGTCTCCGGGCTTTTTGTTAAGGGAGAGAGAGGGAAGGAGCTAGGACCTGGGAGCCTGCTGGAAAGGAGGAGGACCCGGGAGCCTCTGATCCTCCCGCGAGCATGCAGGTCAGAGCGTTACCATGCGTTACCCTGGCAACACTCCAACAGCGCTGTGCTTGTGGGAAGCGCTGTGCTTGCAGCCAGAGGTAAGAAGGAGGGGGGTGCATACACACACTGCACCCCTCACACACACTGGACACCTCTCACACACACACAGCATCCCTCACACACACTACACCCCCTCACACACACATACACACACAGTATCCCACACACAAACACACTACACCCCACACACACAGCACTTCTCACACAAACACACTGCACCCCTCACACACACAGAACCCCTCACACAAACACAGCATCCCTTACACACACACACACACACACACAGCATCCTTCACACAAACACACTACACCCCTCTCTCTCTCTCTCACAGACACACATACACACACAAACACACGCACACACAGAACCCCTTACACAAACACACTGCATCCCTTACACACAGCACCCCTAACGCACACAGAACCCATCACACAAACACACTGCACCCAATTACACACACACACACACACACTGCACCTCTCACACACACACACACTGCACCACACACACTCTGCACCCTTCACACACACTCTGCACCCTACACAAACACACTGCACCCCTCACACACAAGGCACCCCATACACACAGAACTCCTTACACAAACACACTGTACCCCCTCACACACCCCTCTCACATACACTGCACCCCTCACACACACACACACACACACATTGCACCCCTCACACACCCTGCACCCCTCCCACACACTCTGCATCCCTCACTCACACACACACTGCACCCTTCACACACACACTGCACCCCTTACACACACACACACACACACACACATACACACACACACTTTAGTCCTCACACACACTGCATCTCTCTCTCACACACACACATATACTACACCCCTCTCACACACACTACACCCCACTCACACACACACACACTACACCCCTCTCACACACACAATGTAATGATTGCTAGGGAACCTAACATATAGACAGGACACAACAGACGGAATTGCAATACCGGTCCTTAGAATGGCCGGGCTATGCAAAAGAATAGTCAAAGCAAGCCAAGGTCAAAGGGAAATAGAGAGACAGAATACGAAGAGACAAGCCGAGGTCAGGGAGCAGAGAAAACAGAGTAAACGTAAGACAAGCCAAAGTTCGGTAACCAATTAATCAGACAGAGTATAACGTGCTATTGGGCTAAACAAAAACCACAACAGGGCACTGAGGCAAGGGGGAGGTTAGCTTATATAAGTGTGTCTGATTGGCTAACCTTCAATTAGTGTTAACTACAACACGTGGGAGAAGTTTCTTCCCTCCCTTGTGGTCTCTGAGGTAATCACTGTGTGCCGGTCACATGACCGGGTCTGGCACACATATAAGGATGCTGCTCCGCAGCGTGCAGCGTCAGAAAAACTGTCAGTCTAGAGCATGGCAGCGGGGACACCCGCACACCGTGTACAGGGACCAGATGGCGCCGGTCGCTGTGACAAGGTAAGCAAAGCCGACACGAGCGGCGTGGAGGGAGGGGACCTGACACACACACAGACAGCAACATCATCAATACCAACTAACAACACACCAAAGAGAAACAGTTCCAGCCAACACATTAGGAGTGAGTTAATTAAATGTTTGACCAAATACAGCAGGCTAATTTTTAAGTTGATAATTTTGTATTCCCCGCGAATGATGTTTTAAATATCCAAATGGCCCTTGGCAGATAAAAAGTTCCCCTCCCTTGCCTTAAAGAGTATCTTCTGCTGCTGTGGGTGAATTCTCCTTTCTTAAACTGTCTATTGATAATGTAGAACTAGAGAGTGTATGTATAGACTCCGTGTATATTTGTATAATGTTAATAAAAGCACTTCCAAAACTCATTGAATTTTAGTGCAAACAAACAAACATTTTCTACGCTTTGTTTTTGTTTTTTAGTTACATACTAGCATGTTTTTTATAATGGCAGTCAACATTACACATTCAGAACGAGGTTATCATAGTGATTTTTTTCTTCTAGTTAATGCCATTTTATACGAGTTACTGATCGCTGAAGCCGCTGCTCAATATTGCAAGTAATTTAGTTTATAAATTGTTCTAACAAAATGATAAAATTTATTGATTGATGCAATATACTTATGTTAAGTTTGTACATGGCTTGCATTTGAATTTTTGGATTCCTAATTTAATGGTCCCACTTGTCCGCTCAGATGCCCATGTCTCCCAAGCCATCAAAATGTGCTTATAAGTGTAAATAGATCTAAACATGGACAGCAATTGTAAGCTAAGAGTGCTGGGATAAAAATGCACCAAAGAAGACACTGGGCGTAACATAAACATCACAATAAGATGCAGTGGTTATGGTGCTTAGATTACCCCATTAATTGTATTATGTCCAGAATATCGCATGACAGGGCACTTTAAGTCCTTATCTTAGCAAGACGAATAAAAAGAGATTCGCAGCAGTAGACACAGGTAAGAGCCAGTACAGGCTCAGTGACAATATTGTGTGCTTGACATAGATCCCTGCTTCTAGACGCTTGGCAGACATAGGACTTTTCAACATGTCGTCATGGAAACACCTGAGTCAGAACTTATGTCAGTAACATCCAATACATTAACCTATCAAGGAAACATTCCTTTGGTAACATTGCAGAATATTCTGATTGAATCCTGCGTCTTTTATTTTAGGCATTCTCTGGCTGTTAGGAGATTTCTGTCAATTCTCAGCTTGGATTGTCTTATTCATAAGGCGCCGATCTCCTATTGTCCCTACGTGCAGCTTCATACATAAAACCATAACAAAACCGGACCTCCACCATCCTTGCCATTTTTCCCAAACCTCCACTAATACAGAAAGGAGACACGGACAACATATCGGATGGGGAAAACCATCACTGGGTGCTTTAATAAACTATAATTAAAAAGGTATCCAACATTTAATCAACAAAATAAAGAATATACACTACTGCAGAATAACTATTGACTAGGGTGGTGGCAATGAGGTCCTAATACTATATGCCTCAGACCACTAGAGGATGTGGTTCCCACCTAGTCCTGCAGTGGAGCCCACAGTGCTTCCACTCAATTAGAGGCATAATTGGACTGCAACTACTTTTTCTGATAATATATTGTTTCATTGGAATTTGGAAATCATATTAAATCGAGGCCAAAGACTGACACAACTCCCTAACACTAGGGCCTTAATTGAATGCTATTGGATAACCTTTTCCAATGATTTAGAAAAAAATATCTAATTATTTAATATTTTTGCTACATTGATATATTTTTTTACACTGGCTATACGTTTTGATATTTTAATATCTGGGAAAAAATAATCTTGAAAGTGTATTCCAAAATATTAAATCTTTTAAAGAATGTATCCAAAAATATTAAATAATTTGAAAAGTGTATCTAAAAATATTGAATTGAGGCATAAGACAGAAACACTTACTCTGGCTTTCTGAAGTCATTAAATATATTGTTTTTCTAAAAATCCCATCTTTTCAGAATCAGAGAGGTTTAAAAAAAATCATGTTGAAATAAAAAAAAAAGATGAAGAATTTGGCAGAGCCCAGGGTGACCCCTTCCTGATTAAAGTAATGCACCCGTCAGTTGTTTGTTGTATAAGGTAGAGGTCAGATGTAGGTGTTAGCACAGAGAACGTAGACACTCATTAGGTAAGCTTGACTGGTGTCTTAGAGTATATTGACCTATCAGAACACCAAACAGGTCCCCAGCAATTGCTAAACGGCAATACGGGGACCCATGGGATTCCATCCCTCTATAAAAGACTTCCTGGCAAAAAGGGCAAAAAGAGGACAGGACATTAGAGAGATGCCCCTGGTTTGCTGTTACCATGGAAACCATTTATCCGGTCATTCGATGTACAACTAAAAGACTCCATTCACACTGAGACCGCAGTCAATTGTAAACTTCTTAACCCTCTCCCTAACATCATGCAAAGGATTACTAAACCACTTTCCCGTAGATGTTACCAACCAGCTCATTATACGCTGTTACTTGTTGTTATATATCCCACTGCAGAATCTGTAATAAGTACCAATAACGCATAATGAAAAATATTAAATAATAGTAGCGAATAATGAACAACACAACATTCAGGAATCATTTTCCAATACAGAATTTTTAAACCTTTAACATTACTTACTATTGAATATTCAAACTTATAATGACACACGTCGTTACATTGTAATCAAAATTTCGCAATTAACTAAAAATGGCGATCTGCTAAAGGAGCTGTAATGACACTGCTCTCTTCTAAAAACATTACGTTAAGTTGTTTCAGTAAAATGCCGTTAGCGTATTGTGCCTGTCTATTATCAAACTGGAGAATTCGCACTCCGGCAAAAACACGGGTCTTTAAAAATGTAATAATTCAAAAAAGCAAAGAGAAAAATGCTACTACGATGGAGAAATATTACACACTGCTGTCAGTAATGTCCCTGTCACGCTATTCCCTGCTGTGAGCACTGTCACTGTCACTTCACAGACTGTCACATCAATCCTCTGTGTATTCCCATCCATCAGGGCCTGTTCTCTCGTTGCCCTATGTGCTGTCAGACGGCACATCCTGGCTCTCTCCAGCACTGACAAATAATATTAAAACTAGCACGGCTACGTCCACAGACATATACCACTGCATCTATTGGTTAACAGCAACGGAATTTAGGTTTTAACTGTCAGAACTGTCTCTGTATCATACCATAACAGCAAACACATGTCACATTAAACAGACTCTGTTCCATGGGAACCCACTGGGTGTGATAATTCTGTGACCATTGAAGTTTTTGTTTAGTAAGTGATACATGCTACACATATATAGATATCTATGTGTGAGTTATATTGTAACCCTGTGAAGAAGGCACAGGAAGCAGACTTGTTGCTATGGCAATTCTTCCCCCTGCATTGTGTCAGATGTTCGGAGAAATGTCAATCTAGCTCTTCCCTTTGGATTTGCGTTCTTTCTAGATACGTGCAAAAATTAGTTTTGAGCAATTTGTCCGAATACAATTCCTGGCTCAACAAATTGATTCAGAAAATTTGGTTCATTCATAAAGGAACCGACTCATCCGAATTAAAATCCTTTAAAAAAATATTTTAATTCAAACAATTCCATTTAGTTTATGAACGAACCAAAATTTTGGAATCGATTAATCTGACAATTACCAGGAATTTTATTCAGACAAATCACTTAAACCAAATTTTTGCACGTCTATCAGTTTCCTATTACTGATAAAGGGCAATGCCTATTAGAGTCTGAGGATTTTCCTTCTCGAAGGATGGATATTAAAAGATGAATCTCAAGAGTCCGAGAGAGAACTGCAGGAAAAATGGCAGGGGTCCTTTTGATTCTCACCTAGATTTCCCTGTTGGATCTAAATCAGATTCCAAGATGGTTACCAGACCCCATGTTTGGGGTGGAGGCACATAATGGGACTGTTGGGGATTGGTCTATATTGGAGACACTGCTCCATTCATCTAACATGTGTGCCATTAATATTCGGTTATATCCACTGAATGATTGCAATTTGTGTGAATTCTAGCATTAAAGTTCGAAATGTTTCACCTGTTACCTGATGAAACCTGTACGTACTTATAATTTATATATAAATATGAGGTATTTTTCTTTGAGAGCGATCACATGGCCCCCGGGGGGCCTGATTTGCCGTGGGAGGGCTGCCTGGGCTGTCAGGCAGTCCTCCCGAAGAAGATTGCGGCAGAGGTAAGTAAATCTCACCTCCTGGGGCTGCAAGCCGTTACGGCGTTCTATGCCGCCGCAATGGCTTTAAAGCCCATTTAAATGGGGACGGCATAGAACGCCGTAACGGCGTTAAGGGTGTTGCGGAGCTGCAATATTATAATCCCAGGATCTCCGCTGGTAGAACACAATAATCCAAGTACAAAGCTGGAAGCAGGCAATATTCCCAAATCCTCCCAAGAACCAGACGAAACACAGTCTGAGAGTCAACTGACACTTTATTCAAAAAGACTGATATTTAAAGCAGGTCACTCAACTGTCACTTTATTAAAAAAACTGATATTTATAGCAGGTCACTTAACAGGGGTTTCCAAAGATGGGCAGCAGGGGTTTTGGTTGAGGGGACTGGAGGGAGACTACCGTTTCCAGGTCCTCCTCCCATCAGCCCCTGCTGTAACATACAGTAATGAAAACCACGAGGACATAAACCGTTACCTTTCTACTTCAAAATATACAACTTAGTCAGTTTTAATAGCAATACTAATGAATGGGGAGGATTCGAACAGATATACACAGTACAGCATAAGTGAAACATAGCCGGAGACGCCACACTATACCGGCGCGCAGTACACAACAGAAAATAGGCACAACCATTCTATCTTAGGCAGTCCCAAGTGACTAGGTTTGCCACAATGCTCCCCCAGAACCAAGCCGGCATACACAGTCTGATCCCAACGGATCGGCTTGGGAATGTCCGGGGGAGTGCTCACAGATCATTTCTCAAGTTCTGTCTGTCTGGACAACCCATCGGCGTTACCATTCTGTTTTCCAGGGCGATAATGGATCGTGAAATCAAACGGCTGCAGCGCCAAACTCCAGCGCAACAGCCGGGCATTGTCTCCTGACACCCTGTGTAGCCACACCAACGGGTTGTGATCTGTGAGCAAGGAGAATGGTTGTCCATACAAATAAGGTTGTAACTTTTTGAGGGCCCACACCACGGCCAGGCATTACTTCTCGATGGCGGCGTAGCTTACTTCCCTTGGTAGTAATTTTCTGCTTAAGTAAGCTACGGGATGTTCTCCGCCATCAGCTCCCACTTGGCTCAGTACTGCCCCCAATCCAAACATGGAAGCGTCTGTGTGAACAAGAAATCGTTTAGTTGGATCAGGGGCAGTTAACACAGGAGCCTTAGTTAATGCAGTTTTTAGTTCATGGAATGCCTGTTCACACTCTGGGGCCCAGTTGACCTGTCGTGGCAAGTTTTTCTTGGTCAAGTCCGTCAGGGGTTTGGCCAGGGTGCTGTAATTGGGCACAAATTTTCTGTAGTAACCAGCGGTACCAAGGAATGCCAATACTTGTGTCTTTGTCCTGGGGGTAGGCCACTTAGCTACTGCCTCTATCTTGGCCGGTTCGGGCCTCTGCTGTCCGCATCCTACCCTGTGTCCCAGGTACTGCACCTCTGCCATCCCTATGTGACACTTGCTAGGTTTTAGGGTCAGCCCTGCCTCTCCAATACGGTCAATGACCACACTAATATGTTTCAAATGATCTGACCAGGTCTGGCTATAAATGGCTATATCATCTAAGTACGCACAGGCATACTCTTGGAACCCGTCCAGTAGCCGATCTACCATCCTCTGAAAGGTAGCCAGAGCGTTTTTCATCCCGAAAGGCATGACCCAAAATTGATACAGGCCAAACGGGGTGACAAACGCCGACTTGGGGATGGCCTCCTTGGCTAGTGGAATCTGCCAGTATCCCTTACACAGATCAATGGTAGTGAGATACTGGCCTCTTGCCATCCTATCTAGCAGCTCGTCTATACTGGGCATCGGGTAGGCGTCAGACACTGTTTTGTCATTGAGCCTCCGGTAGTCTACACAAAACCGCGTGGTGCCATCCTTCTTGGGTACTAGCACTACCGGTGATGCCCAGGGGCTATCTGAATGTTCGATAACCCCTAACTGCAACATTTCCTCAATTTCTTTCCTCATGTGCTCCCTTACTGCTTCAGGGATACGATACGGAGTCTGTCTCATAGGGAGCTGTCCTGGGGTCTCTACTCGGTGGGTAGCTAACAGAGTGTACCCTGGTAAATTGGAGAAGGTAGCACCTTTTGCCGCAATCAACTCCGTACCTGGGCACGCTCCTGGGGACTTAGCCGCTCCCCCAGCTGCACACCTGTTGCTTTTTCTGCAGAATCTTCCTTTTCTAACATGTCTGGTAAGGGCAGATTCTCATAATCCTCAGTGGCTGGGGCACAGATGGCTGCTATCTCCTCTATTCTCTGGTGATAGGGTTTGAGCATGTTCACATGGAGCATGCGTCGTTTCCCTACCCCAGAGCACGGGCCGATCACATAAGTGGTGTCACATCTCTGTTCTACCACTTGGTATGGGCCCTGCCAGGTGGCCTGTAGCTTGTCTGTGCGGACAGGTTTCAAAATTAGAACTTTCTGTCCCACCTGAAAGCTACGGTCTCTGGCTCCCCTATCGTACCACCAGCGCTGTCGCCGCTGAGCCGCCCGGAGGTTCTCCCGTACGGTTTGGGTCAGAGCCTCCAAGCGGTCCCGGAACTCCAGCACGTATGGCACAATGGGGACTCCATCTGCACTGCTCCCCCCCTCCCAATGCTCTCTAATTAAGTCTAGGGGTCCTCTCACCCTTCTCCCAAACAATAACTCGAACGGAGAGAAGCCGGTAGATTCCTGTGGCACTTCTCGGTACGCAAAAAGCAGATGGGGTAAAAACCTCTCCCAGTCCTTATGGGACTCCCCAAATGTCCTGAGCGTCTGCTTCAAGGTACCGTTAAAGCGCTCACATAACCCATTGGACTGCGGGTGATAGGCAGAATTTACAATTGGCTTAATGCCACATAACTTCCATAGCTGGTGGGTCACTTCGGCTGTAAATTGGGTCCCCCTATCCGAAATTATCTCTTGGGGAAATCCCATCCTGGAAAATATCTTCATCATAGCTTCGGCTACCGTTTCTGCTTGTATATTGGAAAGGGCTATAGCCTCCGGGTACCGGGTGGCATAATCTACAATGGTCAGAATATACCGCTTGCCGGAAGGGCTAGGCTTGGACAGTGGTCCTACTATATCCACTGCTACTCTGCTAAAGGGTTCTTCAATAATGGGAAGGGGGCACAATTTCGCTTTGTGGCGGTCACCCCTTTTTCCCACTCTCTGACAAATGTCACATGTCTGACAATACTGTCTCACATCTCTAGATATACCTGGCCAGAAAAATGCATGTGTCAATCTGTACCTCGTTCTTGTCATCCCTAAATGCCCAGACAGCGGAATATCGTGGGCAATTCTAAGCAGTTCCTGACGGTATTTCTGGGGCACTATAAGCTGCTTATTAGTCACATGTACAGACCCCCCTACCACCCGCTCAGCAACACGATACAACAGATTTTTCTCCCATACATACTGTTCTCCCTCTAAACCTGTCTGACCAGCTGTCGCCTTATCCTTATATATTTGCAACGTGGGATCGTTTTTAACCTCCCAGGTTATCCCAGGAAACACGGGTTACACGGGGTACATTGTCTCTTACCTGAGCCTCAGAGTGTGTGGAAGATGAAGCCGTGGTGCGAGCCTGCTGACGGGTGGTCACTGGATATGCCTCATGGCGAGGACTTTGTGGCACAAAAGCGGAAGTCATTTGCCCCAGGTCATTCCCCAAAACAACATCAGCTGGTAACTTGTGCATCAGCCCCACCTCCACCATACCTTCCCCCGCACCCCAATTCAGATGTACCTTGGCAGTTGGTAGCCGGTACATGGCACCCCCTGCTACCCGGACTGCTTCCGATCCCCCGGTATGTGCTGATCCTGACACCAAATGCGGGGCAACCAAAGTTAAGTTAGCGCCGGAATCACGTAGCCCCTGTACCTCTTTCCCTTCCAGAGTCACGGTCTGGCGATGTGGTTGTCGGTTGTCAGTAGCATGGATGGACATTACATCGTGCAAAATGCCCAGGGGTTCATCAGCCGACTCAAGCGGCACTCCTGGCAAAGTTGGCTCTGTATGATAATAATGGGCAGCTGCCTGCGGGGCCATATTCTGCCGGAGCTGATTCCAGCTCTGGCGGCTCCGGTTTTGGGTGCACTCCCGGGCCATGTGCCCCCATTGCTTACAGGCATGGCACTGGATGTTGGCCCTGCCATTATAACGGGAGTGGGGAGGTTGTCCCACAAGTGCTGGTCTGGATGGTGCTGTCGCTGGGGCAGGAGCAATAACTGGAAACGGTTGCGGGTTGGGTTTTGCATACCCTCGGTTATTATTTTTATGATGCCTCCTAGCATCATAATGTTGGTCGGCCAATCGTGCCGCTTCGGTTAGGGTGTGAGGATTTCGGTCATTCACCCATTCTTGAGCCTCTGGTGCCAGGCCATTACAAAACTGCTCCAATAGCAACATCTGGCGTAACTCCTCCATGGTGGTAGCTCTGCTGGCTTGTATCCAGCCTTGTGAGGCTTGGTCAAGCTTGTGTGCCCACTCCGCATGTGAGTCTTTGTCCCCTTTTTTCAATTCTCGGAACTTGCGCCGGTATGCCTCTGGGGTAATGGCATACCTTTCTAATAGCGCCTGCTTTACCTTGTCATAATTCTTGCTGTCCTCTCTGGGTACAGCCCGGAAGGCGTCTGCTGCACGCCCAGACAGTTTGCCTGCCAACAAGGGTACCCACATCGCTTGCTCTACATCATGCAAGTCACACAATCTTTCAAAATCTTGCAAGAATCCATCTATTTCGTCTTTATCCTCGCAAAAAGTTTTAAATGCATGATGTGGTATTTTTGGCCTTCCCTGGCCCACAGTTGAAACAGCAGCGGTTTCTGCTTGAGGTGAGAAGGCTTGATTCCTTTGCGCCATCACGTACTCCTGTGCATCCGCCGAAATTATGGTCATAATTTCTGGAGATACTGGAGCGGGCCAAAATGCCAATCTTGTCCTCATTTCTCGTTCAAATGGGGTCTCCTCCAAGTTTGCTGGGGGTGTAGCACTACGAGCTCGGTCTCCTTCCATTAGCTCGGCAATAAGTCTTGCTTTAGGCTTATTGCTGGCTATCTTACCCCTGGCTTCCAACAGCTCCTTTAACGTTTGCCGTTTCAATATGGTGTAGTCCGTCCCCATTCACTTCTGCATCTGTATCAATTGCCTTCTGCTTTCCAGTATGTCAATTCCAATTGTATAAACAGCGTTTT